>NW_005367989.1:233883-249610 GCF_000412655.1 Myotis brandtii
CTCCACGCGCACCTCCGTACCTTTGTATTTTCCACACTGCGCCTCCTCTGAGCCTCGGTATGCTGTTCTCTTTCCTTCTAGTTGAAGAATCTCTCCTCAGCCAGCCTTCCTGTGGTTCTGGGTGATGTCCGTTCCGTCTTTTAGTTGTATTTTTGAGGTGGTTGTTTGCGGCAGCAATCTCCGGTGTTTACCTATGCTGCCATCTTGGTTTCTCCCCAAATGACTTCTTTTTAGATCACATCAGAACCATGAATATTGGGGCTCACTTTGCTATAAAGCTCCACTGGGCCTTGGTAGACATTTTAAACTTTTTATTCTGTTGGAGTTGTGCTTTAAAGCTCTAACTAATGTGCTTACAGCTGGCCCTCCACGGGTTTCCTATCCAGAGATTTAACTGACTGGGAAACAAAAATATTCCAAAGAGAAAAGTTATGTTATTGTTGACATGCACTATGAAGTTAGACCTAGGATGGTTGCAGACTTATTTTCTTTTCATTATTCCCTAACAATGCAGTATATGTATGTCACTTACATTATATTGGATATTATAACTAATCTGGAGATGAATCAAAGTATATGGGAGGGAAATATATGTGTAGGTTATATGCAAATACTAGGCCATTTTACATAAGGGACTTGTGCTTCTGGGGATTTTGATATCTGTGGGGGTTCTGGAACCAACCCCTGCAGAGACTGAGGAACAACTGTTCGTATATCCTTTAGCAGGCAAGCATAGTTAGTATTGGTCTCATTAGTGTTTGTTTGAAATGGGACTTTCTACAAAATAAAGTTAGATTTAAGTAATGGTCCTTCAGGAGTCTGTATAGTATTGACTTTTTACATTAATTGGTCTCTCAACACTTCATCTACGTAAACGTCAAAGTTACATTCATTTACCAGATCACAAAGAACTTCTCCTTAATGACTATATTTTAATTTGTTTTATTGATCCAAGTGGTTAAATATGAATTTTAGAAACTTCTGCTTATGAAAATAATTTTCATAGAAAAACAGATAAAGTAGAATCATTCAATTTCTATGAAGATAAAAAATGTCACGTAAGTCAGCCTAGCTATAATTTATTACCATGAAATATTCTAGGCATTTTTATATTTTGAAAGGAATGGTCACATTCTGGAAGACAGTTTGGCAATTTCTGATAAAGTTAAAGAAACACTTACCATATGACCCAGTAATCTCACTCCTGGGTATTTACCCTAGAGAAATAAAAACTTATGTTCATACAAAAACCTGTGCACGAATATTCATAGCACCCTTATTTGCAATAGCCAAAATTGAGAAACAATCCATTGACCATTTAAAGGTAAATGGATAAACTACGGTACATCCATATTATGGAATACTATTCAGCAGTAAAAAGGAATGAAATACTGATACATGCAGTGACTTGGATGGATCTCAAGAGCATTATGCTGAGTTAGGGGGAAAAGCCAATTTTGAAAGGTTACTACTATATGATTCCATTTACATAACATTCTAAAAATTACAAAATTACAGTGATGGAGAATAGATTAATGATTCCCAGGGGTTAGGGTCGGGAAGGGGAGTGACTCTAAAGGGATAATGTAAGGGATAGCACTCCAAGATACTTTAGGGCAGTGGTTCGCAACCTTCTGGCCCTTTAAATACAGTTCCTCATGTTGTGACCCAACCATAAAATTATTTTCGTTGCTACTTCATAACTGTAATGTTGCTACTGTTATGAATCGTAATGTAAATATCTGATATGCAGGATGGTCTTAGGCGACCCCTGTGAAAGGGTTGTTCGACCGCCAAAGGGGTCGCGACCCACAGGTTGAGAACTGCTGCTTTAGGGAGATGGGAAAGTTTTGTATCTTGACTGTGATAATTAAATTAATCTATACATGTGATAAAATTTCAACGTGGTATATATAGAAAAAATTGAGTGCATGCAAAAATTGGCAAAATCTGAATGTCTGCAGTTTAGTTTGTAATATATATCCATATCAACTTCCTTCTTTTGATAATTGCACTATACTTATGTCAGATGTTATCAATGGGGGAAGCTGGATGAAAGTACATGGGTACAAGGGAACTCTTTGTATTATATTTGTAAGTTCTAAGTCTAAAGTTATCTCAAAATAAGAAGTTGAAAAAAGAAAAGGCCTGACCTTAGGAAGATGGCTAATGGGAAAAAGAATTGTACATTTTATGACACTGATGTCTATTTTCTTTTAGACTTCAGCTAAAATGTGGGGTGGAGGAGGTTTGGGATGGGAATCAGACTTCAGCACATGGTTTATCATTTGTTCCTATGCCACAGTGGGTAGTGGAGGGAGATGTGGTGTCATAGAAAGACCTTGGGACTTGATGTGAGCAAATCTTTCTCTGTATTTTTTGTTCTGATTCTTTTGCTTATATGTAGTGTGACCCTTGATAAGACCCATACGTTAACACTCTATTTTTAAATTTATAAAATGAGTATCATATGGGGGGAGATGGAAGAGGGCATATGGGAGATAAATGGTGATGGAAGGAGACTTGACTTGGGGTTGTAATGTGTTGTGGAATTGTGCAACCTGAAACCTGTATAATTTTGTTAATCAGTATCACCCCAATAAATTCAATACAAGGAAAACAAATAAAATGGGTATCATAATCTCTTCCAACTTTAATAAGATTTTCATAGGATTTATCTGAGATAGTTCATAAATATGATTTATAATTTAAACTATGAAATTTTATTCCTGTTCATGTAACACCAGATAGCCCAACTCTCAACCTTCTGGTATTTTCAGCTTCAAAAGAAGATTACTTATGTAAGTACATAACCACAGTGAATTAGTGGACAAGTAATCAAAAGTCGAAAATGAAGCAAAGGCTCACTTATCTTTTGTTTCAAGGAAGGCTGTGAGTTGAGCATTTAGCTCAATGTGGTTCTTTCTTTCAAACCAGAAGGGTCCCGAGGGAAAGTAATGCACTGTTTTCTTTCGTAATTAAAGAAAAAAAAATCAGTAAGTTATTTCTAACAACAACAAAAAAAAGAGATGGTTCTGCAGCATTTTCAGTTGGAACTTTTGCTTATGTTTAAAAATGAGGAAAATAAAAAAGTCCTTTCCAATTGTGGCCAGTAGAATTAGGATCATCCCTTTCATGGCATCAGGTACCACATGAAAATCTGGATCCTAAAAAGAAAGTTGCTAATCTAACATGGTCTCCCACCAACCCTTTAATAAATTCATTTTCCCTGCTCCATCATTATTCTTCCAAATGTAGATTAAATGGATTATGCTGTAATTAAATTTGACTCTCAGAAGAGGCAGTGCTTTAGAGCAATAGGCTCTAGGGAGGCAGAATTCTATTACCAGCTTCACTGCTGACTTAGGGGCCAGGTATGAGCCCCCCTCCTTATTTCACGGCACCTCAATTCTTCTGTCTATAGAATGAGATAAACAATGTCTCAGAGGGACATGGTGCTGCTGCTTTATGAGCTCTACATTCTAATTGCGCTCCAAATTCCTTGATGGAAAAGTGCTCTTTGAAGAATTAAAGATGTATTTATATTGTTGTTGTGACTCTTAACAGGAATGAAGCTTTAAAATCTAATTTTAAAAGCCTCCTACTGCACAGCACATTACCCACTTTCTTAAATACTGCAATCAGCTGTGCACTGAGTAGCTCTGTGGTATTTATTAAAAATAAAAAATAAAACACTGCAAAAATGTACTGTAGAACATTTCAAAGCTATGTGCAGCGGTTTAACGGCAGGACTTCCATTGAAGTTAATGGGACTCATACTGGCAAATTCCAAGCACCATTTTGAAAATTTACCCCATAGTGATAGTTTAATGTTTCTTATTGATCATAAGTTTTCAGATAACATTTCGAGGCAAAAAGGGACAACTTATCAAAGGAAGTAAATAATCTTTAATGAGATAACTCTGCATTGCCACCGTTCTAAGTAAGAGGATGCTCACAGTCCTTTGGTAATCAGGCTCTTGGGGATTGTTTATCGGTGACTGCTGCCAATGGGGCTGAGAAAAGTTTTCACCGTATTCTCCTAATTCCTGTGGCTTATAGAAAATAACACATTTCCTTTTCAGTTTTGATATTTCATGTTTGCAAGGGTAGAGATACAGTTATATGGGAAAGTAAGAGGGAATAGGTTTATATTCTTCTGAATGAGTAAACTTTGCATATTGCTGATACAAAGTTCAAACAGGTATAGATAACTAAAAAACCCAGAGCTTTGTATATCCATACTTTTTGTTGCCTGATCAAAATGTGTTTTTTTTAGTCCAAATATTCAGCATCATACCTGCCACTGATCTATTGGACCTTTAACTAGTGTGGTTACCTGATACTATAGAAGCTGCCTTGTATCAGGTAACTACTAGTGTATGCCCTCATATGGCCTACATGACCCTCATGTGACCTCTGCCTATGTGTCCATCAGCTACTACTCCTCTCTCCACTACTCACTGAGCTCCAGCCAAAATGTCTCTCCCTTGGACAAGCCAAGCTCATTGGGTTTTAAGAATGTTTGCAATTACCATTTTCTGGCCTGGAAAGATATCTGCCTAAATCTTCTCATGACTGGTTCCCTTTTAATATTTAGGTCAACTTGAGGGTCTATTCCTTAGAAAGACTTTCTCAGGCCCCCCAATCTAAAGAAGCCCCTGACATCTCTGTTTTATTTTCTTCATTGCATGTCTCTCCAGTTGATATCTTACTTTTCAAAAATATGTTTGTGTATTTTTTTTTCTGTCCATGGGATATTTGTTCTATGAGTAGGACCTTGCCCATTTGGTGCAACACAATCTCTCCAGCATCTCGAATTATGCTTGGACATGGTGTACATTGTATAAATGTTTGTTGGGTGACTAAACTAAAAACCTGGGGTACCTTTTGCTCCCATGTCTCATACAATTTGTAATGAGATTCTATATCTTCTCCCCACAAGTACTTCCACCTCCATCACCTTTACTTGGTGTCACCATAATTAGTCTCCCTCCTTCCAGTTTTGCCCTTCTTTAAGAGCCCAGGAGACTGTACTCTTACAGGCAGGGACCATGTTCCATTCATCTTTGAGTTTTTTACACGTAAGACCATGTTTAGCATGTAATAAGTGCTCTGTCTGTGAATGAATTTTCTTACAGAACATTTGATAGTACAGAATATTAGTACAATATATCACAGTGCTCTACTGAAGTTTATAGAAAGAGTGGGAAATAATCATTTGTTATTCATTTCCCCATTTTCTATATGGTTAAGTCATAGCAGCTAATCAAGCTACTTTGTAAGTTCAAATTTGTGCATCAGGTCAACAATCACCTAAACAGGTTTCTGAATCTACTAATGTTAATAAACGTTCAAAGGCTTTTCTGGGAGTAACATTACATATCCTGGAGATGTTTCCAATTAGGAAATACATGGAGAACCTCATGATAATTCTGCTTAAGAGCATATGCAATCTGATACAAGGCAAGTAAAACTACTTTAGAGCCCAATTTCCCCTTTAGGTTAGAGAACAGAAATAAGTGACCTGATACTAAACTGGTGAAATTAAGACTGATAACTGCAAGGAAAGTCATTTTGTAAAGTCCAACTTCTCATTCAAAAATCTTTGATTACTAAAGATGAACATAAAAGTATCAGGTTCTTTGTGAGTTGATGACAATGAATAAAATTCAATTACATTTAAACAAGGGTAATTTTGTCATAGTTGGGTAATGTGGTACAACGGAAAACAGATAATTGCTTGGTCGTTGTCCTGGGTATGGGAAATAGATAATTGTTTGGTCAGTGTCCTGGGTTCCTGGCACACTGCTCCCAAAATCCTTGGAATCTCTGGAATGATAAATATCTTTTGTATGCTAATGAGATGACCATAGTTTTAAGATTGGGACCAGTTACCAGAAAGACCAAAGCATGGTTAGAGAGTTGGAACTTTAAGCCCAACCCTGGACCTCTGGAAAGGGAAGGAGGTCTAGAGATGAGTTCAATCAAGAATGGTCAACGATTTAATCAATTGTGCCTAAGGAATGAGAACTCCGTGAAAATATCTAAACCATGAGGTTCTGAGAGCTTCCAGGTTGGTGAACACATTGAGGTGCTGGGAGGGTGGCATGCCTGGAGAGGGCATGGAAGCGCCATGCTAGTCAATGCCCCATGCCAAATAACTGTCCTATGCTTCTCTTCCATTTGCCTGTGCTGGAATTGTATCTTTTATAATTAACCAAAAATAGTAAGTAAAGCACTTTCCTCAGTTCTGTGAATCATTTTAGTGAATTCTCAAACCTGAGATGGGGAGTATGGAAACCCTTATAGTTGTAGTTAGCTGGGTAGAAGCATGTGTAGGGAACCTCATTATAGCTGACAAGTCAAGGCTGGGAGTGGGGTGCAGGGGGAGTCTTGTGGGACTCAGTTCTTAACCTGTGGAATCTGCACTAACTCTGTGCAGTTAGTATCAGAATTTAATTGAGTTGTTGAATACCCAGTTGGTGTCTTGAGAGTTGGAGGATTGGCTGGTATGAGAAAAAAAAGCTTCAGATTTGGTGTTGTGAGTAAAAACAGCACATTAGGTAAGTATATTTTTCTAGAGTGAAATCAAAAACAGCGAATCTTGTTTCTTTCACCTTCCATCTTTCTGTGGGCAAGTCTCTTAAACCCTGTCTTACTTCCTCATACAAAATGGGATATAATATTTATAGAGTGCTCAGAGCAGTACCTAGCATAGAACAGGTCTTAATAAATATCAGCTATCAATAACTAAAGGGATTGAAAAGACTTTAATGGCTTTTTGTGATAAATCAATCCAACAGGGTTTAATTGTCCTCAGATGGTCCAATGAATCATATGGAATAAATCTATATGTGAAGTAGTTTGAAGACTTACAAGTAAAGAGAAACAGAAGAAGATAGGAAATAAGAGAGAATATAATTTCTACCAAAAGAGAGAAAAGATTAGAAGGTATATGAAATGATGCAATTCAAAGGCTTAGAACAAAATTCAATGTTTCATAGAACTGAAGATGGAGAAGGCAGAGAAGCAAAAAACAAAGACAAAAAAATACTGAATGCCTGTTGATGGTGATGAAGAATCATGTCTCAAATCTTCAGTTGAGAGGGCAGTGGCAGTTCTGGGAATCTCTGATTTAACTTTTGAACACATTAGCAGCTGAAGTTGCCTTTTAATAGGATGAACTCGCAGATATATTAGAGTGGCCTGGGCTGTGTGGTTGATTTTAATAAAGGCTTCTATTTTGTTTTAGCCAAGTAAGAGGCTGGTTATTTTTTTCTTATTAAAAAAGTCACTTGTTGGCATTTTCCTGAGAGACCGTTATCTCATGTCAAAGGCACATGTGCTCAATTCATGGGGGAAAGATCTGTGCTGTGATTTGTCTCCTTTGTCCTCTTGTGGAAATATTACACTGAAGGAAAACTGTTAAAACTGCATTAAGAAATCAACTTAAATTTAGCATCAAGTACAGATCCAAGATTAATAACAGGCTGGTATTTTCTGTTTCCTTAAGATGCATTGCAAGACTGAAAAATATGGCCCTATTATACCTGTCTTTAAAATCACCAGGGAATCCAAACAAGCCACTGTTGGAAGTAATTTGTTGGCTTCCTGACACATCAGGCTCATTATCCTGATCTAAGTACCAGCCTTTGGTACTATTTGCAATTTTCAGGTAGGTCATTAATAAAAGCTTGAAAAAAGAATGACTACAAAGTCAGTCTTTGAAGTTATTTCACACATTCTCAATATTGAGGTCATTGAATGAGTGATTTGTGCTTGAATGTAGAAATATTGTAAAGGGCAACCTGGATTGTCATCCTAAAATATACTTGACCCTACAAATTGGTAAGGTAACGATTATTGCCCATAGTTGTAGAAATGTTATTTCAACAGAGTCTTTGAGGAGAGATGTAAATTAAATATATAGGCATAAGGAATAATTTTGTAATAAAAAAGAAATTTTACCAGTTTTCAAAGGAAACTCCCCAAACCAAGCAGAGATAATTACAGTAATGAAAGACAGCACCTAATAAAAAAATTAATAGACTTTTCTCTTCCCCTAGGTAAGCAACTGTTGTTTAAAATGTTTTCCCAACACACAAGTATACAATGATTTTCTGATGTCTTAAATCAATAAGTTTTTTAAATGCTCCTGGTTCTGGTTAGAGTGTAGGGGTAAGAGGTTGGGCAGTTCAGGAGGGGGGAGTTCTAAAGTCTTTGGGAATTAGTCTGTGCGACTTCTATCAAATTGTGTCCAAATACTATCATTTAGTCTATAGGGCTCAATACTATAGAAAGGTTACTAGATGCCCACTCAAGTAGTTTTCATCTCTTTCCAATCGGAAAGAATAATATTGGTGTGCTTACAGAAAGCATTTTTCACATTGAAGGTACAGCCAACTTATCACAATCTTATCTATATCTTTTTCTTGAATGCTTAAGACTTCTAAAAACATTTGGGTGTGTATTTGGCATGTTCAGAGTAATCAAGTCATACAAACACATGGAGACCTGAGAAATTTTAGCTTCATTTTCAAACTCAGAGCAGTTACCATGGACAGATGAGAGAGATATTACTCCTTGTTCCATTTCATCACAGTAAATTATGTTGAACACGGGAACTATAAGGTTCAGTTTACATTATACTTTATCATTTTACCAGTGACATCAATCATTTTTATGGACCTATTAAACAGGCCCAGAAGGGGTTTTGTCATCTGGTACAGCCTGCTGCATTCAGGCCGGTGACATTTGGTTCCTCTGTGTAAGTTAAATTGTATTGACCTCATACTAACGAGCCACATTTGAACATGTTTCACTATTACCTCAATTCAGCTGGGCCATGGATCAAACTGTTATATGCATTTTAAATAAAAGACTGAAAAATGCATAGTTACCCTAAATGTAAGTATAAATATTGTCTTTGTTCTAATAGGGATTCATTATATACTTAGCCATGAAATTTTCTTCCAAAGTGATTAATTTACAAAAATACCCAAATGAAGAAAAGGCTTAAAGAGTTAACTAAACTTGAAACTATGCCTAAGCCATGTTATACTAAATTTTTAAGGTCACTATTGACAGGGTCAAAGGTGTCTAAAATTACATATAACATAACATCATTTTTAGAACCATGTGCCACATCCAAACCTCAAGGATCTGATACAGGGAGAGAAAGATTAAAGCACTAAGAGGGGCTGATGCATCCAGAGTTGAAAACAGCTAGCAAAAGGCAGCAGGCATCTGGGAAAGAACTTCCTTTTCAGCTTGGGGGCCGGAAATACATTGGCATTGCCTCTGGAACTGGAACAAAACTAATTTGTAATTGGTTTTAAAGTCTGGAGTGGAACATTCCTGCAGCCATCCATGAACCAATCTTATCCTGTAGAAGCTGAGTGAGTCTTGGCTAACCATTTGCCTTGTAAATTGTTTTGTTTGGTCCTTTAAAGGACAGAAAGTACTCGTGCAATAGTTTCACATCAAGTTACAGTCTTCTGTGATGTTGCTTGAGCAGAGAATTCCAAAAGAGAAAAAAATCTCCAGGGAGAAAAATCAAAAGCCTTCAGTAATATGTTTTGGGGCTGGACAGGCCTGCAAGGCTGGGAGTTCCTACCTATTTTCCTCTTTACCTGAGCAGTGGTTTCCAAAGAGGAGAAAAGCCCATTCTTGCAGAAGAGAGGCAGTTGGACAAATAAAAATTCATTAGCAGAGGCTAAAAAAGGCATTTTAAGACTGTGTTGATTTAGAATTTCACTATTGTCACTCCAGTGCGTCACACACCGCCAAATTTCTATAAAGTTTGACTGAATAAATGGTGACTCTTCTGAAGTGTGTATACTATGAAAGTGCCTCAGTGGCAGAGTGTGGGGAGCCCGCCCATTCTTCCATCGCCACGACAGTGCTCTTCCTTCGCAACAAGGGTGGAATGAAAGGTGGTTCTTAACAGGGCCCGTGGATGGGGAGACCTCCTCCAGTGCCTCCTTACATTCACTCTGCCCCTGCCTCAGGGAACAGGGGTAAAGGAGGACACTAAGAAGATTGCTCAACAATTCCTGACTTCTAAACAAAATGGAAACCCGTTGTGGATGAAGAAGATAGTCTAAATCACTTTGTAGATTAAAAATCCACTTTCTGAGAGTGGAAATGGTTGAAATAATAAGTAAGCCTCCCCAAGAACTTTCAGTATTTGGATTTGAATGGCTGCCAAAGAAGTGAGAAGGCAGAAAGAGCAAGAAAACCAGATTTAGCTGTTAAATAACAACAACAACAACCATAACAATATAGCTTAAATATGTAGGGTTTTTCCGCTCAAAAGGAAGAACATTCTATTTTTTAAAAAGGGGGTGGGGCTGAAGCTATGTTCTTCTAAAATGTCAATGTCATGCAGCAAAGAAAGTCTGAGGAATTGTTCTAGATTAAAGGAGACTAAAGAGACATGGCAACTAAATGCAGTATGTGATCTAAATGCAGACTGGATCATGTACTGAGGAGGAAAAAATGCTGTAGAGGACATTATTGGATCAGCTGACAAAACTGGAATACAACCAGGAGATTAGATAAAGTGTTGCATCAATGTTAAATTTACTGAAGGTTATATAAAGGAATATCTTTATCCTTAGGAAATCTACATTGCAATATTTAGGGAAAAAGGACTTGGATGTAGGCAATTTACTCGTTTTTTAAATTATTTTTTGAGATATAATTTACTAGAGTTTCCAATTTTATGATATACTTTTAAATATATTACTGGAAGATCCCAGATTTTAACCCCAGAATGCTATATGACGTCTTCATTAATAAGTATAATTTGAAATTGGTACCTAGGTGAATGGAATCCCTCTGAAAACCACAGCATTTAGCGGGGTGGCAGAGATGTGATTCTTACTTAGGGACTGCAGGGAGGGTGACTCATATTTCAGAGTATAAAACACTTAATCCTGTCTGAAGTTACCAGTGCATAAAGTAAAACAAACTTGAGGCACACTAATTGACATGCATTACCAAGTCTAATACACTTCTATCCATTCCAGTTAATTAGAAGCAAAAAGGGATATTGCTTATATTATAGGGGAGAAAAGGGTTTTATTTATATTTGTTGAAATTAATGCTTCCCTAATTCAGGTCAACACTAAGAACCATATAGTTCAATGTAACGTAATTGATACAGGTGGGTGTTCTAGAGCCAGACCTTCTGGCTCAAATCCCAGCTCCACCACTTACTACTGATATGAATTTTAGTAACTTATTTCACTTTTCTTTGCCTCAGTTTCTTCATCTGTAAAATGGGGATAATAAAAATACCTACCACACAGTGTTGTGGTGAGGATTAAATGAGTCAACACTTTGAAAAACACAAGCATGCCTGACATGATAAATACTCCACAAATATTAATTTTAATATAAATTAAATGTTGCAATGCAGTAGACAGAAGAAAAGGATGCAGAAGTCCAGGTATCTGGACTTTGATATTTACCTATAACACAGAAGGGCTTTCGGGCAAACCTCAGTCTTCCTTGCCATCCTCTGTACCGACAACAGCAACCTGCAGACCAGATTCGAATGATGAACTCCAAACCAAAGACGACAATCATCACAAATTCCTAAAATATCAAAGCAGACATGTTAGAGGTATTGTGGAGCAAACCAGAGCAAGAAGCTCGGAGCATATTTCTGAACATTTAGGCACTTCATCTAAAACGTCTATTTGTTAAATTTAGACAATTGAAGAACATCTCTTCTCCAAACCAAACTAAACCTGGAGAACATTGAGAACTCATATTGTCTGCATTTGCTATTATGGAATGCCATTCCTTTCCAAGTCTTGAACACTGCAGATTTAAGAGTCAGTTTCAATACTAAATTTGCAGGTTGAACTACCAATCTGCCTTGTATAGCTGACTTACCAGTGTAGCTGACTTCAGCTACCTGGTAACATGTGAAGGATCTGAAATGAAAGAGAGGACCCTGAAAATACAACTTTACAGTTTCACAGAAAACAGACCATTTGGCTGCAAGAAGTGACTATCTCTAAGCCCTCAAGGCTTGTTCTTACTAGCAGAGAAAAAGAACTGACTATTTAAAACTTTGCTGAGTTCTTTTATTATGGTGTCTAAATCTCCTCATAAAACAGCAAGGTTCAGAAACATTACTGTGCATGTGGCATATGTACGCTTTGTCAGAAATGAGACCCTAAACTTTAGGGCCTAAAGTCTTCGAATCTGAAGGTTATTAATTATCATATTGGCCTTTGGTGAGAGCTGCTTGGAAAATAACACCTGCTCCAGCAAAAGGACTTTGAGATTATTTAGGAAGAGTTGTGAGTGAACCTTGGGGAAAGGCCAACTAAATTGGCTCATTAAGCAGTGGGTCATAGAATGAGAAAGCCAATGGAATTTTTAAGAAGAAAGCATTTTTGGAGCAAGCTAATCATACCACCTTGTTTCCCCTATAGGGACAGGCACTGAGTTGATCAAAATTGGTTTCTTTTTAAAAACAATTCCCTGTCTTGTTTTGAAATAAGGGTTGGTTCAGCATCAGTAATGTAGAGCAGCTATCTTCAACCTTTTTCATCTCATGGAATACATAGCTAATTACCAAAATTCTGTGGCACACCAAAAAAAAATATATTTTTTGCTGATCTTACAAAAAAATAGGTATAATTGTTGACAGCTATTGTTGTATTGGCTGTTGTCATTTTTTAAAATTTGGTAATCTAAGGGAAAAGAGGTCAGTTCCCCTGACTTAATAGTCAGGTATTGCATGTTTTAAAAATTCTTGTGGCACCTGTTGAAAATTGCTGATGCAGAACAATATATGTATATTTAAAAATTTTATTGAACTTATTATTTATAAAATTATTTTTACTATAATTGCTTAATTGTAAAAGTGATACATGGTCCTTATGAAAACATTAAACATTACAGAACTATAGAGCATAGAAAGTAAAGGTTCTAAGCCACTCCCCATTCTCCCACCCCATGCACCAAGATAAAAACCGTTATCAAATTTAGAAAAATGGCATTTGTGTTGCAAGTTTCAGGCAAATGTCTATTTCTTCAGTTAGAGTATGTGATGATGTGTTGCACTTTGGAAATGCCTAGTAGAGATACATCATTTTATCCGTCTGTTATTTTGCACTAAGTAACCCACAAATATTTCTCATGATGGGAAATAAATCTCCAACATCATTGCTGCTTACTTACAGTGATTTAAAACTATTTATGGGTTAAATCTCTGAAGATGACTTTACACACAGATGACCAAAACTATGCAACATTATTAGTAATGAAATGAGGGTTTTTGTTTTTGTTAATCCTCACCTGAGGATATTTTTCCCATTGATTTTTTTAGAGAGAATGGACCAGGGGCAGGGGGAGGGGAGTGTAAGAGAAGGACAGAGAAACATCAATGTGAGAGAGACACTTCAATTGGTTGCCTCCGGCATGTGCCCTGACAGGGGTCAGGGACAGAGCCTGCAACTCAGGTACATGCCCTTGACCAGAATTGAACCCTTGACCATTTAAGTAAAAAGGCCAACACTCTATCCACTGAGCAAAACTGGCTATGGCTGAGGGCTTTGTTTTGTTTTGGCTTTGTTATATATCTAGGTGGTTGGGTCTAGTCATTTATTAAGGTGGCTACAGTACCAGATCACCTGTGTTTCATCCAGCACATCTTCCCACACACAGAAAGCATGCCGAGGCCTATGATGCCCATGGAGCTGTGCCCCATCCAGATCTAATGGCAAGTCCACTTTTCTACCCCAGCCTCTAACTCCTACTTGTGCCAGAAAGGTTGACACTCCACTGGTGACAGGTCATATTATAAGATTATCCAAGAATATCCCAAATGTGCCTGAGGGCCCAGGCACGACCGTATCATGATGTTTCTTTTTTTGTGGGAATAGCTGACATTATTCTAAAGTAATAAATATTTAACCATTGTAATTTTGCAGCATTTTTAGGTGGCACTGAGGTAGGATAAATTAAGTCTACAAATTCTTTACTCAGGATCCCTTGTTCAGGAATATTGCTTACAGCTTTTTTTAAGGGGTTAGGGAAAAATCTTTCATTTCCAAATAAAGCGAGAGGAAGTTGTAACTGGATTTCACCACGGGAACATAACTTGTGCCTTGAGGGAAATAATAATAGAATTATAATTCTCTTGTCCTTCCTTGCTAGAGACCATTACTTAGCATTCCCTATGAGGGCTTGGTTTCAGACTGTGTGAAAAGTAACCTGGAAAATCTTCTGTCACTGAGTAAGCAGCGGTGAGAGGCGAGAGCTCAGCAGGTGTGGAGAGCTTCCTCAGGCCCAGCGCAGCAGCTGTGGGGAAGTTCTCTCTCCAAGACTTGGACCGATGTGATGGGGACAAAAGTGTGAAAACCACTTTGAACAGACTCTGTCTCCTGGTTCCTGCAAGTTGCATCTTATTTCAGTAAAAAGGAATAAATTTTATTGAGCTAGAGAAGGGCAATCACCCCTCATCTGACAGGTGTAAAATGAGTGGGGAGTGGAAGTGTGAAAAGACCACTTTTCCCCTCTTTTTCCTTTCCCCAGCTTTGTTGAGGGGTAATTGACAAATAAAAATTGTATATATTTAAGGTATACAACGTGATGTCTTAATATACGTATACATTGTATAATGATTATCATAATCAATCTAATTACGTATTTATCACCTCACAGTTAACATTTTGTGTGTGGTGAGAACACTTAAAATCAACTTAGCACATTTTTAGTATACAATACAATATTATTAACTTCTATTACTAGAAGCCCAGTGCACGAAATTCATGCACGGGGTGGGGGGTGGGGGTGTCCCTCAGCTTGGCCTGCGCCCTCTTGCAATCCAGGACCCCTTGGGTAGGGTCCCTAGGCCTGGCCGGTGATCAGGGCTTATCGGGGCTTTCCTTCCCCCTAGCTGCCGGCAGCTGGCCCCGCCCCCACCACTGCCTCTGCTTGCCATTTGTGCAGCACTGCGCCCCCTTCCCCCACCACTGGTCGCCTCCCTCTGTGGGCTTGGCTGGCCTGGGCCTCCCTCTGCAGGGTGATTGCTGACCGGCCCTGTACACCTGCCACAGCATCGCTGGCCAGTGGCCTGGGCCTCTCTCTGTGGGGCAATCAATCACCGGGATCTGTGATTGATCACCCAGCAGAGGGAGGCCCTGCCACTTGGCTGGGGTTTTGTGATCGATTGCCATGCAGAGGGTGGCCTGGCCTCCCTCTTTGGGGAGATCACAGAGCCCCCCCCACCCCCCGCCCCCAATTGATCACCCTGCCAGCTGGTGGTCTGGGTCTCCCTCTTTGGGGTAATTGATCGTGGACCCCCCCCCCCCCCCCCGATTGATCACCCTGCCAGCTGGTGGTCTGGGTCTCCCTCTTTGGGGTAATTGATCGTGGACCCCCCCCCCCCCCCCCGATTGATCACCCTGCCAGCTGGTGGTCTGGGTCTCCCTCTTTGGGGTAATTGATCGTGGAGCCCCCCCCCCCATCGATCACCCCACAGAAGGTGGCGTGGGCCTCCCTCTGTGGGGCGATCATGGGACAATGGCAGGCCCCTCTGACCAATCGCATCACACCTGCCTTGGCTGACCTGGCACTAGTGCATGTCATAGTGTGGTCGTCTGGACAGTTGTTCTGCTGTTTGGTTGTTCAGTTGATTTGCATATTATGCTTTTATTATTATAGACTAGAGGCCCGGTGCACAAAAATTTGTGCA
>NW_005367989.1:250437-299741 GCF_000412655.1 Myotis brandtii
GCTGCCCGCCGCCTGGTAGGGTCACAGATCCGGGTCCCAGACCGCAGACAGCCTTGCCTGCTGCCGCCTGCCTTCAGTATGCAAATTAGCCGCCATCTTGTTGCTTCAGGGTGGGGGTCCCCACTGGGGTGCCTGGCCAGTCTGGGTGAGGGGCTGAGGGCCGTTTTCAGGCTGGCGGGCGACTGAAGCTCCAAACCTCTCCTTTTTTTCTTTTTTTTTTTATTCTGGCATTTATTTACCTTCTATGGCTGTCACTGGAGCTGAGAGCCGGCTTTCTCTCTGAGGCTCGGCTGCTGAAAGCAGGTTTCTGGCCTTTGTTTTCTGTATTCGAAACAATGTTGCGACTCCAGCTCTGAGATCCCGGCTGACTGACAGGAGGTTTCTGGGGTTTTGTTTATCTTCTATAAATGTTACAATGTTTCCAACTGAAGCTCAGAGGCCGGCAAGGCAGGCGGGGAACGTTGGAGTCCTCTGTCACTGAAGGAAGCAAGCCTCCCTGTTCGCATCAGCTGCCTGGCTGCCGGCCGCCATCTTGGCTGACAGTTAATTTGCATATCTCCCTGATTAGCCAATGGGAAAGGTAGCGGTCATACGCTAATTACCATGTTTCTCTTTTATTAGTGTAGATAGTTACCATGTTGTACATTAGATATCCAGAACGGGTTCATCATGAATAACTGAAATTTGCATAGCTGAAGCAGTAACAACTCTCCATTTTCCCCGACACCCAGCCCCTGGTAACCACCATTCTACCCTGCCCTTATGAGTTCAACTTTTTTAGATTCCATATAATTGAGATCATGTAGTATTATAGTTGTCTTTCTCTGTATGGCTTATTTCATGTAGCATAATGTCCTTCATGTTCATCCATGTTATTGCAAATAGCAGGATTTCCTTATCTTTCAAGGCTATTCCACTGCACATATATACCACATTTTTAATCCATTTGTCCTTTGATGGACACAGAGGTTGTTTTTATATCTTTGATATTGTGAATAATGTTTCAATGAACATGAAAATGCAAATATCTCTTTATGATCTTGGCTTCATTTCCTTTGGATATATTCCCAGAAGTGGTATTGTTGGGTCATATGGTAGTTCTAGTTTTAATTTTTTGAGGAAACTTCATACTGTTTTCCATAGTAGTTTCACCAATTTACATTCCGACCAACAATGCACAAAGGTTCCCTTTCCTCTATAGTATCACCAGAACTTATCTTTTGTCTTTGAAAATAGATATTTTAACAAGTGTGAAATGATATCATTGTGGTTTTGATTTTCATTTCCCTGATGATTAGTGATGTTGAGCATCTTTTCATATACCTGTTGGCCATTTGTATGTCTTCTTTTGAGACATGTCTATCTAGGTCCTTTGCTCATTTTAAAAATAGGTTATTTTTGAATTTTTGCTATTGAGTTATAGAATACACTCTGTTGATTATTTCCTTTGCTGTGTGGAAGTTTTCCAGTTTGATGCAATCCCATTTGTCTAGTTTTGCTTTTGTTGCCTGTGCCTTGGGATCTTGTTTAAAAAAATCATTGTCCAGAGTAATGTCAAGCTCTTCCCCTAGAGTTTTGTTCTAGAGTTTTAGGCCTTACATTTAAGTCTTTAACCCATTTTGAGTTGATTTTTTTTACAGGGTATTAGATAAGTGTCCAATTTCATTCTTTTGCATGCAGATATCCAGTTTTTCCATTTATTATAAAAATCTCAGCAAGTTAGAAATAGAGATTTATTATCTCAATTTAATAAATAACATGTACAAAACCCCATGAAACATTTAGCTATGCTCTTAGCTATGCATGCTAAAATTACAAAATGTTGATAGAAGAAATCAGAGAAGACCTAAATAAATGGAAATACCATGTTCATGAATTGGATGACTCAACATAATAAAGATGTCAGCTCTTCCAAAATTGATCTGTAAGTTTAATGAAATTCCTATAAAAATCTCAAAAAGCATTTTTTTAAAGAAATAAACAAACTTACTCTAAAATTAATATGGAAAAGCCCAGGTCCTAGAATAGGTAAAACAATCCCAACAAAGAAGAATAAAGTTAAAGGAATCACTCAACATGATAGTAAGACCTACTATATAGCTCCAATATTCAAGACTGTGTGGTACTCTTAGAGGGACAGACACACAGAGAACAATAGAGAGAACAGAATAGAGAATTTGGAAAGGGACAAATATGCTCAATTGATTTAAAAATATTTTTATTAATTTCAGAGAGTAAGGGAGAGGGAGAGAGAGATAAAACATCAATGATGAAAGAGAATCATTGATCGGCTGTCTCCTGCACGCCCCACACTGGGGATCAAGCCCACAACCCGGGCATGTGCCCCGACTGGGAATCAATCAGTGACCTCTTGGTTCATAGGTCAATGTTCAACCACTGAGCCATAATGGCTGGGCTGATTTTTCTTATAAAAGTGCAAAAGCAATTTAGTGAAGGAAGAAATAGCCATTTAACAAATGATGTTGGGGCAATTGGGCATTAATAGGCCCCCCCAAAAGTGAACCTAAATCTATACCTCACACCTTATACAAAAATCAATTCAAATGTAACATGGACTTAAATGTTAAACTATAAAACTTTTAGTAAAAAACCGGAGTAAATTTTGGGAATTTGAGTTAATAAAAGTTGTTAGACTGAACATGAAAGCACAAGGTATAAAAGGAAAAATTAATGACTTGAACTTCATCAAAAGCAGAGAGAATGAAAAGACACACTATAGTCTCGGGGAAAACATTTACAAACCACATATATGACAAAGGACTAATATCTAGAATATGTAAAAACTCTTAAGACTCAGGAGTAAAACAACAACAACACACAAATTCAATTAGAAAATGGGCAAAAGTCATGAATGACATTTCACTGAAGAGGATTTATGGATAGCCAATCAGCACATGGAAAGATATTCAACATCAATAGCCATACAGAAAATGTAAATTCAAATCACAATGAGATAACACTACACATGTGTCAGAATGGCTAAAATAAAAAAATAGTGATAACATAAAATGCTGGGGAGAATGCAGGGAAACTGGATCATTCACACACTGCTGGTGGGAATGTAAAATGGCAACACTCATCTGAAAAACAGTTTTATTAATTCTTATAAAAATGCTGTTACTATATTCTTGGACATTCATGTCAGAGAAATGAAAACTTATTGTTTATACAAAAACCTGTATACACAAGTGTTCATAGTGGATTTATTCATAATGACCCCAAACTGAAAACAGTTCAAATGTCCTAACCATGTGAATGAGTTAAACAAGGGTTACTGTATCTATACCATGCTCTACTACTCAACAATAAAAAATGAATAAACTGTTGATACACAAGACAACTTGAATGGATCTCTAGAGAATTATGCTGAGTGAAAAAAGCCAATCTCAAAAGGTTACATATCATATTATTCCATTTATATAACATTTTTATACACCATCTTAGCCAAAAGGCTGAGAAACGATTATATGATGTTTTTAAAATGAAAAAAAAAGAAAGAAATGCAAAACAACTAATGGTTGACAGAAGTCGAGGATTGTGGGGGGAGTCTTGGGTGGGTGGGAAGGAGGAGGTGGGTGTGGGTATTAAAGGGCAATCTGAGAGACCCTCGTGGTGATGGAATTGCTTGGTATCTTGATTTTTGTTACAGATACATGAGCCTCTAACATTGCACAGAACTACAGCCATACATACAACCAAAACTGGAGAACTTTAAAAAAAGATCAGTGGATTGTAGCAATATTAGTATTCTGGTTGTGATATTATACTACAGATTTGCAAAATTTTATTGTTTGAAGAAACAGGGTAAAGTGTACCCAGGATACCTCATATTATTTCTTACAACGGCATGTGAATCTGCAATTATCTCAAAAAAATTCCAATAAAAAAGGCATTGCCCATCATCCAACCAATGGGGGAGACTCATAAGAGGAAATGTTTTCCTCTTTAAGTTCAGATGCTAGCTCTGAGCTCACCGAGTTTTGCTTTAGTGGTGCTCTCCAAATGATCCTTTGGAGGGGGTCTCATTTTATTTTCAAATGAGTTAGAAATTCAAAAATCTTTTATGCTCAGTTGAAAATGTTTTATGGGTGGTTCTTCTGACTCTTGCTGGGCCAGCAGGTACAGGTGCCTTTGCTGCTGTACCTTAGGATAAACCCGTTCATTTTCTCTTACTTGTTTTTAATTGAAATAAGATGCCCACTATTTTCTCAAGTGGTTGCTAAAGAGATAAGTGAATAACAATCAGAGTACTTAACCTACTTGGAGGAAAGCTTTAATGTAAAGCTGGTATTACTAACAATGGTTCTGTCCTTCCTAATGGAAGTCCCTAGACGTTTGGCTTTGCCAGCCCTCTACAACTAAAGGCAATGTTTATTATTTTTACCATCTGTCTTAAGGAGTTTTAGTATTTCCCCATTTGTCTTCAGAGAAATTAGGTAAAACAACAAGCATTTTTCCTACTCTCTTAAAGACTAAGGGAATGCATATAGAAATTTAGAAATCCAAGACACAGGGGTAGAGCCGGTCTATCTTGAATATCTATTGAGAATGCTAACTTAGTATTAACCCTCTTTTATAGCGATTAAGGAAGAATCTTTATATGTCACACCAGAGAACTGTGATGCTATTTTATTGATATTTATGACTTTGCTGTATAATTTGAGATTGAAATTCTATTCCTGCAGTTATTTTGCTCTTGAGTTACCCAAAGTGGTTTTAAGTAAGATGGATTGATTTTGGGGGGCACAAATTCACAATGCCTAATAGCTCACGTTCTAGTTGTTTTCTCATTAATTAACAACCACTGTTTATTAAAACACAGTGACCTTTGTCTAATCTACAAGCTGTCTGCTGTGACCATTAGTTTTTTTTTCTGGTTTTATGCCATCAAATAGCATTTCTGTGAAGATGAAATGCCGACATTATAAACCCTGTGACATTTGCACCAATTTTTGAAGAGCTGTGGCTAATTAGACATACAAAATTGGAACTATTGCCTTTCTTCAGAATATCAACATAATCAATTTCCAGCTATTTTTGCTCCTGTTGTGTGTGTGTATACTTAAAGTAACATAGGGCAGCAGTCTAGCGTGCCTCTTTCAGATAATCCCTGCAGAAAAAGGATGTGTGATGTAAACTGAGTCATAAATTGCCAAGAAAGGCATCAGTCAGAAGGGTTGCAGTTATAATTCTTTGTCATTTGGAAAGTTTTGCTAGTACAGTAGATATTAAGGAAATAAAATTAAGATATAGAGATGGCTCCATTCTTAAATCAGAAAATGGGGATAAATACACAAAAGGAAATCATCTTTTGATTTTTGTCTCTTTAAAGCGCAGAAAGACCCTAAACACTCGCCATCATCAATTTAGATTACTTTCACAGTTCTTTTTACTTTTTAGGAAGATATATTAACTATTAGCACATTGGAAGAGAATTTGAAGGAATACGTGTTTCTATCAAAGGGGCTGATTTGACCTGGAGTTGACATATCAATACCTTCAAAATCATGTCTGCAAGGGGGCTGGTGGTGAGAGTATGATGGAAATTTACTAAGTTACTTAGTAGACACTAAGTGGGGGTTGTGTAGAGAAAAGGGATATAGAAGTAGGGAGTGGGGTGAGGATGGGGAGACCAGAACAAGGTGTGAAGAGCATCAATGGCTCCTGCCTTGGGAAAGAGCAATTGAGATAGTCTAGAAACTGGTATCTGGGGTAGACTTTGTGAGCTGGAAGGCTTAGGAAGACACTGAAAAAGGAATTCACTTCGGGAGCACCAGGAGAATCAAGTGGCTCCTGAGGTCCTCCTGATTTTTTGTTGGGTGATTCCAGAAATTTCTCCAGAAATAATTTATCCCTTTAAGTTTTTCACACCTGATAAAATGTAAATCTCCCTCTGAAAAGTAATTTATTTAACCACACTTATATGACAGTGTCCATTTATCTCCAAGGTTCCTCAGAGAGGCATAGGGAAGAGAATAGATGGAAAATGTCCCATTTCAAATGACTGATTTACAGTTGGTTACCAAAGGAAGATCAGGGACAGGTCTTTCTCAGGTGATGGGGCCACAGGTTGAGAGCAAATGGGCCAGAGGTAGGAAGCGGATGCCCCTTGCTGGGGAGGAGAGCAGTACTACAAAAGCTGGGAACAGAGGACATCCCAGGTTTCCCCCTCTGTTCAATCTAGCAGGGATCCTATTTGCCAGGTGGGATGCCATGATGAGGACTTTTGCCCTCTTGTATTGATTTTAGACTCTAGGCTTGGGCTGGCTGCTATAAAGGGCTATAATGCCCATCCAATATGGGGGAGACACTCAAGAGACACCTTCTGTGTTCATGTTCTGTGTTCTTAAAGACATACCCTACAGCAGGGTAAAACATGGCTCCATCTGCTACGGGGGCATCTCTCTGTGGGACAGAGCCACAGCGGTGCTCTCTGCTGAGGTGCCCAAGTTGGCAGTGCACACAGGGGGCTTCCCTCACATTCTCCTCTTCCCTCCATTAGGAACAGAAAGCGGGTTCACTGATTTTTTTGCGGTTGTCTACCCTCCCCCACTCCAAGCTAAATTGTATCTGGCTGTATATGGTTGTGCCTGCAAGCAACCACCTGTGTATATAGCAGGGATTAGAACTAAACCTCTGAATCATGAACTCCAAGCTGGAAAAATTGAAAACAGTTTGCTGCACCTTGAACTGAACCTAGATATTTATTATGCTACAATTTTGCCAAATAATCACAAATGAGCCAGTTCAACTTAGAATTGAAGCTGAAATCCCTGAATCAGATAAAAATGGAAATACCAAGAAAGCCTCCAAAAGGTTCCTCAAAAAAATTAAAAATGGAACTGCCTTGTGACCCAGCAATTCCACTTCTGGGTATCTATCTGAAGAAACCCAAAACACTAATTTGAAAGGATATATTCACCCCTATGTTCATTGCAGCTTTGTTTACTATAATCAAGATATGAAAGAACCAAAGTGCCCATCAATAAAGTAGCTAAAAAAAGCTGTGGTACATATATACAATGGAACATTACTTGGCCATAAAAAGAATAAAATCTTACCATTTGTGACAACATGGATGGACCTGGAAGGTATTATGTTAAGTTAAATAAGTCAGAGAAAGACAAATACCATATGATTTCACTTATATGTGGAATCCAAAAAACAAAATAAATGAACAAACAAAACAGAAACAGACTCATAGATCCAGAGGGAAGGAAAATTGGGGCACTGGGTGAATAAGGTAAAGGGATAAGAAGTACAAATTGATACGTATAAAAAGTCAATGGGATGTAAAGAACATCATAGGGAATATAGTCAATAATCCTATATAATAAAAGGTTAATATGCAAATTGCCCTCTTGACCAGGCGTTCAACCGGGAGTTCAACCGGGAGTTCGACCAGGGGGCAGGGCCGGCTGGCCAACCACCCACTGGCACCCCCCCACCCCCCGTCCAACCGGCCGGACATCACCCATGCATGAATTCGTGCACCAGGCCTCTAGTATTAAAAACAAAAAATAAAATTAACATTGATACCAGAAATAAAATTAGGCCATTCTATTAGTTTTATAGTAAGAGAATATAAAAGGGCAATGTTTTTTTATTATAAAAATTTAAATAAAATTCCTTAAAACAAAACAAATAATATATTTTAATCAAGAGACATCCCTGGCCTTAAGAAATTGGTACACATCAGCCAAATTGACTATAAAGCAAATTTTCTCTTCAGTTGGGGCTATTTCTCTTGTGGGTGGACATGGACACCTGTGACAAGACAAGAGTTATTATGGTATAATGAACTGCATGTTTGCTTCCTTCTAAAATCCCTATATTGAAACTCTGACCCCAATGTGATGGTGTTTGGAGGTGGGGCCTCTCCCATCTAATCAGGTTAGATGAAGTCATGAGAGTGGGGTTCCATAATGAAGTTAGTGCCCTTATAAGAAAAGGAAGAGAACCCATAGCATGCACACACACTCTCTCTCCATCATATGGGCACACAGTGGGAATGCAATCATCTTCAAGCCAGGAAGAGTGCCCTCACTAGGAAACCAATCAGCTGGCACCTTGATCTTGAACTTCTCACCTCTAGGACTGTGAGAAATGAACATGTGTTGTTTAAGCCACCCAGTCTGCAGTATTTTGTTATAACAGCCCGAGCTGACTAAGACAGATGGTTTCGGTGCTACTGACAGGCTGAGAGTCAGGTCAGGGCTAGGTGTGTTAGAGAACTTTCAGAACTTTCTACTTTTCTCATGTATTCATTATGTCTCTGCCCTTACACCTGCCCTTGCTTGGACCAAGAAATTGCTCTTATATTGAGAGATCCCTTGGCTTCAAAACAATCTGTCCCTTCCCTGTTCCTTTAGGGTACTTGCATTAGTCATCTAGGCTTACCAGAAGAAAAGGAGAGACAAAACTTAGAATGAAAATCTACAGGAGACCCTATTAATAGAGCATATTACCACAACTAGAAAGTGCATATCAACTCTCAGCGCAATCTCTGATAAACATAAGATGTTAACTATCCCCAAAGTATGTAAAACAACGACATTATAACAATATTCCATTAATAACACTTTCTAAATTGAAGGGAAATTTGAAGATTTCTGCCCTCTTAAACATTCAAATTACTAAGAAAAATAAAATATAACTGGAGTTATTTTAATAGTTTCAAGTTTATTAGCCATGTGAATCTTCACATTGGATCCTTTATGAAATCTGTCAAGATTATAGGATATTTATTTATGTCTCTAGTTAATTGTTTCTAGTTATCAATCAAAATCATTCAAGATCAGCCATGCTATAAATCAAGTGTACTCTTAAATTAGATAAGACGAAGGCCTGTTTACAGGTAACCTTGAACTAATTTAATAAGCTTCTCTGCCTGTTGTTCATTTGAACCATTAAACAATAGATTAAGAAGGAATATATCTTCTATAACCATTGGCTTAAGAAAAACCGAGATGAGAATAAAAACAAGAAAACTTTGGAAAATTTCCAGGTGTTTTAGAGCTCTGATTTTTTTATGATCCTTAAGCATAAAATATAGCATGTGACAAATATTTATTAATTTAATTGAATGGTGAATTATTCTGACAGCTAAACCCAAGGAGTACTTGGGATAGCCCTTGTGTCTTCCATTTCTCTGCTGTGTTATTCATCAAGCCATGTTCTCATCCTGAAGCCTTTTGGAGAGAAAATGCCTTCTCTTGGTACATCTAGCCTTTAATTCAGACAGAGATAGCTCCTATAGTCCATAAGTCATCATTTTTATTTGCCTATAATAGTATTTGGAATGTTATTTCTGCCAAACACCTGTGTTCACATCATCAGCATATCTTTAGCAATACACCACTGCCTGCTTGCCACCCAGTATGCACACCTGCCAAACAGCCTTTGATTGGTGATGGACTGATTTGGAAAATCACTTAGTGTAGGAGGGAACTGATCTGCCACAGCAACTTGAAACCCTGCTCTGCTCTCCTGCTCTTTTATTTGACTGTGGACTTATTCCTATCTGGCAACACGACACCTGACTTGGAGACCATAGTAATATAATGACATATGAGAGGACTGATTCACATGTTAGCTAATAAAGCATCTTGTGCACAATTAATGCCCAAGCCATGGTAATATAGACCCATACAACTTTATAGGACATTAACAACAAGTAGGCTAAAGCCATGGTAATATAGACCCATACAACTTTTTTTTTTTAATATTTTTATTGATTTTTTACAGAGAGGAAGGGAGAGAGATAGAGAGCCAGAAACATCGATGAGAGAGAAACATCGATCAGCCGCCTCCTGCACATCCCCCACTGGGGATGTGCCCGCAACCCAGGTACATGCCCTTGACCGGAATCGAACCTGGGACCTTTCAGTCCGCAGGCCGACGCTCTATCCACTGAGCCAAACCGGTTTCGGCCCATACAACTTTATAGGACATTAACAACAAGTAGGCTCTGAGCAAAAATAACTGTCTATTTAGAAGTAAGGCTCTGCCCGCAGAAAAGAATGCATTAGAGAAAGTACACTCCTTACCATTTCTGAAGACACATGGACTGCCTGGGTAGATGTAAAGTGATATAGCGGGGTCAGTTTGACCTTCTGTAGAATCTAGACAAAGAAGTCCTAGAGCGGAATTACCCTTTTGCCGTCTTTCCAGCTCTCAGTCAGATGGCCCAGAGAGGCTTCTGGAAGTGACATCATTATGGCCGCCCAAGGAGAACCCCAAGTTCAGTTCAATCTTATATTGGTTGGCGATGGTGGGGCTGGGAAAACTACATCTGTGAAACACCATCTGACTGGGGAATTTGAGAAGTAAGTAGCCACCCTGGGTGTGGAAGTCTATCCCCTCATGTTCCACACCAACAGAGGGCCTACTATGTTCAATGAGAGGGATACAGCGGGCCAGGAGAAGTTCGGGGACTTCTAATGGCGAGCTCAGGGTGCCATTTTAATGTTTGCTGTAACTTCGAGAGTGACTCACAAGAATGTGCCTAACTGGCATCGAGATCTGGTACGGAGCGTGTGAAAACATCCCCACTGTGTTGTGTGGCAACAAAGTGGATACTAAGGACAGGAATGTTAAGGCAAAATCAATTGTCTTCTATCGCAAGAAGAATCTTCAGTACTACGACACGGCTGCCAAAAGTAACTACCACTTTGAAAAGCCCTTCCTCTGGCAGCCTAGAAAACTCACTGGAGACCCTAAGTGGGAGTTTGCTGCCGTGCTCGCTCTTGACCCACCAGAGGCTGTCCTGGACCCAGCTTTGGCAGCACAGCAAGAGCCCGATCGAGAGGTTGCTCAGACTCTTGCTCTCCTGGACGATGATGGCCTGTGAGAAAGGGAAGCTGAAGCCCCATGGCAGAAGTCCAGTTTTATAGGCGACTGTCCTGGGGTGTCAGTGGTGCAGCGTGTTTGCCACTTTACCGTGGAGCTCAGCGGGGCCTGTGCTTGATCTCTGGGCCGTGGAAGGAGATGAATGGGCTTCGGAGTGAATGTGGCAGCTAAAAAACACCTTCATTTTTGGGACCTGCATACTTAGCTGTGTTGGAATGCAGTTGCTTCCTTATTGAGTTTCAAATATAAGACTGCTGCAGTCACATCACAATACTCAGTGGTGAGTCCTTGTTTATTACTGTCATTCCCATTCCTTTTCGTCTAGAATCAGAATAAAGTTGCATTTCCAATACCTTAAAAAACAGAAAGAAAGAAGAAGTCCTGGGGCAAGCTGTGCGGCTGCGAAATGTCCGCAGCCTGAAGTGGAGGCGGGAGGTGTTAGGCTGGAGGGAAAAGGAGCAAGGAACCCACAGAGGTGGGTTCTCCCGTTGAAGCAAGCAGGTCCCTGGAAAATGTGTTCCCCTTTTCGTCCGTGGTTATCTTCCAGCCAGACCATGAAGCTTCCAAGGAAGAGATGCCGTCAAGCTCACCTCAAGGTGGCCTGGCTGCGAAGCTGCGTCCATCACAGCCTCTTGTCAGGCACGGTTGTGGGGGAGACTTCCCTGCTGCTCCCCCACCTCCCAGCCCCATATCCTGACAGGCAGGGAAGAGAATTGTATTAAAGCAAGCATTTCACAGCCCCTGGCCCCCCTCCCCCATAATAAAGAGGATCTAAGAGTCACTGAAGGTATAGTTTTCAAAGATTAGCTTTATGTATTCAAAATTGATATCTTATCAGAGAGTATAGCCTGTTTATACTGTTGAAAGTTCCTATTTTTACACCTTCTTCCATTATGTTTGCTCTGCTTGTTTGCATAGTAAATGCAGGCTCAGTGGATTCTTAGCTTCTTCAAGAGCACAAATACAATTCATTACTTCCATTCCGACTCCCTTGATTCAGGATTTGTGATAATTCTGCTAGAGTTTAGGTAGCACTGATTTGGTACCATTGATTAAAAGAGGATTTAGGAGGCAAATTAAGAACAGGAATGAGAGGACACGGGAAAAGGTTTAACATATTTAAGACGAAAGAATTTTCAAGGTCTTTAATAGCACTTATTTGCATTTAAACAATTAATGGAATAATTGCAACCAAGCCATCTCATTAATTAAAGAAAACCCAGCAGGATCTTTATTTGGCAACAATTTGTTAGCAGAAATTCCCTAAGTATTGACTCAATGGAACATTGGTAAGAAATATGCTTCCTCCCAAATTCTAATTACCCCCTTTCAATCATCCTAAATGTTTTCCAAACATTGAAATAATCATTCCAAAAAGCTATAGCTAGCTGCATAAATTAGTATGTAAATATGTGTCAGTCTGTCCCACAGGTAGCTCTAGGCTCCTGTGATGGTTGGAATTAGCCCCCAGCCAGGTAGAAGCATGCTAAGGTGGACCCACAGGAAGGGTCTGTAGCTCATCCAATGGGCCTGAGACCCACCAGTCTGTTGCTCTACATTTACGTGTTCTGTTCTGATCCTTTTTGTACCTCTCTTACAACTGGCCCAGTAGATAGGCCCCCTTGCCCCTCTCTCTTCCTAAAAAACTGCAAGTTCTTCTTCTAGGAGGCAAAGGGCTGGCACAGTGATTTGATTAGGTCCCTATCAAACACTGGGGTCATTAATTCGGTCATAGTAGGAAGCTCAAGACAAAGTGCTAAAAAATGGAGACTCCACCATGTTTCATTCATTCATTCATTCATTTGGTGGAGAAAGGGTTAGGAGCATGGAGGGGTTCTGCCACTTACTAGTTACTGGGCAATTTAACTTAACCTCACTGCACCTCAGTTTTCTTTTCTATAAAATGGGGATAACAACTCCTTCTTTATAGGGTTTTTATCATGGTTTAAATGGCTTAATATTTAGACATGGCTAAGTACAGTGCTTGATTTATAAAATCACTTTTCTAACTGCTATAAAGTAAATCCACTCATTCGAGAGTTATTGAGTGCTTACTATGTGCCAGGTACTCTTTTATAGTAGATGCTGGAGATACCTAAGCGAGCAAAGAGTCATACACTTCTGCCCTCTTGATCCTTCTAGTGAGGGAGGCATAGAGTAAATATAATGAATGAGTGCATTTTATACAACAGAAGGTAAGTGCTACGGAGAGTGATAAAGGAGGGTGAAGGTGCTGGAGAGAGCTGGCAGGTGTCCAGCCTTAAACAGAGAGTCAGCATAGGCCTTTCGAGAAGACCAGACAGTGTTAAGGGAGGGAGCCAAGCAGATTTCTGATGAAAGAGGCAGAAGGATCTGTTGGTGCAAAAGCCTTGAGGTATGAAGAGGAACAAGAGATGGGTGGCTGTAGTAGGTCAGGTAAGGTTAGAGGGGTAGGAGGTAAAGAGAGAGGGGAAAGGAGGGCCAGACTGTAGGGTCCTTCAGGTCATTGCAAGAACTTTGGTTTTTACGCTGAGGAAAAAGGGGAGTGTTTCAGGAGAAGGGGCTCAGGAAGAACCAGCTTTCATTCTGTCTCCTCACCACAGCTGCTCTAGGCACTCACCAGGTTTCGGTAAAGGTGGGGTTTCTCTCTCTGAGAGCAACTGGGCACCCACAGATGATCCAAGAAGCAGGGCATGGGCTCTGGGACATAACTCATACGCATGTCTATTCCAGGCAAGAGAATAGGAATGAGAATCCAAGCTAAGAACAAGACTTTTCCCTGACACAAAAAGTACTAAAAAGTAGAAGCTTGGAGATATAACATATCCTTGATGATGATTTCCTATAAGTATTAGAACTTCCAAGTGGATTTTGTTCTCCTCATTGCCAAAAGTGACAACCCAAAGTTCTTCATACCTAGTCTTCAATGTGGCCCTGAACTCACAAGTTTCCAAGAGTGGCTCTAAAGAGATAAGAAACAGTGTTAGATTTGTTATCATTTGTTACCAGTAAAGGAAGAAAAAAACCACAGCAGCTACACAAAGAATCATCTTATATTTGACTTTTATATACTTTCAAGATAATTTTAAATGGAAATTCAGGACTCTTAGATTCTAAGACTTAGAATGTTTTTATTTATAAGTTTGTAGAACATAAAACTTGACAATACTTGCTTATCCTGCTCTTTTCCTTACATTCTTCTTGCTGGGGTTCTAGAGCAACAATTATATTGTAACAGTTTTGGAAAATGGCCACATTTTTCTTCAAATTTGACAAATATCTGGGTCAGAAATCTTTGAAGTAGTGTGAAGATAGTGAGAATCAGATTACTCTTCACTTTCTGACAGCTAAGCCAAAGTTGGAGAGAAGAGACTTCAAATGTCCCTTTATTTTCTGAGTTTATGGCTACATGTAAAGGAGTGGCCATAAAATGAAACTATTTTAAAGAGATCAGGGACAAAATAATACTGTCTTCCTCAGTCTTTTAACCAAATGTTGAATGTTTAAGATTTTAAGAAAAGCATATAGCTGACCCAGCAATTCCACTTCTGGGTATATTTCCAAAGACATTCTAAAACACTAATTCAGAAAGATATGTGCACTCCTATGTTCATTGCAGCATTATTTATAATAACCAAGATATGGAAGCAAACTAAGTGCCCACTGATAGATGAATGGATAAAAAAGATATGGTACACACATACAATGGAATATTGCTCAGCCATAAAAAGAATGCCATCTTGCCATTTGTTACAAGATGGATGGATCTAGAGGGTATTATACTAAGTGAAATTGGTCAAACAGAGAAAGACAAATACCATATAATTTTACTTATCTGTGAAATCTAAATAACAAAGTAAACTAACAAACAAAACAAACAAACAAACTCACAGATACAGAGAACAAATTGATGGTCACCAGATGAGAGGGGGGTTAAGAGAATAGGCGAAAATGGTGAAAGGGTTTAAGAATAGCAACTGCTAGTTATAAAAACAGACATGGGGATGTGAAGTACAGCAGAGAGAATACAGTGAATAATATTGTATTAACTATGTATGGTGTCAGATAGACACTAGACTAATTGGGGTGATCACTTCCTAAGTTATATAAATGTCTAATCACCATGTTGTACACCTGAAACTAATATTGTATGTCAACTGTAACTGAAAAATAAAAATACTTTTTAAATTAGAAAAAGAAAGCATATGGCTTATAATTGATACTATTACTTAAATGTTAAAATTTTTAAGTGTCAAGGGGACTTTTAAGCAGTGCTGAGCTGTGTCAAGGAGGGATGACCATTGGGCAAGCAGCATGCTCTTCCTATCTTAGCATCCTTAGGCTGGGACCCAATTTATAAAAGTTGAGGGTGGTTATTTGCTTTGGTGATTTTTTTTGTCTATTGTAAAAATAACCTACTTGAATAATGTTTTTGTTCATCTGAAATGCCAGTCTTATAAAAAGTAGCTAGTCACATTGTTGTTAGAAATTTCCATCTTATAATTTTAAAAAGTTGTTGTCATCAACAGAAATACAAAAATGAATTTTGGTTCTGGCTACAAGTCAAATCAGGTTGAGATTTTATTTCATCCCTCTATATTTCTGAATATTACTTAGACAAGAGAAAGGGAAATCCCTCATTGCAGATTGATTTTTCTTGGAGATTTCCCCAAGCAATTAATTCCTTTTCAGTGTTCCCTCTCTCATCTCCTGAAAATCTCACACTTTGATAGTTTTTTATTTCCAGCTGTCATTTGATGACATATCAAGAGAAGCGCACATATGTAGGTTACCCAAAACCTCTTTTAAAAAGATTGTTTTCCTTTGATCATTCTGTCCTAATGATACAGACACTTGTGCCAGTGATTGAACTCTTATATTGATATTTGCTGTTCAGGTATTTGGCCAGGATTATTTATGCCTGAGGCTTATGGCTAAGGACTGACTTTTTACTGTTCACAACAGCTTAGGTGAGTGGTTCTCAAATTACCTACCATGTGGTAGGAAGTGATTTTGATTCATGCAATGATTATTGAAAAAAGATTGATATTTGGGGATGATGCTAGATTCCTGAAAAGCACTGATTCCCCACAACCTTAGACATTTGTGTAGATGAAAGGTAACAAACCTTCCAAGGTGCTCCATTTCTTGGAGAACTCCATCCCTGTATCATGTGGGAAAATGGACAGCAGCGGGGGATTGCAACAACCTTAAAGCTTCCTGGATTTTTATCCTAGATTTAGGGTAGTTAAGAACAGCTCTCAGAGAGACCTTTTAAAGAGTTTTGCTTTAAAAAATTAATGAAAATCACTGGATCCTCAGTGCAATATTGACCCATAGACTCAAGGGAAGAAGGCTCCATCCACAATTTTGTATCCGTTATCCAGGAGCCACAACACTTTGGACAAAGACTGCTGTAAACGAATGCTCTAACCATTTAAATTTCAGTGTTGAATATGACATAGGTGGGGAGCCATGTCCTGGGAAGTTGCCTAATGAAATGACTAAAGTCTAACTTTTAACATTGGCATTAGGTTTCTAGGGGCATGGAATAAAGAAGAGCATTCATATGACATCTGATCTCAGAGTGATTTGCTCTCCATAATGGTGGCTGCTATTTCCTTTTACAATTTTCTCACTGTCCACCTCTCAGAGTTCTTTCATTTCCCCTACATAGCATGATCTCCAAATCTAGACTCCTATATCCCCTGGACTAGCGATACAATATTTCCAATATGTTCTGATGGTCCCCAAATTAATGAAATGCTATATTTTATAAACCAGCTAATCTTTCTTCTGAACCTGTACTGTATTCACAGTCTTGGGCAATGATGTCACTATCTGACCACAACCTAAAGTCAGATTCACAGGCATCTTCATCCCAAGTCTCTCCTTCAAATACCATCCCTCCTTGCTCGATCTCAGAAATGCCACCTGAATCCGGCCTTTTCTCTCCTTTCTTGTTTCTATCTTAGTCCAGATGCTCAGTATGTGCCTCAGGGCAATGCAGCAGTCTCTATTCTCGTCCATCCCTCCTCTATTCCTATTACTAGTATCCTCCAAGGAGAACTCAGAATTGTCTTTCTCAAAACCACACTTGATCAGGTCATTGTACTACTTAAAGACCTCTTTTTGATTTCCACCACTGACAGCATAAAATCCAAATGACTTTATTTGGGAAAACTAGGTTCTTTTCAGCACAGTTTCAACCTTCCTCTGAGCCTCCGTTTGTCTACCTGACCCCCTTAAAATCCAGCCAGACTAATCCAGACCTTTGTGACTCTAGACCCACCTCTGGAAGCTTTCCCTAACTTGCAGTGGGGGAATTAATCACTTCCTTTGTTATAATAAATTGTTCTTTCTACATATTTTTAAAATTTGAATTTAGAGAGAGAGGAAGGTAGAGAGAGAGAGAGAGAGAAACATCAATGAGAGAGAGAAACAGTGATTGGTTACCTGCACACACACCTTTCTGGATGGAACCTGCAACCTGGGTATGTGCCCTGACTGGGAATTGAACCCAGGACCTTTCAGTGTATGAAAGATGTTCCAACCAACTGAACCACACTGACCAGGCTACACATTTCTATTAAACCATCATATTTATGGATTACATAGTCTTTAAATCTAGTTACTTTTGGTTCTCTCACTCATTTTTGCTTCTCTCTCTCAAGGTGAGGACTTGGATCTCCTAATTCTGAAAATTATTTGGAGTTTTACTTTAGGTGAAAAACAGGAAAAGACAGAATAATCCAAATAAGATTCAGGAGGCTAGGGCACACAGCCTAGAACAGAATAGGTACTAAAGAAATGCTTATTTAATGTAAGGTTTAAAGCAAAATATGTGTCAAAAGTGAAATATAAATAATATATTGAGTGAAATCTGAGGAGGGAGTGATAACTATGTCTTAGTTTGATTAAGTTCTGTTGATCTAAAATGCTATCATAGGAAGCTATTTAGAGACATTGGTCCCTATTTCTTTTTGCCTCTAGAGATCATTAGTGAATGACTTAGTCATTACTAAATGAGTTTTTAATTAAAATATGTTAGTGTTGAATCCCTGGCTAGGTCATTACAGTAATTCTCTCTTGTTACATGATCTTATTAATTTTTAATGTTGGCTACTGACTCATATTATACTATTATTCTTTAATGTTAATGATCAGCCTGCTTTGATATTAGGTAAGAGTATTTGCTTTAATAACATAAATCTCTTGATTATACCAGATTCAGAAGAGCACATGAAAGTCAGCAGAAAATGAGGATGAGTGAAAAAAAAGGCAAAAATTAGCAAATAATCATTTTATATTATTGAACCGTGTATTCTGCAATATTTATACTTGTCTTTATATGTATTCCATCTGAGTAAGAAATTGGTTTTGGAATTTCATACTGCTAAACTTAAAAGATTAATTAAGAACAGAGTATCTTAATGTCTCTCTAGAGGCACTGACTTCATATAGTAACTTATTAAAAAGCTTGCTATTAGTTGAGGAGAACAAAATCTGGATCTCCTCATTCATTTCACACACTTGATAGTTTATCTTGTACCTTTCTTGTTGTTCTAGGCATTGAGTACGTGTTTTGTTTAGGCATGGGGTGAAAGTAAACATAATAACAAAAGTCCACTTGTATTCTAGTGACAGTAACCAGCAATGAAAAAGAGTTCCAAATAATCAAGAAAATATCAAATAGTGATAGACACTATAGAGACAACAAAAGAAGCATACATGTGGAGAATTACTGCTGGTGTCTTTAGACTGGATGGCCACGCCACTTAGTTTTCACATATTTATTGAGCATCTCCTACATGCTAGGCACCGTGGTACATACATACTAGGAAATAAAAAGACTACTGACAGACAATCCCTAGTCTTATGTAGTTTTCAGTCTAACAGAAATGAAATACAGTATATGCTTGGAAACCAACAATCATACTGCAGTGTGAATGCTGCTATCAGCCATTTCTTCTGAGCTGTGCTGGACCCCAGAGCACAGAGGAAGGGAATAGCACAGCTCCTGGGGAGTCAGGAAAGAACACCCAGGAAGAGGGGAGATGAGCTGAGACTTAAAAAATGAATAGGAGTCATCAAGGTGGTGAAGAGAAGTGGTAGAACTGGGCTTTTCAAATAGAAGAAATAAAGTTAATAAAGGCACAGAGGCAGTGTGCATAAAAATATGAATGGCTTAATATTGCTGAAGTGTAGAGTGTGACTGTGAGAGAGAGAGAGAGCGAGCGCATGTACACACATGCACATAGGTGTACATACATACAATGATGCTGTGTGGGTAACTTTAAGGGAAACTGGTGTTGAAATAAGCCTCAAAATTTAAGGGAAAGTTAGAGATATGTGAGAAGCCTGTGTGTGGCAAGGTAATGAATTAGATCTTTTAATTCAAAAAATTATTTGAAATTTTACTTCAAGTTAAAAAGAGGATAAGATAGGATGATAAAAATGCTACATTTTTTTTTTACTTATTGAGGAGATATCAAAAGACTTAAGAGTTGCTGGGCCAGTGTTGATCAGTGGTTGAGCTTCGACCTATGAACCAGGAGGCCATGGTTTGATTCCTGGTCAGGGCACATGCTCGGATTGTGGGTTCGATCCCTAGTAGGGGGTGTGTAGGAGGTAGCCGATCAATGATAGTCTCTCATCATTGATGTTTCTATCTCCCTCTTCCTTCCTCTCTGAAATCAATAAAAATATATTAAAAAAGACTTAAAGTTAAATAAGGTGAAAAATCTTTATAATAATTAAATCAAATTATATTTTTAAAAATAAAATATTCTCAATTTGCTCGAATGCAACAGTGTTAAAATTTGATTCTATCTATAGCACTATATAACATTATTTTTCTATCTAAACTGCATAAAAGTTTCTTTTATTAAAATTTAGGCTGAATGTTAAAATTTGAACTTTTGATAAATAGGTCTGTAAAGCTTGAAGGTTTCTTTAACATCGCTTGATAAGGGAAGAGTAGAAAGGTTTGAATAAAGATGACTCTAAACCACCATCTGATATATAGCTTTTTAGCCTTTTAATTTATTTGACCTAAGGATGACACCCCCTCCCCTTCACCCCCCCCACATCCAACTTAGTGCCACTGATGCCTTTCACTTGAAAAGACCATATTATCAAGCCGAATACTGGTGCACTTCGGAGTAGACAGAATATATAAGCTTGTTCCACTTACATACTGGCTTTCCAGCCACAGTGCAGTAAATGCATTTCTGCTTTAACGCAAAGCCAGGTTTTAGGGCAAGACTGCTCACTAAAAAGAACAGGGCTTATGATGAAAATAGAGCTAGAGCAAACCACTCTAAACCCATGGAAGCAGAGATCTTACAAAAACAACAATCCTAATAAGATTTTAGTAGAGTTAAAAAGATATGTCAACATCAGAGATTCAGAGAACAAACTGATGATTGCTAGATGGAAGTGGGATTGGAGGGGCTGGGTGAAAAGGTGAAGGGATTAAGAACTGCAAATTGGTAGTCACAAAACAGTCACAGGGATGCATAAGAAATATGGTTAATAATATTCTCATAACTATATATGGTGTCACATGGATACCAGACTTACTGGGGTGATCACCTTGTAAGTTATATAAATGTCTAATCACTATGTTATATACCTGAAACTAATATAAAATAATATTAAATGCCAACTGTAATTGAAAAATAAAAAATAAAAAGATATGTCAACAAAATAAAGGCTATATTTCTATAATCTAAAAAAATACTATGTCAAATTCTAATGAGAAAATGCTGGAGCACCCCTGGCCTTCACTACACAAATGTGAAGGTAGCTCGATGGAAGGGCTGTCAGGAAGGGTGCAGGTGCTGCGTTATGGAGACAAGGGTCCCACATCACATGTCACCAATAGAGAGAGTTGCAGACTTTGCACAAAATGTAGTGAAGCTAAAGATGGATCTCTTTAGTTTCCCACTTTATGTTTGTGTCTTTTACACAAAGACTGGGAGAACTGCCTAAAAGCACTTCCAAGGCAGAGTAAGTGTCCAAAATAAAGAAGGTGGACAGGGGCAGTTTGCACTCCAGGCTTGCTGTGTTCAGCTGCTGTTATTTGGGAAAAATCACTGTCACCTTCCATGTTACATTGACATCATTATTCTATTTACAATAGCATGTGAGGTAAACTGCATTATGGAAATGTAAGGTAAGAGAAGGGACCGCATATGCATAAAACTAAACAATTTCCACCTGATTTAGTTAGGGAAAAAAAAAGTAAAGAACCATCACAGACAGGGATGGGGACCATATGAGTACAGCTGGTGTGCAATGTGGGCAGTGCCTCTGGCTCACAGCCTACCTGGTAGGTGCTTAGTGAACACAGATGGATGGAAAAAAAAAGAATCAATGAGCAGCTCAAAAAAAAAATCCTTCAGTCTGCAGAGGTGACTCAAGGAAACACGTGTCCTCACAGCGTTGGACTTCTGAACGACCCAGCTGGATGCTTTCCCATTTTTGACCTCCAGCCTAATGCTCTGCATTGCTCTTTCCTGGACTCTACAAACAGATGAGCTTCCCAACCTGGTCACACAGCTCACTTGCTTCAGCTAGTTGAATGCCTATCCCTGCCTGGCAACAGTGACCCTGACTGTGCAATTTTCCACTGCTGTGGGCCATAGGTCCAAACCAGAAAATGACCCAGGAAGGAGATTTTTGGTTTTTTTTTTGGAGAGAAGCAAGTGGGTTGGCTAACTGGGCAGAAAATCCTCCTCCAGCTTTATAGATATGCAATGCCCAAGCCCTCCTGTCTTTATTATCATGACACCTAAGAGGCAGGGATGCTCACCATCCCCCTTCACTTCTGTATAACACTCTCCCATCATGCTAGGGTTTCTCTTTCTCATAAGGTTGCATTTTATATTGATTTGTACTTGATTTCACCTGATTGAAAAATGGCCAGTAGAGTCAGGGACCGGGGAGTGAGAAACACTGAATTCTCCCTCTTGCCCTCACTCATAGGGGTGGTGGTTCCTCACTCCCCGCCTCCACCTTACCCAAGGGTGGCTGAGGTCTGGGGTTGGCATTTCCTTGTTAAGCCTGCTCTACAGAAAGGCTTTCCAGGTTTCCCATGATGCTGAGTTCTTGCAGCACTGAATCTCCCTCAATTAGTCTTCAGCGAGCAGGGCTGGAGGGCCTGTCACACGCGCAATCTCTTTCCTGTTCTCCATTTTCCAGTAATGTTCTGTGGATTCATTGTGATTTATAGTCCCGAGGGAGCCAGGTCTGCAGCATTTTCATTGAATCCAGCCTGTAATGCTGTTTGTCAAGCTGCCATTTACAGCTTGGAAATTTTTTCTCTAACCTATTATGCAGAAGCATGATATGGCTTGTCACTTTAATTGTGACCCCTGATGTACGGCTGCATGGGGGCAGGGGGGCCCACCCACTGCTTCTAGTTTTTGGCCTGGTGCAGTACCAACCCAATATCCAATATACAGGCATGATTAGTAGTAATCTATATTGAAGATAGTTTTTGATGATCTTATTTGTGATTTTCATGAGAAATAGATCACTTGAGATAGGTCTATTCTCTCAAGTGCACATGTCTTAAAATGGGAATTTAAAAAAAATAACAAATTAACCCATTTATTTTTCATCTCCTAATTTCACCATTTATACTCTATCAATCCATGATTTCAAGGCTTTTATTTTTTCTAGAGTTGGTCAGAGATTGTAGACAAGAATGTGCTTTAGACACGCTCCCAGGGCAGGGCATGTCTTACGCATATTTAGGACTCCAGCCCCCAGCACAGAGGCTGGAATGCAGGAAGCACTTCATATAGATTTGAGTTAAAACTGCAGTGAAGTAAGAGATGGAGCCTGGAGAGATTAGGAGAGGGCCTAGCAGGATCCAGGGAACCATCTGACAATCGATGGAAATCCACAGGATCAGAGACCAGCTGGGAAATCCTGACTGGGATAGACAGGTCAGAGCAAGATGCAGATCTAAACCAGAGAGGCAGTGCGGAGAGAGAGGGCGAATGAGAACCACAGGTGGCACAAAAAGCGTCTGAAATGAGGCAGCAGGTGGCACTTGGGAGCCATGTAGTGTGCACCGGGCAGACTATCTCAGTTCTGAGAAGAAAAGCCCCCCCCAGACTTTCTGTGAGGCACCGACCAATTCCACAGGATGAGCAGCTTTGACCTGACCCCAGAACTACTCTTACTGCTGCAGTGCATCCCCTCCCTCCGTTCACAACTCCGGTTTTGTCTAGGCTTCCATCGTGTTTTCCATGAATGACTTCAGTTGCTTCCTACATGGCTTCAATCCTATGACTCCCTGTTCCAGTCCATGCATCTTGTTTTAATCTTGGCGTCATCTTCATGATACTGTGACAATCTCAATATGAATGTTGTATATTTAAATAATTGGCCATCTTCTCTCACCAAATATTTAATGATAATTTGCCACCAGATACCACTATATTAGTGCTATCCCTGAATCAGCTTTGGATCCTATTCTCAAGAAATTTACAGTCCAACTGGTGCCTCATTTTTCTCCATTCTGCCCCTGGCTTTTTCTCCATCAACTGTTCTGGTCTCCATGCCCTTCCTTCACTCAGCAGGTGTGCTCCTGCCCAGGGCCTTTGTCCTTGAAGCTCCATCTGCCTGGAATGTTCTTTCCCCAAATAGAATCTCTACACAGCTTGTTGCCTCACTCCACTGAAGTCTCTGCTATATGCTTCCCTTTCTTTTTAAAAATATATGTTTTTATTAATTTTAGAGAGAGGGGATGGGAGAGAAAGAAACATCGATGAGAGAGAAATATCACCCATCGGCTGCCTCTTGCATGCCCCCTACTGGGGATTGAGCTCACAACCTGGGCATGTGCCCTGACCGGGAATTGAACTGGTGACCTCTTGGTACATGGGTGGATGCTCAAGCACTGAGCCACAATGACCGGGCTAAGCCTCCTCTTTCCAGTGGTCTTCTCTAAATATGTTATCAAAACACCACTCACTATCTATTCCTTTTTTTTGCTTTTCTTTTATTTATAACATTAAACATATTGGTTTGTTGATTTGTTTACTATATGTTTTCCCCACAAAAATGTGACTTCCCTGAGGATAGAGATTTGCCTGTTTTGCTCATTGCTATATCCTTCGGTGCTGCATAAATATTCTTGAATAAATGAATAAGGAAGAACAAGTAGCCAATGCTGAGAGAAGGCAGAGGGAAGAGATCATTTACTCTGGGAAAGCAAAAGTGTCTGACCCAGGTTTCAAGTGGTGGAAATTATTTAAACCCGGAAAGATCCTAAGAGAAGGGTGTTCCTCCTTTATTGCCAGCCATCTTGGACTCTGTTATTCTCTGATAACCCTCAGATATTTATCATACCACCTTGTTTCTCTCTTTCTCTCTCAGTCTAAATACTTTTGTGGAGCTCAAAAGCACATAGGGCATCAGTGCAGACCTGCTTGAGTTTGGCTCACTGAGAGCTGTTTGGATGTCTGCTGGGCTGCGCGTCAAGTCTCAAAATAAAATTGTACAGAGCAATTCTGTGATATAGACTGGGCCAGTTGGTTAGTTAACATGCTTGCACCAGAAATGTGGAGAGTTCTTTCCTTCCTAATTATAGAGAGAAATCTGGTCTTTTTCAGACACTATTTCATTACCTTTAACGTGAACAATTCTTTGCTCTAATATCTGAAATACTTTTCATAAGGCAACTTACTATATTATTATCCCTCAGTTAAGAGTCAGTGTAGGTGTTATACTACTTCTGCTTTTTTCTTTTCAGTCCTCACCAGATTGATGAGGTTTGTTAGATTCAATAAATCATTTTAAATTTTATGTGCATTTTCCTTGATGAAAGACAAGGAAAGGAAAATAATTACAGTTTTCAGTGCTCATTGGGATATTCTGAGAGCTTTCTGCAGTAAATTACAGGAGTGTGATAAACAACAAGAAGCATCACTCATTCCTCATATCTGATTATTTAGTATCTTAGACTCTGTCACTTCCATTGCAAACATAAGATTTAATATTCTCAAATGGATTCTTATACTCCCTTATACCTTCTTACAATGTTTAGCTAGAGCTTTGAAATCGAACACTTAATGTAATATCATTTTCACACCAAATCCATACAATTTTATGTGCAAATCTTTCTACTCTGCAAGGACAGGAAAATGTGTTTGGGACTGATTTCCCCCTCTACTAATATTGATTGATAGCAAGTGGCAACAACCTCTCTAATTCTTCAATACTGCATTATATCATGGACAGTTATCTAACAATTTAAAAACCCTACAGGCACTCACATTAGAAGAAGAAAACAAACATGAAACAGATTAATTATGTAGCTGTTATTAGCTTTTCAAGAGGACTCTTCACTCTACAAAAGGATTCACTACAGATTTCCTTTAAATAGTAAGCTCCACTAGTGCATTTAAGATATAATTAGATCTGCTTAAATTGGATTTGTACACATTTCAGGAACTGATTCATTGTACAAAGGAACAGCAAACCCATGTTTGCTTTGCTACATGAAGCAAAAACAGCAAATATGCATATGCTCTATCTAGAAGGTGCCAAACACCCAGCTGTTTGGACAGACCTGAATGTTTGACCATGTGTTTGAGTACATGTCCAGATGCTCAGTACAATCCATTTGTGGTTTGGAGTCTTTTTGACACAGTAGGAGGATAGAGGCACAAATTCGCTGAAACATTCTCTATCTTGCTAAAATTGATAATGGTATTCCTTTCACTGCGTTGTGGCTGGGCACTTTTAGAAATGACCATCTTTAGTGAAAATTTTACAAATGATAATAATCACTTTCATTAAGTGGAGAGGTAGCCTATTTTCAATGTGTTCAACAATCTATATGAAGGGCCTAAATGAATACTTTAAAATTAATCTGGAAGGCAAGAAGTTATCCAATCAATAGAAAATGTACTCTAAACAGCATTGTTCTTAAGAAAGTAGGATATGAAATGCTAAAATATACAACTTAAAGGTAACAGAATTAAAACAAGTCAAAACAAAACTTTTCACTATATGTTAACCTGGAAACAGGAGCTTTCCCTTCAATAGCATAATGCTTATTGAAACAAAGTGAGCTGGGACTAGAAGACACAGCTTCCTTTATACTTGACTATTTACCCCACAGGTCAGGCTATTGACTGTTGACAAAATAGTATTGAGAATTCTTGATACAAAGACCTTATAGTGGTCTGATTTGATATACCCACTTGTGATAACTTTGTAAGTGAATCCTTTATGAAAAAAGAAACTGACATCCCTAGTACAAGGGTGCAGGCATCACTTGGCATATTTGGAACAAAAAAGAAGCCATGGACCTCAGTGCTTCATTGACTGGTGGAAAGTGCACTTCAGTAGACCTGTTAGTCTTGATTAAGAAGCAAGAGAATGAGGTTGCGAGGTTGCTGGATGCCTTGAAGACAATCCAGGTTTTCATTCAGCCAGGCCATGAAATCCTGGCTCTCTCTTAGGCTGGGTGCATGATCTGCAACTTAGTTAGCCATTCAGTAAAATGGGAGTAATTTATACAGCTAGTATTTTTTCTTTTAATAAGAAATCAATGAGACATAAAAAAAGTTACTTAAAAATATGCTAGCTCCATTTCAGTTTTAAAGAATTTACAAAACATAGGAAATTAACTTCAGCTTTTAATTGTCCTTGGTGTTATCCCTGCCCAGTGCCCCATTAAGAAGAGCTAACAGAGCTATGGCATTGTCATCAGATACATTTGTCAAAAAATTACAACAATAAAAATCTGTTTCATTAGTCATCAAAAAATACGTGGTTATTGTGAACACACATTGCACGCTGAATGTGTACCACTGACTCAATTTTAGTTAAATGAATGTTTGTGAAGAAAGTTGCCCTAATTCACAGTATTTGTGGTGAAAAATACCTGTTTTATTTTAGAAAAGTAAGATTTTTTTCTCAGATATAGCATTTTCAAATAGTCCACAGTTCACCTGTACTTGTGTCCCTATTAATGCTCCCATTAAATATATGGGAGAGCCAGTGATTATAATATTTGCTAACTTTCCCTATGCTGGGCCCAGTTCTGAGCACTGGAATTTAACTAATCCGCACAACAATGTTATGAAGTAGGATATATTATTATCCACTTTTAACTGATGAGAAAACTAAGATACAGGAAGTGATTTCCCAAAGTTACACTGCTATAAAGTGGTAGAAGTGAACTTGAACTCAGTGTTGTCAATAACATTCTTCAGTATATGCTCTGCTGCTTCTGTGGAGAGAGATAAGGAACCTCGTATATATCATGAAACCCTAGTTCCTACAAGAATAAAAAAGAAAATTAACATGGGTATTCATTTGACTTGTAACTGAGGCAAGTAAGTTACAAGTTTGCAAGTAGCATTGGCGGTGCAGATCTGGATGAGAATGATGAGAGCCTCCCCTTAGGGATGGGGATGGAGACTGAAGACTCTATGGAGACCCAGGAGCTGAGCAAGAACAAGTCCAAAGTAATGGCCTCTACCTATTATGCTGGTGCCCTCAAGGAAACAGGTGTAAAGTGTGTGTCAAACAGGGTCCTGGGCAGTCTGTCCAGGGGCCAGTTTGGCTGGAGTGTGCTCCCTGACAGAAGTGTGGGTGCCTTTTATTTGCACAGAAATAGAATCTGAGTTAGAATATAGGAACGTCTTTTAATATGTTTAAAAAACCCAAATGGGACAGAATTATGAGAAATATATAATTGTGATATATGATTATCTATCTATCTATCTATCTATCTATCTAATCTGTATCTTTTTTCCCTGTAGTGATTCAGTTTCTGGTTTTCTTTTTTTATTGCTGAAAATATTACAGATATCCCCTTTTTCTCCCCACTGATTCCCTTCCCTAGGCCTTCACTGCACTATTATCTGAAAAAATTTATCTTTATTGCTGAAAATATTACAGATATCCCCTTTTTTTCTCCCCATTGATTCCCTTCCCTAGGCCTTCACTGCACTATTATCTGTGCCCATGGGTTATGCATATATGCATATAATTTCTTTGGTTCATCTCTTCTAACCCAACCAATCAACCACCCATGCCTTCCCTTGAGATTCGACAGTCTGTTCCATGCTTCCATGTCTCTGGATCTATTTTGTTCATCAGATTCCACATATGAGAGAGATGATGTGATAGTTGTCTTTCTCTGACTGGTTTATTTCGCTTAGCATAATGCTCTTCAATTCTCCTAAATTTACTCCTCTGTTGTACTTGTGACCAAAAGTACACAAAAGTGACTTTATTGTAAATTTCTGCAAACACTTTTAAAGCCATTCTTACTACTATTTGGGTGGCAATTCTTTAGATATGTTCCATCTTGGGAACTAATCAGAACTGTGTTCTCTGAATCATGTTTGATTAGATGTTCAGAGTATAGACATACTTTGAAATCAGAACTATCTCAAACGTGCAAGTTAAAAGAATAAATAAGAGATTCCCTAAATAATTGAGATTTCTCTTGTCCCCCTCACCAATATTCTACAACTGATCAAACTTTCATCCTATACTATGTTTTCTAATTTATTAATTACTAAAGAATAAAAAGGCTAGACTTGATTATTTTTTTGTTAGAATAAAACATAATTTTGGGAGAAAACGTTAATGAAGAAGAATAACATCAGTATGATCTTAGACCTGTATCACAATCTGCATATTCCTAGGTAGGTTTTAAGAATACACTTTGGGTTAAAAGGCACCCTGACAATTTATCACTATAGCTTGAAAATAGGAGGGTAACCATACTCTCTCCCTAAGAAAAGCCATGCAACACCTTTCTACCTGCAGCACTTACCACCATGCTCAAAACAAAGGCCTGATTTGCATAAAGGGACTGAATCCAAAGGTATTCAATACTGAAAGAAGATATACCATGGCAAACAAGTATAAGAAAATGTGCTCAACAGTACTAATCATCAAGAAAATGAAAATCAAAAGCACAATGAGATATCACCTCACGCCTGTCAGAATGGGTATTATCAAAAAGACAAGAGATAACTAATGCTGGGCCAGGATGTGGAGAAAAGGGAAACCTTTTGCACTGTTGGTGGGAATATACATTGGCAAAGCCACTATGTTAAACAGTATGGAGGTTCCTCAATAAATTAAAAATAGAACTGCCATATGATCCAGCAATCCCACTTATGGATATATACCTGAAAGAAATGATGTCACAATCGCAAAGAGGTATCAGCACTCCCATCTTCATTGTAGCATTATTCACAAAAGCCAAGACATGAAACAACCTAAGCGTTCATCAATGAATGAATGCTTAAATCAATGAATGAATGCTTAAAGAAACTGTGGTATGTATACAATGCAATATTCAGCTATGAAAGGAAATTTATCTTGCCATCTGTGATAACATGGATGGACCTTAAGGGCATTACTCTAAGTGAAACAAATCAGCCAGAGAAAAACAAATGTTGTATGATCTTATTTCTATGTGGAATCTAAAAAACAGTAATTAAAAAAAACAAAAAACCCAAACCAAATTCATAGAAACAGAGGGGGGTGGGAATGGTGCAAGTGGTCAAAGGGTACAAGCTTCCAGTTATAAAACAAACAATTCTGAGGCTCTGATGTACAGCATGGTATTTGTAGCCGACAATACTGTATTGTATACTTGAAAGTGGCTAAGAGAGTAGATATTAAAAGTTTTCACTACACACACAAATGGTAACTATGTGAGGTGATGACATGTTAATTAACTTTATTGTGGTAATCATTTTGCAACATCTACATATATAAAATCATCACATTATACATCTTAAATTTATACAATGTTTTATGTCAGTTATATCTCGATAAGGCTGGCAAAAAAAAAAAGACTGAGGTATGTGTGACATCTACATTTTTATCTTCTCATATGCACTCTAGTTACTAAACTCTGATCAGAAGTTTTAAAATCAAGACACTAATCAGCTTTGGGCTTTTTACTAACATGGGTTCCTTAGAACTATTTACCAACTCATGAGCAATGACTGAGTTTATATTTCAGAGATTTAGAGAAAGTAACATTTTGGATTCTTGACCTGGTTATAAGAGACACCTTTTTGTGGCATGCCTATGTTTGATTTACGCATACTATTTCTCACGGGTCATGCAGTGGATCTAGTTTTTCATGTTTCCAAAATATAACAATCAGATTTATATTTTGACTCGAAAATTCCTAGTTGTAGTTCTGTATGTAAACATAAAAGCCAGCTGTGCCTTAGACCTTGTGTGCAGATCATTTGTTGTTATTAAAGGGGTGTATGAGGCTAAAAGGCCACCTGTGACCCAAATGGAAATCTTGCAAATGGAACAGATCTCCAGTGTGCTCTTTGGTCTGTCTGTCTACTCTCTGTGTTGAGTTTCAAGAGTAGCCTTAACATTAGCAATATGCAACTGAGCACAGTGTGTATGAAACAAACTGGAATAGATTTGTTCCAGGCTCAAAAATGATTTCTCCCTGATGTAGACTGAGACTTGATGAGGTCTTGGTAACATCAGCAAAAACTAGCCATCTGAAACATAGGTAAGAAGAGTAGCTGCCCTCTGCTCAGGTTATAACAGTTGACATCTTCCAGTTTCCACCTTCAAGGCAAGAATAATTTTCTTGTATTAAATGCTTATTGCTGCACATACCAATCTCTGTCTATTAGGGCACACAGCCATTGTATCCCATTCTCTCTTTCTCTCTCTTCCTTTGTAGCTCATCAGGTTTTAGAGTGGAAGTGAGTTCCAGTTTAGAGTTCATTCAGACAGTGCTGAGCCTATCAAGTCTGATATTTTTGAACTAAGCAAGAAAGGTCAAAATGGAGGTACATGAACAAAACTTTCAATTGGGTGTGATTTGAGAATACAATGCTATAGTTTAGTTGCAATAGAAAATTTAAGAGCTCAAAAATTCCAGAATAATTTAGAATAAAATACCTTGGGTCTTTTTCCATTTTAAAATAAATTAAGCAATTCTGTGTGGTTGAGGATTGACAGCAAAATGTAGAATTTCTCACCAGGGAATTGTATTAGCAGCAAAACTCATAATGCATTCCATTTGTTGAAAAGACCATGAAGGAGCCCTAGCTGGTTCGGCTCAGTGGTTGAGCGATGACCTATGAACCAGGAGGACACGGTTTGATTTTTGGTTGGGGCATATGCCCAGGTTGCAGACTCAGTACCCAGTAGGAGACATGCAGGAGGCAGCCCATCAGTGATTCTCTCCCATCATTGATGTTTCTATCTCTCTCTCTCCCTCTCCCTTCCTCTCTGAAATCAATAAAGATATATTAACCAAGAGGTCACTGGTTTGATTCCAAGTCAGAGCATATGCCCAGGTTGTGAGTTCCATCTCCAGTGTGTGTGTGTGTGTGGGGGGGGGGCGGGGGGCGGGGAGAGGAGGTTATGTGTGTGCAGGAGGCAGCAGATCAATGATGTTTCTCTCTTATCCATGTTTCTATCTCTCTCTCCCTTCCTCTCTCTAAAAAAATCAATAAAAACATTTTAAAAAATGGAAAAGAGCATGAACCAGGTGCTATATTCTTATAGTTCTTGGCCAATTATACTTAGCTACAGCCAAATTGTGGTTATTTGGAAAGTGCTTTCTATACTGTAACTTTTATCAATGTAATAAGAGACCTCATGGACATTGATTCTTATAATGTGTTACCATAGATAAACATCATTAAAACTGCTTCCAAGTATTTACTTGCATTAGTGATGTAGCTATAACACAAGATATTCCTCTGTAATAGAAATCCTGAACATTGACTAAAGGTTAACATGGTTGGCAAACGTTTCAGTGATCTTTGAAACTTTTATACTTCACAGTAACTCTCCCTTTTCTAGATAGAACTTTTTGTGTGCATTGCATAAATATTATCGACAGTTCTTATGTTACATAAACTTTATGTACATTTTTGTTCATAGGTTTCACTTACCAGAATCAAGAGGCAACTCGAGGCCAATTTCGTGTGCTCAGGAATGGTGGAAAACACTGACAAAATCAAGCAACCAAAGACAAGGAGAAAGCTGTAAAACGACAACAAAAAAGAGAAATCTGATGAGAACCTTGCCTTATCATGACAGATTTAATTTCTTCTTTCTAACGAGTAAAGCACCAGATCCACGTGACTTGGCACATGTGATTGGTTAAATCATACATGCCCTGGAAAGGACCAGCCATTTTTAATAGCAAAATACAATATGATGTAAGTGCAAAATACAATATGATGTAGGTGCAAATGGGGGTTCTTTATAACTTTATTGGTGAAGCGAAGGTTGTGTGTTGCATGCTGTATTTAAATGTCCACATCCTAGAATCTAGGAATTTCCCATCAACATCTTCCCAAGCAGGGGTTCTGAGAAAGGCCCAGACAGTGTGCACTTAAACTCCTATCCAGGAGCAAGTGCCGCAGCTGCTCTCCCTTCAGAGAAGCCGAATCTGCCTCATATTCACTCTTCTGGTGACCCGTCAACTGTTCTAAATAGTTGTTACTAAGCCCCTGGCTCACTTTCAGAGTCTGATATTGCTCATGGATTCTAATTTGTTATTTTATTTTTTTTCAATCCTCACCTGAGGATATTTTTTTCCATTGATTTTTAGAAAGAGTGGAAGGGAGGGAAGAGGGGAGAGAGAGAGAGAGTGAGGGAGGGAGAAATATTAACGTGAGAGAGACACATCGATTGGTTACTTCTGCCCCCCCCACCCCCGGGGCTGGGGATTAAACCTGCAACTGAGGTGTGTGTCCTTGACTGGGAATTGAACCCACAACCATTTGGTGTGCAGGCCAATACTCTAACCATTGATTCAAACCGGCCAGGGCTATTTCTTTATAATGATAATAATAATAATAATAATAATAATAATAATGGAAGGGAATAATTTCCTCTGATATCCACATGCTTTCTGTGTCCTTATAGTCAAACTACTAGAGAAAGGAGCCCTCAGCTCTGTCTGTTCATACACAATGATTGGGATCAGAAGTCAGGAGCAGACTTTTCTACAAGTAATCTATAGAGATTTTTATTCCTAGAAATATGCAACTTCTGAGGGCCAAAGGGGGAGCCAATTTCCCAAGGAAATGTCTAAGAAAAAGGGAAGACTCTGTTGTAAAGTTGAAGTTATTTATCCTGAAATGCAAGATTATAAAAACAAACAAATCTAACAATACCTGAGCTACTTGCTCTAGGCCAGTGATGGTGAACCTTTTAAGCTCGGCGTGTCAGCATTTTGAAAAACCCTAACTTAACTCTGGTGCTGTGTCACATGTAGAAATTTTTTGATATTTGCAACCATAGGAAAACAAAGATTTATATTTTTGGTATTTATTTTATATATTTAAATGCCATTTAACAAAGAAAAATCAACCAAAAAAAAATGAGTTCATAGGTTCACCATCACTGCTCTAGGCCATATTTTTCACTTTCACGTATTTCTGGGAAGTTCATATAATAACATCCCTGAAAATATCAGTCTCCACGTTCTTTAGTATGGCAGTGGAGTGGGTTCCCACCTCCTCTGGCTCACCTTGGCAAGTCTTATAAGTCTGTCTACTGCACTTGACTGGGAGCACAAGTGATTGGTGAATTACGGTCTTGAAGACAAATCTGGACTCTAATGCCTATTTTTATGAGTAAAGTTTTATTGGCACACAGACACACCCATTTGTTTCTGCATTGTCTATGGCTACTGTCATCTACAACTGCAAAACTGAGAAGTGTGACAGAGAAGTATGGTGCACAAGAGTAAAATATTTATTCTCTGGCCCTTCAGAGAAAAGGTTCCCTGACTCCTAACAAATACCACATATTCCTTATCTCTTTATATCTATCCCAACACAGAACTAGAGTGCAAGTTCAAACTGCTTATATTCTATGTGCTTAAAACAATTACCAACATCCATAGAGCCTTTTCTACAAGCTGGACATGGGTCTAAGCCCCTTTCACATGCATCACCCACATTATCCTCACAAATGTATGGAATAGAAATATCATTAGGCCCATTTACAGATATGGAAACTGAGAACTAAGAACATTTTATAACTCATCCAAGGTTGTGTAGCAGAAAGAGTATGCATGGATGAGAATGGCAATAACACTATTGGCTCAGCGAGACTTTTGGGGATACTTCTCTGTCTCTTCACACTGAAAAGGGAAGTAGTTATCATTCCAAACAGAAGCCTGTAAGGGAAAGGAGTTCACTAGTGAAAAACACCCAGCACACAATGTTAATAACTACACATCAGACTTTTCACTCATGCATATAATGATTCAAGATACTTTAGATGATTAAATAGGTCCTGATGGACTGGAAATTACAAACCAGGAATCAAATTCCATCGCCCCTATATGACTCACAGACTCCTAATGAGAAGTTGAAAATCAGGGATCAGTAAGATAGTTTGGAGGATGATGTGGCATCAAATAAAGACAGTGACACATGTTTCTTGGCTGATGAGTGCCTATTACCTACATATGCCCATGAGTTCAGTCTTCCCAGAAAACATTAGAAAAAGCAAGCAGGGGGATTGCTTAATCACTAAGACACCACCTTCTTTCAAAAGCATCCCAATACTAGCTGCATTTGTACTTAAAGCAGATCTATGCAATGATTCTTTTTTGCTAGTTCCTTCTTCATTAATCTTTTTGTTTAATATTTTTGCTTCATGTCATTACTTTGCCCATTTTCTTCCTTGAGCTGATCTTACCCTTTCTAACAAGTAGTTTCTGCACTAGAATTCTGTTATTGCTATAGGGGCCCATCTGAGGACTGCAAGCCAAACACCTCCAATGCTCCAGCTGTCCAAAGGGCTATGGATGGTCAAATACATTCATTAATTTGTTAATTCCTTCCCCTTTTCCTTCCCTCAGCCACTCAGCCACTTATCCAATCAGCAAATATTAATTATGTATATAATACTATGCTCAACCTTGGGTATATAACAATAAATAGGGTTCTTTTTTCCCCTTTCAGAACTTAGGATCTGTTGAGGCACACAGAATACTAAACCAATGTAAATAGAAAAGTAAAATTCTGAGTGATTATTGCAGAGATAGGAAAAATACAAGAGGAGACAGAAATATACAGAAAGGAGAGGTTAGGCACAACTAACTATAGTTAATTTGTGGAGTCAAGTGCAAAGTGAATATGCAGGGACCTTTATTAAAAATTATTAAAAATGTCAAGATGATGACAGCAGAACATGACACCAAGAATTGAGTCCTTCTTGGTGTTGGGTCCTTGGGACTACAAAGGTGACAGGCCCATGAAGCCAGACTTGGGGTTAGGGAAGACTTCCTGAAAAAAGCACTGACCAAACTCAGTCCTGAAGGTCCAGCAGGAGTTTGCACAATGGTTGGAATGACTAGTCCATGAGACTATGGGTTAAGGCCAGGTGCAACCACAGTGTCACTAAGATTCACTAGTTAATCAATAAATTACAATTAGTGAACACCTGCTAGCTAGCTTATTCTTTGGTGGCACATGGAAAGTGTAAGGTAGGGCATTCCTGCAACTCACTTTCTGTTTAGGGATCATTTCAGTTCAACTGAAAAATGCACTGAGCACCCATTGTAAAAGAGACTGTGCCACACACTACCGAGGTACAGGATGAATTAAAGCAGCCCCTACCCCGAAAATATAGTGCAGTGGGTGAGGTCAACATAATGGATCTTAATGAAGGATTGAGGCAGATAAGTCATAAGAAAAATGCTTAGAGGCTGAAGTGGGGAGGGTTCTATTCCACCAAATTGGGAATGGTGGAAGCACATCAAAAAAGTCTCCAAAAATGGGTGGTGCTTGAGATGGTCTTTGGAGGAAGGGTAGGGCTTCGACCAGAGAAACTTCTGGGGAAACAAATTCCAGAAGGAGGGTACAATATGAGAAAGGCAACAAGCCAGAAAATAAAGGAGGTAAAATATTTGCTCTCTGTTTTATGGAACAAAAAGTTATCGAGTTAGACTGAAGCACTGGGTCAGACAGGTGGCTGAACTGGGAGTCTGGGGACATGATCAGGGGAAAAGCTTGTATAGAGATACAGACTATAAATATAGGAGCTCCCTGCCATTCCTAGTTATTGGATTGGGGAGTAAAGTTTGGGAAGGAGGTGTGGTGGTTGGAAAGTCTGAAGCTTCCATACCTCATTATTGGTGATGCCCCTAACAAGTCAGGAGGAGAAAAGTCAGGAGGAAAAACTGATTTTGGGGAGAAGAGGATAAGTCCAATTTAAGGCATCCACATAGATTGTGGATCTAAATCTTGGGCACAAAGTCTGGTTGGAGACATGAAAGTACTTCTTTCCTAGAGGAAGTTAGTGTGTGGAACATGTTATCCTCAGGAAAGTTGTAGACCAAGCATGTAAGGTGTAGCTAAATAAACAAAAAGGATATTTGGGGAACATTTCCTGATGTTGGAGAATGACATTATGGAGAACAAGGAACATGTTTTTCTATACCAGAGACAGACTCTCTGGCTGGGGAAGCACTGAACTGACACGGAATGACCCCGGGGAGTGACAGTGTTTAGACATCAGGCTCATTGGCAGTGAATGGTGCACTGCTGGGTTTTGAGTGTGACTGCTGACATCATTGCTTCTGAGGGTCCCATGCACGTGTATGCATGCTGACCACTGACCAGTACCCCACTCCACTGGTTGGATAAAAGTGGGAGCAGGGGCAAGAGTCATTGGATGCAGTCTTAATCTAGGGTCCATGGGCCTCCAAGGGGTCTGTGGATAGGATTTTGGGGGGTTGTGAATATAGAAGGGAAAATTGCACTTTTATTTGTCACTAACCATGGCAACAAACCATGATGGTATTAGAAGTATTTATGACTTTCCCATTCATAGAAATCAAAGATATTTTTATACCCTATTTTATAATTATAGATAAAACCATAATTCTTTCATCTTGAATATTGATTTTGCTCATCACTATGTCAGGATTATTGTAGTTATTAGCCTCAATGCCAGGGGTTGTTTTTTAATGTATTAATAAAGAAGCATGTGTGCTACTATATCAGAAACTTATTTAATATTTTAATAATAGCATTTCAACATCACTTTTTCTTTTGTGTTTTATGCATTTAAAAACGTTGTTCTGAGGAATGGTTCATAGGCTTTATCAGACTGCTGAAGGGTCCATGGTACATACAACAATACAGATGCCTGTGGTGGGGTATCAGGAAGGAGGGGCTGAGAGCTGGAAAACGGGTAATTTTGGCATGGGTCACCAACTTACTCAGGTAAGTTTTAAGATAAGTTAGAAAAAATAGGGATATTTCTTCTTTTATACATTAATCCCAAGATATTGTAAGATCCATATTCCTTCAAAATTATTCTGTAACAGTCATTGGTCTTTATTTTGCCTGAAGCAATAATTTCTATTTTCTTTCTGAAGAAATTCTCTTAATGCAGATCTTTTGACCAAAATTCTTCTTCAGAAAGCACTGATTATGGTAAGAGGAGAAGAAGGGCATTTATGATAAAAAATATTATCAGTTCAACGGCCTATACGTGTATGCAATAAAACAACCACCACCACCTTTTCTTGTGGGTTAATTAAGAATTGATTTGTCAGATTTAATCGGATAAAAAAGCTTTACTTGGAAATATCATGGTGCTTGTGAGATAGATAATGTCCAGTTTCCAAAGCTCGTGCTTCAAGCATGGGTTCATTTAGCAAGAATTAAAATGATATGAAAACAAAGCATTCAGAAAAGCTCAACTGATGTTTCATCAAATGAACCATGGCAAGTTACACAATGTCATGCACACAAGCACAACCCCCAGCCACTCACAAGCAATTATGAATAACACAGTGAAGAAAGAAGTGGAGCTGGTGTTTAGAGCAGTCATCTCAATGAATTTAGCTCAGTGGAGCAGGCAACTTTACAGAATGGGCTTTGTGGACTGAAACAACCACATGTTTCCACCTAGAAGGCGCTCTCGGCAAGTTTTTGGATGGACTTTCAGCTTTCCACGGCACAATGTCCATGTAAGTAAACCATTAAAAAAGCTTTGAGAGGGGAGCGATCTTAAAAGTCTTAAAGGGAATGGAATCTTGGGATTAAGATAAAAAATGTTAATAAGAAGTAGTTATAGATTTTTTTAAGGAAATCATTCTTCAGAAATAACTTCCAAAGGAAATTCGACCCTGCCTCTGATTCTGATACATTTTTAAGTATTGCTTTGATAAAGTGTGTACTTCAGCACCTTTGATGGAAGTGCTCACAAGTGCATCCTGAATTATAATGGCTGAAATACACATGCTAGCATTACTGACTGTAGATGACCCACTGGCTGGCATAACATCTTCTAGAGATCATGCTGCCTAAAGAAATTAAAGCCTTACCACCAGATTAATGACTGAAACTCATTTTTTTTTTATTTCCAGTGTCTCAAGTTTACCTTTCTGTGTAAACTTGGCACTTCACAAAATGTCCTTCTGCATATTTTTTACATATCAGAAAGGCATTTTGCACATAAAATCTATCCACAGCATGCACAGCTTCCATTGCATAACAATAACAATTAAATATGACATTTTTGGTGTCTGTAAAGATGATTCGTAAAAAATCAATAAAATATATTTTAAAAAAAAGAAATTAAAGCCTTACCATCAGATTAATTACTGAAACTCATTTTTTTTATTTCCAGTGTCTCAAGTTTACCTTTCTGTGTAAACTTGGCACTTCACAAAATGTCCTTCTGCATATTTTTTCCATACCAGAAAGGCATTTTGTACATAAAATCTATCCACAGCATGGACAGCTTCCATTGCATAACAATAAAAATTAAATATGACATTTTTGGTGTCTGTAAAGATGATTCGGAATATTTGCTTATAAACACAGCACAGCCTGGCTGGTGTGCTCAGTGGTTGAGCATTGACCTATGAACCAGGAGGTCATGGTTCGATTCCTGGTCAGGGCACATGCCCAGGTTGTGGGCTCCATCCCCAGTAGGGGCCGTGCAAGAGGCAACAAATCGATGTTTGTCTCTTAGTGATGTTTCTATTTCTCTCTCTTTCTCTCTTCCTTTCTCTGAGGTCAATAAAAACATTTAAAAAATAAAAAAATAAAAACACAGTACAATTCTGTTTTCCAAATGCAATAAATCCTAAATATTACCAAAGACCCTTATCAATAAATACTGTCTCTGTGAAGTTGTAACATCAACTAACAGTTCTAAAAAATGAAATGTATTTTACATGTGTGTGATGTGAAGAAGAAATGGGAACGAGTGGTCTCTGCTCACACAGCGTGCTTCTGTAAAGGACTATGGCTGATGTAAATGAGCTAGAACAAGGCAAGGGGATGCACAGTAGTTCACGACCCTCCCCTCAGAGCATTCCCCGGACTCTACACACAGACACAGAACACACTCAGCCTGATTTGCACTCAGGATCAGACAATCCTTGTGGCTAGAAGAATTTCTGACTGAGCTCCTCTCAAGACAGGGATTAACTTTATGCCATCACTAAGAGACCATTGTGCAGATGGTTCTCCTTGAACTCTTCCAGCATCCAGAACCCTCTTAGGACTTAAGGCAGCACAATGCTGTTATAGATGGCTCGACTGCTGGAATTCTCTTTTCCCCTCTGAGTCAGGTCTCCTCATCTAGGGCCATGACTCATTGGTCCTCATTCAGGTCCTGCTACCGAGGACATATGCTCCCCTCCTCCGTATGTTAGTTTTTCAGATATTTGGTTTTATCATGACTTCCCCGTCAGTCTTCAGATGAAATCTACCAAGCCCAGTTCTTTGTCTACTTTGCATATGGAACATTGTCCAGATTTGTCATTCTTCTTGTCACTGTTATGTAGATATACCCAGTGTGTACCTGCATCCTTCAAAGTTTGACTCAGTCTAAGCAAAAGGTTTAGCATTGAGTCATGAACATGAAAGACCTGCACTGTCGATTCTTGCCAGGGAATCCAAATTCAAACTTTCCACTGCCTAGCTGCTAGCAAAAGTTTGGTTTCAAAGAGAACTGTCTTGAAGATATTCATTTGCTTATTTTCCTGTATTTTTCCTACCACACCACAGGGTCTGGAGCAAACCTGGCCATTGACAACCTGAGGACTTGGATCTCATTCCCTTGATCACACATGGGATACTTTTACTAAACTTGAATTTTTTGCTATTTTCTTGAGGAATAAAAAGCATTCAATCAACTACTATATTTTAAGTTTCTCCATACTTTACATTGTATTTATTCAATGAGGTAGCACGTTGCTGGGTCTATATTTATGCTATAAGGCATCAAGTACTGATGGATAAAACTGAAGAACTATTATTAATAAACTTAATAAATCTTGAAAAATGTAACAGGTGCCAAAGGACCAAAGAGAGGAAAGTATTCTGAGTGTCAAAAAAAGAGTAAAGTAGGGGACTCCAGACTTTGTATATTGATAAGCTCAATTACAACTTTTAGGAATATTCCAGATAGAATATTAAGCAAATGATTTATAGTAAATTCAAAAAAACAACCATGATTTCTAGAAAAAAATAAAAGTTAACCACCATAAAGAAACACAAAACTATGCTTGTGTTCTGCTTCGATAGGCTTACCGCCTTGTTATAATAGGGGAATAGAATAGATAAAATGTCTTGATTTCAGCAAAGCACTGAAAAGTGTTTTATAATATTCTTGAGGAAAAAAGAAGAAATTCAGGCAGGATAATATGACTCTTGGGAAAAGTCTCCAGAAATGAGCCACCGTTATTTTGTAAGAAATCTCTGAAGATAAGTGTCTTGAAGCAATTGAAATTCCATGATCCATCAAACCATAACATCATCTGTTACTTCAGGAAAAAATGACAGGGTGTTGCTTTATGGAGACAGTAATTTAAAAAAATGTTTTATTGGTTTTAGAGGGAGAGGAAGAGAGAGAGAGAGAGAGAGAGAGAGAGAGAGAGAGAGAGAGATATCAATGAGCGAGAAATATCAACTATTGATCATCTGCCTCCTGCACGCCCCCTTCTGGGGAATGAGCCCACACCTAGGGAATCAAACTGGTGACCTCTTGGTGCATGGGTTGACACTCAACCACTGAGCAACACCAGCCAGGCTCCTAGGAAGCTTAGAGGTGAATTTGCGACACATGTTAATAATGGTGCATATCCTTCTGGTATACGTGTTTATGGATTACCTTCATCCCTGACTTCTTTATATCATCCTATCATTACTTTGCCTTCCCTATATTATTTCAGTCACAAATATTTACAGACACTGGGAACTTAGGCATGGTTTGTGCCTAACAGGGCTTTCAGTTTGGCGGGAAGACAGACCTTTGCTTATTTTTATCCATGTGTATTTTGTTAGCAGGCTAAAGTTCTTTCTGGATGACACAGGGTATTTGGGATATACTTGACTAAATATGAAAATGATAAAGATGTGGTTTTGGTTATCACTACTCTTTACTTGGAATAGGGGTATTAATGCAGCTTAAAAGGTGCATTTTTCAAAAAGAAGAAAGTGATACTATTGACTCAAAATGACTTAACGTAAACTAAACCTAATAGATTTCTCTCATTTGGATTTCTGAAAAGTTTTTTTTTTACATTAGTTATTTTTTTTAACTTTGTATTATGTTAATTTTGATTCATTTATACCTAACATGAGCTACCAACTCCCTGCTCCAAGAATCTTTAAATGTCTTACTTTTGTCTTCAGAGATTTCTTATAGATCCCGTGGCTCATCTCTGGAGACTTTTCGCCAGGTACAAAGCCTCCCAAGAGTCCTATCATCCTGCTTGAATTTCTTCCCAGTTTCTTCAAGGATATTATAAAACACTTTCCAGTGCTTTGCTGAAATTAAGACATTTTATCTACTCTATTCCTCTGATATAGCAAACTGGCAAACCTATTCAAATAGGAAATAAGCATAGTTTAATGTTTCTTGCTCTTGTGAATTTATGCTGTTTTCTAGGAATCATAGTCATTCTTTTGAATTGATTAGAAATCATTTGCTTACTATTCTGTCTGGAATATTTCTAGTTGTTATTGAGCTTATTAATATACAATGTTCAGAGTCCCTTTCATTACTCTTTTTGACACTCAGAATAGTTTTTTCTCTCTGGTCATTTGGCACCAATTGCATTTTTCAGGGTTTATTAAATTTTATTAAAAGTTCTTCAATTTCATCCACAAATCATCTGATGCCTTATAACAGTGGTGGGCAAACCGCGGCTCGTGAGCCACATGCAGCTCTTTGGCCCCTTGAGTGTGGCTCTTCCACATAATACCACGTGTGGGTGCGCACATACAGTGCGATTGAAACTTCGTGGCCCATGCGCAGAAGTCGGTTTTTGGCTTGGGCGAGTCTATTTTGAAGAAGTGGCGTTAGGAGAAGTGGGGGTACGTTCGCTGAGGTCGACCCCTCAGATTGAGGACGTTTTTAGCAAAGGCCAGCTTAGGAGTACCCTAATTAAGTTAATAACAATGTACCTACCTATATAGTTTAAGTTTAAAAAATTTGGCTCTCAAAAGAAATTTCAATCGTTGTACTGTTGATATTTGGCTCTGTTGACCAATGAGTTTGCCGACCACTGCCTTATAACATAATAAATTTGGACCCAGTGACACTAACTTGTTAAAAATGGCCAAAAATTTGCCCATTATATAATTTCATTTTCTCTGAACCACCTTAAAAAAATTCCTTTTAGTTTGAAAATCATGCTTTTTGATGAAAAACAACAACAAAAAACAACCAACAACACACAAGAGGTTAGAATTTGAATAGTTCTGCCTTCTCTGTGTAATTGTAACAACACTGGTCCCCAACAGTAGGACTATACATGCCTTCCATTGTCTCTATGGTTAAAACATGCATAGTAAATATCTGAGTTCTTTGGAGAATTTCTGGGTAGGATGTCTGAAAAGACAAGGTTGGTTTCTTTCAATGCTCCTTCTTTCTAGGTCTCCTAATAGGTTTCTGTCTTTTATTCTTACTCTTATTAAAATTGTTTTCCTGAAGCCAAATCATAGATACAGAGAACATTTTGATGGTTTCAGGATGGGTAAAAAGGGGAATGAATTAAAATGTACAAATCCCTAATTACAAAAACAGTCACAAGAATGTAAATTACAGCATAGAAAATATACTAGTAGTCTATAATATTGTAATAGCTATGTCTGGTGTCAGATGGGTACTGGACTCATTGGGGTGATCACTTCCTAAGTTATATAACGTCTAATCACTATATTGTCACCTGAAACTAACAGAATGTTGTATGTCCACTGGGACTAAAAAACAAACATAAATAAAAAATAAATTGTTTTCTTGACTTCTATGTTCTCTGTCCGCCTCCATCTGTGTTTTTTAAAAAAGGATTCTACCTCCTTGGGAAGTGGTCTTGAGATGGGGAAGTTCAGACTTTTCAGTTGTTGCCCCATCTTCAGGTACTGATCACAAGTCTGAGTTCTGTGGAGACACTCACTTGGTCTAAAATCAATTGAATGAATCATGGCCTATCAAAATTAAATTAAAAAATATCTTTTTTCGATAGCAGTCAAAAATCATGTTTTTCATCCTGGTAGATGATGAAAGCATGTTTTATATCCTGGTAGACTGTGCAGGCAGTCATCGGCTGAATGGAATGGCTGGGAATGAATGGTCTTGCTGAATAGAACAAGGCAACTTGAACATTATTTCTTAAAGGGTCTTAGGTCTGCAATTTAGAAACCCATCAGTCAGGTTCTTGCCTTAGTAAGCTGTTTCTGTGTCCTTTCCAGAAAACATAACTGAGATTGAAAACTGGTGTATACTGTTTAGCGACAATGCCTTTAAAATAAAAAACAAAAAAGGTCTTTCCTACTGTCATATATTCAATGCATGCAATAGGAGAGCATTCTATTTTTGATATATACTTTATATTCTTGTTACCCTGTTATATTTTCCTCTGAGAAAACAGCACCATCTGGAATTCTTATATGTTTTGGGCTCCTCTGCTAGAATGTTAGCTCCTTGAGGGCCGAAACTTATCTCCCTATTTGCCACTTTATTACTAATACCCAGAATCAGGCCTGGTACAAGTACTAAAAAATTCATTTATTTATGCAACTTGTAGTACTCAGGGCCTGCTATGCACAACATAGTGTTTCATATGCTGTAGGTATAGAAGAGAATAAAATAGACTAAAATCTCTGCCCTGACGGAATTTACATTCTAGTAGAAGACTGGGTCATACTAGTAGACAATGTAGATAATAAACTGTATGCAGTGTTAGAGAGTGATAACTGCTAAGGCGGGGGGTGGAGGAGGGGCGATGGGGGCTCCACATATAGCAGAGAAGGAGAATAGGATGCAGACTTTGGGGATTTGCAAGTTTGGACAGAGTGCCAGGGGAGGCCTTACTAAAAAGGTGCCATTTATTGAATGGCAGAAGTGAAATTTCATGCTCCATCGCTCCATCGAGCCAAAGCAATAGTGCGTTAGAAATTCAGCCTGCATAGGCCTCCCAGCCCTGCTCCCTGAAGAACGGCTTTCATCATGCCAATTCCTTGTTTTAAAATGTATGGTTCCCCTCTCCTGCCGTCATTTCCAAACCTCTTTGGTTTCTAAGATCCCCACCAGAACATTAATTCCTCCATTCTTCCAGGGAGGCCCTTTGGGCAGGCGTATCTCCTTTCTATTTTCTGCACAATGTCATGCTGTAATATAATAATGTGATATAATAACCGAATGTCACCCTTCTGTGTGCTGCTTGTCCTGCCTGCAGCCACAGTCAGCGAGTCACACGTCCGTGGGCTGTCTCCAGGCTCCAGCTTTCTGTCCCACTCGGCCTCACAAACCCCATTGCCTCTCCCCTACAGCTGTTTTAACAATGAAACGAGAGCATCAAACTAAAAATATGTGTGTTCTAACGTAACCATTAAATAAACATACAAATGAGTTTTAAAATGCTCACTGAACATCACATGGGCACCTAATTGCTACCTAATTCCAACAAGTTTTGAGTCACACGGATAATATTTATGACCAAGAATTAAAGTGACTTATCATCTAAGATCTCTGCTTATCAAGCACGATATTTGAAAATGTAAAACATGCAACAGTGCTCAGCAAAGTCTGAGAGGCTGGAATAATTCAACCGTGTGCCTCAGCAAACCCTTGGGAATGACAAGGTCCTAGTTGGGTTCGAACCTGTGCGATGGTGTTCTCAAGGTGGACCTGCACAGTGTCTTCCTGACACACAGCAGCTTTGGTGAGCTGAACCTCAGGGTGCTGTCCCTCCTTAGCCTAGTTCCTGGGAAACGACATGAGGCTGCCCTAAAGTAGGACAGCTGTGAAGCTGCTGGACAGCAGTCAGTTTGTGGGCATGAGTTAATTGACCAGGCAAAGACTCACCATTCAAATGACCATGAATGACCATGAATGACTGCTGACCCAGGCTGTCCGTTCCACCTGACTGAGAAAGGGGCTGCATCAGAAGAATGTGCTAAGTATAGCCATGAATGAAATAAATGTTACCCATAAAGGGCGAGGAAGAGACAATATTTGTAAAATCGATGTGAATGTTCCTTTTAAAGTCATCTTTTCAAGAGATAATTTTGGTGCCGACACCATGGAAAGTAAATCCAGTCTAATAGTTTTGATACTATGAACCCATGTGGATTAAATTTTCCATGCTTTGTTTCAAAGGGTCTGTTTATGCAAGAAAGTGAGTTATGACAAAGGTTGAAAACATATGTTGAAAGATGTTTGACGATAGTTGTCTGGCCTAAATTGTTTTTGCCATAAAAAAGGTTGTAAATTTATTAGACAAATATTGACTTAATCATTGCCATTTGTTATGAATATATGATAATAACCATTACATTATCTGAAACTGAAAAATAGAAATTCTGAAGTACATTTATTTAAATATTATTATTGGGGAAAAAAGTAAAAGGGGCTAAAAATAGGCTTCAAGTTATTCTTCCCTGCAAACAAAAAGCTATTTTTAAAGTACTATATTTGATAATAAAGATTCTATTATGAATTTGGTTCCTTTCAACTGATTAAACTCATATGACCTAATTGCTTTAAAAATAGGCTTTCCCTGAAAGGTTTTCTGAGAGCATTCACACTTCATGGGAAATCTCTGTGCAGCTCTTTGTTGCACATATACACAAGAGAACCCATCGTGCAATGAGAGTTTTAAAGCTTTCACAGAATAAAAACTTGTAACCAAATGAAACCAGGTTATGCTGTGAGGGCTATGGCTGTGGAGTGGGAATTGCTACTGGTGTTCTCTACTCTACTTGGCTTACAGAAATAAAGTAGGAAAGTAAGTAAAACAGCAGAAAACAAAATCTTCCTGACTAGTGAAAGGACTTTTGGCAGTAGACTTTATGATGTGGTACAACATCAGGAAAAAATAAACTCAGCAGACAGATGTCTCCAGAGAGTAATAACCATAAACCCTGAAACTACTACACATGTAAGTACCTGCCCAGGGGATATGGAAGATACATGTTTCTCTCAGGACTGGCCCACAATGGCACTTGTTGCTCTTGCTGACCCGAGTTGAAAGGAAGCTCAAAGCCAGCATTACACTGCAGATTCACTGAACTATTTTATGGACCAGCCAAGTTGGCAAGCTGTAGACAGACACTAGACAGCACGTACTTTTGGTCTCCAAAAATATATTGGCAGTCAGCTTAAAAAACTGTACACACACTTGCAGGACTGGGTAAGTAAGTAAAAGAGTCTGCTCTTGCTGCTGCTATATAAATAGACATAACTTTGTGTGTATGTGTGTGTGTGTTCAAAACATTGAAGGTGGTGATTTCATGTAGATATAAACATAGCTGAAACAAAAGTGGGGGGGGGGAGACAAAATGTAGCTGTATTTAACGTAATATTATGCCCTTCAGTGAAGATTTTAGAGATGTTCACTTAGATTTTGTTGTATTGTTTCAGGTGCAGAGTTAAAACTAAACCATGTTAAGTGGTGAAGGATGATGTAAAAGTGGTAATTGTATGGATGTTTGGCCCTAAATCCTCAGTTTTCATGGGTACTGATCCTTCTCTCTTAAAATGGAAGCATATCTTAGTTTTCTCATCAGTAAGCTGGCAGAGATGCACTAAATGAACCCTAACATCCCTGTCAGTTAGCAATTCAGCGGTTTCTGGATATTGTGATGTTTTGCTTCTGTTCAGAGAGCAGTGGCAGGAAGGCCATGCTACTGAAGGGTCAGAAACGGCTTCTGATTCCTGGGTTCTTCAATGCATGAGACTGGCAGGGATCCAGAAGTATCACCTGCACAATAAAAACCCCTCAAACTGCCCAGCCAGCGTGGTTCAATGGTTGAGCGTTGACCTGTGAACCAGGAGGTCACAGTTCGATTCCCGGTCAGGGTACATGCCTGGGTTGCAGGCTTGATCCTCAGGGTGGGGTGAGCAGGAGGCAGCTGATCAATGATTCTCTCTTATCATTGATGTTTCTCTCTCTCCCTCTCTCCCTCTCCCTCTCCTTCCCTCTCTGAAATCAATACAAATATAAATAAACAAACAAACAAACAAAACCCCAAACCAAAACATTATTTTCTACTTCTTGCCATAAGACATTCTAGGCTGTCTTTGCTCACTAATTATTGCCATCTGCAGAAAAGGAAGGGAAAGGAGAAAGATTTACAGCAGGAACTGTCAAACTTTTCTGTAAAAGACTAGATAGCAAATATTTTGAGCCATACTGTCTCTCTTGCAGCTACTTACCACTGCAGTTGTAGCAGCAGCCTCAAGCCAATATGTAAACGAAGGGGTGTGGCTGTATTCTAATAAAACTTTATTTACAAAAACAGGTGGTGAACCAGATTTGGTACACCAGCTGTAGATTGCTAACCCTATATTTGTTGTTGAGGGGGCCACAAAGTGATTTCCATTCTCAGCTGGCAAGACAATTGTAATCCTCCTGATCTGTAGCTCATCCCCAAGAAAGGTTTTCAGTGTATCTCCTCCTACTCAAGCCCTTGTGATAAAGCCCATCATGAGTGTACTTTTACTTCAGAATTTGTTTCAAATTTAAAGGTTCTCATTCAAAGTAATTTTAAAATGTGAGAAAAAAATTTGTCTATAAAACTGAACACTTTTTGTCTCTTTAAATATAAAAATAACCAAAGGACAAATAGATACAGGCAAACTGATGTCACACATTTGAAAGATTTTTTGGCAGAACTAAATTTAATACTACTTTTGATTGACAGGACAAAGAGAAAACCAAATTCCTTTCTTTATTATTCCCATGTTGTCATTTGATTTAGATAAAATAAGCACCAGCTAATCAGAAGAGTATTTAATCATTGTCTTCTCTGTTTAATGTCGCAAGGTGGAAAACATTAATTGAGAGAAGAGCATTAGTAAATCAATGAGATACTATTTCTGCAATGGGTGTCAGGCAACTTTTTCATCATTATAAAATTTTAAGTGTTTGAAAAGTTTTCCAGAGCATCTCTCTTTGCCATGAAGATTTGGGAAACATAAATTAATTTTATGTTCTCAAATATCAAAATGATTTTCCATAATAATTCAGTGTTACAAAGGATTTCTATAAAATCTGTACCCTCCAATAAAAAAGCAAATGCTAGAATGTGCCTATGTACATACATACTTTTAAAATGCATCTGAGAATAATTCTTTAACATTAAATGCTTGGAAAAAATCCATAGCATCTCTAAAATGTACAGTAGACCCCAGGGTTTTAACATTTTTCTTTCCATGGAGTAAAATTAAAAACTTTTAGACATGGATTTTCTTTTTACTAATGAAAAAATTTATAATTATATCAATATGATATAACTGTGATAACTAGGAACCTAAAGCCAGTAAATTATTACCTAAGGGCCACATGCTATTGAAAGTAGTTCAATTTTTTTTCCTCGTTTGGGGCATTGGTGAGTAAATGAATGGATATTGTTTTCTTCTGTTTGCCAAGAAATTTTCTTTTTAGTTTCATTTAGTGAGTCTGGAAGGTTTGGTGGAACCCGTGTTGGATTAGGCATTAGAAGGCCTGGATTTTAATTTTGCTTCACTACTTCCTACCTGGAACCTGTGTCCACTCGATTGGCCCTGGGGTGCCCAGGTTAAACATTCTATCTGAGTGTGTCTGTGAGGTGATGCCAGATGAGATTAGCCTTTGAATTGGTGCACTCAGCAAGGCAGATTGCCCTTCCCAATGTGGGTGGGCATTGCCCAATCTCTTGAGGACCAAAGTAGAACAAGAAGTATAGAAAGGAGGAATTCACCCCCCTTTTCCTGCCTCACTGCATAAACTAGTACAGCTCCTCTCATCTTCTGCCTCTGGTCTGAGATTTATCCCATCAGCTCCCCTGGTTCTCATGCCTTAGGACTGAATTACATCACCAGCTTTCCTGGGTCTCCAGTTTGCTGGTGGCAGATTGTTAAACTTTTCAGCCTCCATAATCACAGTAGCTGATTCCTTTTAAAAAATATTA
>NW_005367989.1:301298-316760 GCF_000412655.1 Myotis brandtii
CCTCCTGTTAGTTCTGTTTCTCTGGAGAACCTTGACTAATACAGAATGCTTGGCCAACTCTCTTATCTCCTCTGAGCTTTGGTTTCCTCATTTGCAAAATGAGAAGTTTAATACGTGTCACAGGTGGGTAAGATTTGATTATACATGTGATGAAATAAAAGTATTATACAAACACATGGTACTCTTGTGAGAGGATTATAAAGTCCTTGAGAACAGGCCTTTGCCTTAGTTCTTTGACTTTAATTTAAGAAAAATTCATTAAGCACCTACTAGGCCCCAGTATTACCCACAAGGGCTTCATACAATGAAGCAGCTCAATAATTATTCACTAACTTGTATCATTTAAATGCCATGTTTAATATTTAACTATTCACTAATAAATAGAAACAGCTGGTTCTTTTAAGACGTTGCCTGTTTCTACATTAGATTTCTGAGAAGAAGAATTTGAAAACCAGCTCTCTGGCATGGCAGCTTGCGTTTGGATTAATAGTGGTTTGCAGAGGTAGAGGCTGTGACAAATGCTGTTAGGGTTAGAGAATTTCTTTACCAGTAGCTAGGAAGGCAGTGCAACCTTTGACACCATGCAAAAGCCATAACATACAATTGTTCCTATTTATACCAACAGATACCTGTCACAATACTCATTGGGTCATATTAAGCACCTCCTATAAAGTCTAACTCTCCTCACCTGAGTAATTAGATTTGGTATTACTGAAACTCCACATGGGAAAAACCCGCTGCAATTTATATTTTCAGGTCATTGTGTCAATATTGTATACATATGCATATGTAATACACACCTGGGGGTAATCAAACTATTAAACAATCACATCAGGTTTACATACTTAATCCATGGAAGCTAGTACTATAGTTATTTTGATCTGTAATCATAGTGGGGAGCAGTGAAGAATGAAATATAGGGGACAAATAAACATAAGCATGCAGAAGTTTGGGGGGAATATTGCTTTTTAAAAATAATTATTGCCCTAGGCCAGTGGTCGGCAAACTGTGGCTCGAGAGCCACATGCGGCTCTTTGGCCCCTTGAGTGTGGCTCTTCCTAAGCCTTAGGAGTACCCTAATTAAGTTAATAACAATGTACCTATCTATATAGTTTAAGTTTAAAAAATTTGGCTCTCAAAAGAAATTTCAATCGTTGTACTGTTGATATTTGGCTCTGTTGACTAATGAGTTTGCCGACCACTGCCCTAGGCGGCTTGGCTCAGGGCATAGAACAGGACTGCAGACTGAAGGCTCTCAGGTTTGATAATATTGGAGGGCACATGCCCGGGTTGTGGGCTTTATCCCCAGTGGGGGGTTTGCAGGAGGCAGCTAATCAATGATTCTCTCTCATCATTGATGTTTCTATCTCTCTCTCCATCTCACTTACTCTCTGAAATCAATAAAAATATATTAAAAAATAATTCTTTATTTTTCAATTACAGTTGACATACAATATTATATTAGTTTCAGATGTACAATATAGTAATTGGGCACTTATTTAACTTACTAAGTGATCACCCCAATGAGTTTAGTACCCATCTGACACCATACATCATTATTACAATATTATTTACTATATTCCCTATGCTGTCCTTTACTTCCTTGTGACTATTTTGGTAACCACCAATTTGTACTTCTTTATCCCTTCACCTTTTTCACCCAGCCTCACAACCCCCTCCCACCTGGCAACCATTAGTCTGTTCTCTGCATCTATGAGTCTGTTTCTATTTTGTTTGTTTATTTTGATTTTTAGATTTCACAAATAAGTGAAGTCATATTGTATTTGTCTTTCTCTCTCTCTGACTTATTTCACTTAGCATAATACCTTCTAGATCCATATGTTGTCACAATGGCAAGATTTTATTCTTTTTTATGGCTAAGTAATATTCTATTGCATATATGTACCACCTCTTTTTTATCCATTTGTCTATCGATGGACTCTTAAGTTCCTTCCATATTGTGGTTATTAGAAATAATGCTGCAATAAGCATAGGGGTGCATATGCCTTTTTTTTTTTTTAAAAAAAATCCTCACTCGAGGATATTTTTTCCTTTGATTTCTAGAGAGTGTGGAAGGCCGGGAGGAGGGGAGGGAGAGAGAGAGAGAGAGAGAGCGAGAGAGAGAGAGAGAGAGAAACATTGATGGGAGAGCAACACATTGATTGGTTGCCTCTCGAACTCAACACGCCCCCACTGTGCCAAACTGGCCAGGGAAGCATATATCTTTTTGAATTGAAGGAAATATTTCTTGACAGCATTTGTCCAAGAACCAGTCTTCTATGCAGGCCTTTCTGCCAAGCAATTCACAGTGACATCAGGCAATCAGAGGTTGACAAAGGCTCCTTAGGTACCTGAATTTCTAGGATCCTCTATAAGCTTTTAGATAGAATTGGGAGTAATAGAAATAGGGACAGGTAATAGAGAAAGAGCAACATTAGTGGACTAATTCTGTGTCCATGACACTGAACTCAATATGAGAACTTCCTCTGGCCTTAAAGGTCTGAGGTCTGATAATCTGCCAACCAAGAAATGGATCAGCATATAAGAACTACTATAAGTAACCAGCCTGTCCAGTAATCTTTAGGTGATAACAAGAGTCAGAATAGAATGACACAGAAGTAGAGAAAGCCAGAAAAAAGGAATTCTGACCCAAATTGGGGATATGATACATACCACCCCAACAAAATTGGCAAACTGTCTACTGAAGTGAGGAGAGACCACTGAATGAGGTAAACTCTAAGGTTGAACCATATGAAACTGCCTTTATTGTATTTCAGAAACAATACAATTTCAACAATTACATGGTCCAATTACACATGTTATACCTTGCCAAATACATGTATATACATTTTTTATACTCAACACAATGTTTATATACTATGTCTTTTTCCTAAATCAAAAAAAAAATTCCCTTAAAATAGTATCTTACGGATATGAAGGAAACAATGGCTTTCCAAGCTTACAATAATCTTTACAAAATATTTCCTTTTTCTAGGAGGGTTTTGAATTCATTTACTTTCAAACTTGGTTACATTTTCAGATTTAAAACTTGTGTTTTAGGCACAAGTAGCTTATTGAGTATTAAGGAACACCTGAATTTGCCATTTTTAAAATAAAATGTACCTTAAAAATGGAATACACTGAAATTGAGGAGCAACCAAAAGGTTCCTTTTTAAGGAAGCTGAACTATAGTTAGGAACTGCAAGTTGGCTATTTTTCAGATTACTCTTCAGCTCATCAGTTTCAGGTATAAATTTATCACATACTGATTGGATGGCTTGCCAAAAAAGAAACTTAGTAAGGGACCACATCTTTAAATCTCATCCCTGAAGTCAGCCATACTTGAAAGATGAATAAACAACAGGTGCTGTCCAAGTTTAAAATACAAGTTGACACTGGTGCTTCAACTTGTTTTTGACCAAGACATTGTATTTATACAGATGTTTGTGAATATTTCATGCACACACATATACTGTATATTTTATATATATATAAATTATGGAAGTAAATATCTATATACATCTTAGTTAATCTGATAGGTAAACCTCAGTAAATTTTAGGAAAATATCATCTGATTATAAAAACAAGCCATTGTATTACAGAATATGTATTATAAAAACAAGCATAAAAATAATGCAAAAACTATAATGTAGATAGTCAAAGTGCCTAGTAATCATTGTTACAACTTTGCATCACCCCCTCCCCCCAAATAATCAACCTGAACACTGGGGAGATATAACTTGAATTTCTCTTTCCTCATCTCAGTGTTCTGCTTTTATCTCAACTACACCTGTATTTCTTTTAAAGCCCAACTCCTCTTAGATTCTTTTCTTCACCAGCTTATGTCATAATGAGCTTTCTCTTCTGCATCGAGTTTGCACTCAAATGTTAATAATAAAATGCTCTCTGTGGCTCTCTAATTCAGAATTTCCCAACTGGTTTTTTATAGAACACCAGTATCCCAAGAGATTTTCATCAGTCTGACTCAACAAAATAATTTCTCTGTTAAATACACCTAGGGAAGGCTAGAATAACAGTAACTGGGTGTATCTCAGGACTTCTGGGACACCTTTAAGACTTACTGTGAATGGCAACATTTTAAGGAAGATTTTAGTATAGCATATTTCTGAAAGTTGGATCAAGGAACACCATTATTACCCACCCACTTTTTGATATCCTAAATGACACTTCTATTTCTTAGAACCTGGTATGGCAAACATTACATTCTTGAAAGCTGGGAACATGTTCTTTATTCCTATTGATAGCCCTGTAGTGCATAGTATAGTTCTGAAAACATCAAAGTATGTAATAAATATCTGTTGATTGCTTCATATGGCTGAAGGAAAATAAGAAGAAAGGAATAAAAAATACACCGAAAAATCAATATGTGCCAAAGGCTTTCACAATACATTTTCTAATCAACTCATTTATCTTTAATTAAGAGAGGGATACCTGTTGTTTTAGATGTATGTCTTAAAATTACACAATGCCATTATATTGCACTATGCTGATCAAAAGTCATTTCAAAGGAAGGGTACAGGGACTCGTTATCAAACCATGAAGAGGAACTTGAAAAATTTATTGGCTAAAATTTTTACAGAGCAAGAAATGTGTTTCTATCCTAAAGAGGGTAATAAAAAGGAGGAAGTAAAAACACTAAAATTAATGCCATTAAATTTATGGCAGTTCATTTCTGATGTGTGAATGGAGTCTAATGGAAAATGCCTTAACTTTGGACCATATGCCTTGACACTGCTGAAGGGAGCCCGTGCTGACATTTTATTCCATTTAGTGTATTGTATGGTAGAAGGAAATATTCTGCTATAAATATATCTCTGTACCCTATGCACTATAAGGGCATAGAGCTTCCTGCTACAAGATACAAAACAAATCACTTTTCATTCCTTAATTTCTCTAACTCCCCCCCAAAACAAGTCTTCAAGGCACAATTGAGTGGGTTTTATTGAAATCAGCTGTTGGTAGACCCTGCCAAGCACCTGTGCCAATTATTGAGTCACCAAGGAAGTGCTGGATCCCCAAATATAGTCTGTATGGAGCAAATTTTTCTCGAAGCATTTCCCTTGCAATGCTACCTTGCCCCACAGTGCCTTTCACTTTGATCTGCACAAGATCCAGTCATGGGTTTCAAACTAAACACTGTTGAGTTTCTAATGACAGTTCAGCTTTAATACTAACATTTTAATGTCATCACAGATTAATAGAAAGGTACCTTTCAAAATATTGTTTTCCCTTTTAAAAGGAAAAGATAAAATAAAGTTTCTGATTCCAAGTTAATTGGAAATATTTGACTTCTATTCATAAATGTGCTTAAACTAATGAGGGAAAAAAGTAATAACAATAAATCCTCTTGGGCCTGGGATGGTATCTCAGAATTGTAAAAATGTATTGTCTCACCCTCACTGTTGGAGCATCTTCTTGTGCATAAAAAGGTTGTGGGCTTGATCCCCCGTCAGGGCTTGTACGGGAGGCAGCTGATAGATGTTTCACTCTCACATCGATGTTTCTCTCTTTCTCTCTCCCTCTCCCTTCCTCTCTCTAAAATCAATGAAAGCATGTCCTCGGGTGAGGGTTATAAATAAAGTACACTCTCTTCTTCAGGACTTCAGGGGAAGGGTGATGTGATGGAGGGAAGCATACTCATAGGACTGAAAGGCAGCATCTCTCCAGCTCAGCCTACCATCTGGACTTGGACAGCACCTTCACCCCTGGGCCTGGCATTTCCCTTCTGTAAAACCAAGAGGTTGATCTGTATAAATTCACATATCTCTTTAAGCTACATCCTAATTCATGACCCTATTATTCCACATAAAAGCATGCTCTAGATTAGTGATGGTGAACCTATGACACGCCTGTCAGAGGTGACACGCGAACTCATTTTTTGGGTTGATTTTTCTTTGTTAAATGGCATTTAAATATATAAAATAAATATCAAAAATATAAATCTTTGTTTTACTATGGTTGCAAATATCAAAAAATTTCTATATGTGACACGGCACCAGAGTTAAGTTAGGGTTTTTCAAAATGCTGACACGCCGAGCTCAAAAGGTTCGCCATCACTGCTCTAGATCCTCTCATACATAGGAGTTTACTCTCATACAAAGTAAGTTACTCTCTGCTTACATAGTGCACTTTGTTAGGGGTTGCTAGCGCTAAAGCGATAGGAGTCTATTCTACTTATCCCAGTGACGAGCCTTTCCTAAACATTTAAGCAGTAATTCCTAATAAGTTAAACTTTAGTAGCAGCCTGATTGTTGAAGTTTAAGAATACATGATCAACCAATGGTTAACTACTGTGGTGACTACTGGGCTACCTTTTTCCTGCAAATTGTTTAATGCTGTAGGTCAAGGGATATTACCAAAAATGGGTATGAGATCATCTGCCCAAATGGTGTATTTCACATTCACAACCAGCTTGTAATGGTTCATAGTAAAATGTTGGGAAAATGGCTTCTAGGGAAGAGCAAAACAGAAGACAATCGATTTTTGTTATTTGTCATAGTTAAATGTTCTGTGAAGTTGCAGGGAACACTGAATTAGGGAACACTGAACCAATGCTCTTAGGGAAAATACAAGGTTGGGCTCCTGTGAGTCTCTGGTCACAACAGTTTTTTCAACCATTCAATACATAACCTTGTTTCATGTGTGCTTCTATTTAAAGACATCTTATTTAACATATATTGCGGATTCATTAACATTGAACTCATGGCCAGTAGCCTGAAAGAAGCTTATCTAACACATGTATTTTCTTCATAAGGCCCAACACAGCTTTCTCATGTTTGGGAACACTAAGCAGCACTTCAACACTATTCTTGGGGACCATGTTAGGTAGTGAGATCATCAACAAAAAGCACAAAAATGTGAAAAATGTGGCAGTAAATTGGCGTGAAAAGGACACTTGTTTACAGTGTGGGAACTAAAACAAGAAAGCAGAGTGCAACCTTGCCCAACCTTAACTGGAAACATGTGCGTCAAGGGACTGAAATTTTTTCTTGCTTTGCCAATGACCACAAAGTGCCACAAATATTGATTTTTGTCTCACAAGTACATTTTAGTGAGTTGGCAAATTTGTAAGTATGAAATTCATGAATAATGAGGATTGACTAGATATAAACTGCATATAAATTTCTAAGTATGCAAATACCTAAATATAACTTCCTTTATGTAACAAGATGGTATTACTATGATCAGTTTATGTAAAATATGAGCTTAAATATATTTTCTTATGAATATGGCATATATGAAATCAATAAAATATTTATAGTTCACACAAAAATAAAAATAATACATATTTTCACTGTGAGTGAAGGTTATAGAATCAACAAATACACAGGAATTACAACATGAAGAACTATGGCAGCTTGTGCCTACAATTGATTAACACAAATTATTTGGCCATATCCTTACAATAATCCACATATAATACTGCAAGGGCCACAGACAGAAGTAAAACCAGCCACTTAGATGATGCTATCATTCTTAATGTTTCACAAATTACACTTAAACGTCTATCAGGGCATAATTACAATTATTGAGTCTATTGATTGAATAAGTACAAAGCTGCCAAGTCACTCTATGACTTGAGAACTAATGTTGTAAAAATGGCCAAGACAACATCAATCTATTTCAGTAGATATCCATTCTTTTTAATTTTCCCAAGCAATGGATAATTGTGGGGACTCAAACGAGTCACTAAAACTCCTCATGACCGACTTGACAAGAAATATAAACCTGCCATCTTAAAAATAAGAGCTGCAATGAGTAGGTAGAGCAATCTAATTGAAGGTTTCAAAGTCAGTCTTTAACATGAATGCTTCCCACTCTCATTTAAGTAATGTATATTTGCTAACCAATACTCCTTGTAGATCTTAGGTATTTTCATGCTAGTAGAAATGCAGATATCAACTGGTTGTCTATGGCGTTAAGTAGAAAAGAATAATCATGTATTAAAATAAATAATAAATTGAATTCTCAGTAAGGCTAAGGTTTGTTCTGTGAAAAATTGGAATTAAAAATATATTAGTTAAATTATATTGTCTTCCAGCTTTAAATAGATCACTCACAAATATGAATTCCATATATGCAATGCCATGTACTGCACTGTGGTCAAAGAAAAAGGTTTGTTTTTCCATCTCCATTGTAACTTTATACTTTTTAGTTAACAAAGGTAAGGAGCCCTTCTAAAATATTTTACTTTAGATCTGCAGTTTAAACCAATATCACTGCCTCCAAAGGAAACTGACTCCAGTCTCTAAAATTACCTCATCACTTAGACTCAACCAGCCTCAGAATGTTTTTTATTATGTAAATATGTTAACCCTTTTCTGAGTAATATTTATAATGTTTGAGCTTGTCAACAGTCGAATTTGGATGAAACTCTGAATTTTTCTCAGAAAAGTATAAGATAGAAATTATAATATCTTTAAAATGAATCTAAATCCCCAGGTAACAAAATTTGTAAACTCAAGATAGCTGTTGATAGTACATGAATATTACATAATAACAAGCTTAAAGTCTTTTGCAGAAGGGACTGTGTGGCCCTAAGAAGCAACCAAACTGGCTCTGTTCAGTCCAGACTCCAAAGGCCTCACAACTAGATGCTTCCATTGGCTTCTTATCATTCTCTCTGGCTCCACTGTTTTTTCTGCTGCCATATAGTCTACAAACTGCTCCTAAATCCTCCTTCTATCAGTTCACTTTCCCCTTCCAACAACCTTTAGTGGTTCCCGATGGCTTCTTGAACCGAACAAAGTTTTGCCCACCATTCAAGATCATCACACATGACCAGACCTGGTCTTTCTGTTCTCCTCTGTCAACCACAGTTCTTCATGCCTCCGATGGTCTGGAGGGTGGGGGTGGTGATGATGAAGGAATCCCCCCATTTTCATGCTTATTTGGCATCTTACTCAAATTCACACCTGAAATACTTTATCCTGTCAGCTCAACCCATGCAAAATTCCACCAACCCCACCTTCTCCAGGCCACTCCCCTCCACTTTCCCCTGATATTACCTTCTGTCATGGCTATAGTCTTGCGTAATCTGACACATGATCACACACTGTTGTATGTTGTTATCTAACTTTTTATTTATATCGGTCTTGGCCACAGGTAGATAAGGGTCAGCATCATATTTTATACCCTGTTCAGCTTAGTAAGTTGCATCAGTTTTAAAAGTGAATTAATTAAGTTATTAATTTAATTAATCAATGAGGATAGTCACTTTTTTGTTTTCTATGATAATACTTCTAACAACTTATCTGGGGGCATTGAAATGAAATATTGAGGGAATTATTTAAATATTTATTTAATATTTAATAAAAGGTAAGAAAATAACAGGAATAGAGATATCTGATAAATAATTTTATAAATTGACATTAGGGGTAGTTTAAAGGTTGTCTTGATGGCTACTATTAGATCTTGATCATTTGTGCTAGTGATACTATAGTTCAATGTCTGTAGGATCATTTGGGCACTCCTTCCTCAAGTTCTCAGTCTTATATTGGTAATTCTCATTATGTGACAGGCTCAGATGTCACAATGTCTGTAGAAAGGTTGTATTGTCATGCCTCTTTCATTGCAATCCCAGTCTATCTCAGATGAAAACTCAGCACACACAAAATATTGTGCATCAAAGTATTCCTTTTCATTGTGGTACATGGCTGGGCAGGTTTTCAAAAATTCTTTGCAGTGCAGAATCACTCGATATTATATGTATTTGTTTTACAGTATTAGATCAAAAGAGCTATTGCTGCAAGTTTCGTTAAAAAATTAAACACACTCGAGATACTCCCCATACTTCTGTGCTCTGAAATGCCATTTCTGTAATTAGATTTGAATTGTATTGTGAATTTCCTAGATCCTCAAGTTTATAAATAAACTTTTATTCACCAATAATTTCAGTCTGGGTTTCTTGAAAACAATTAAAATGATAAGACGATCATTTTGTATTATAAGCTCTGCAATGAGAAAATGTAATTTATTTACACCCCCCCTCAATTTGTGACCAAGAATTCTTGTTTTCTTTCACATTTCTGAATCTCAGGGATGCCCAGCATATTATGTAACCGAAATAACATTGTGTGCTACCTTTTAGATTCAGATATGCTGTTCTAAACCTTGTCTCCTAAAATATTTTCATGGCATCCTTAATTGGTAGTGCAATTCTGGAATAAGAGTCTGTGTTGACTGTCTTTGTGGATAATCCATATATATGCATACTTCCTAAAAATATGGAAACCTGAACTTTAATTGGGAGCCATGTTCCTTGGAGAGTTCCTTAACTCCAGCAACTTGTAAGCATCTTCCTTTTCTTGCCCAAATAAGAAAGTTAGTGTTAATTTGATGCGTATAAATGAAATAGCAAATATGAAACAGCAAAAATGAGAGCCAAAAATGCCCTGGGCAAGATTCCCAGTCAGAGCATCTAGAATTCTATCTCTGATTTGCAGGATCATTACTGTCCAGTCCTAGCCTGGAAGCTAAATGCATTTTATTCTGCTTATTGATGCAGACTCTGCCTCATAACAACACCAGAGATTACTAAACTCATTTTCTCCTGCAAAAAATCTGATTTAAAGTTCACATTTTCAAAAAGGAAAGCAAAAAGCACTGGCTGGTTGGTAACACCCTGAGTATTAAAATATAACTCAGAAGAAAAGAGGAGAAAAGAGAAGGATTAACACCTTCCAAACCCTCCTTTTCAACTTTACTGCAGTAAACAGGTAGCCCATATATAGGCTTGCATGAAGTTTTGTATTCATTGTTGTTATTAGTAAAGTGGGTCCTAGTCATGCTATAGAAATATTAACATCTCTATGTAATGTGGTACTAATAGATGGTCACCATATGTTTTCCTATTTTCAGATAATGTATGGCACTTTGAAAATTGTAAGAAGTCATGTTCCTATAGTACCAATTAGGGCAATTCTCTCATTAATGTCAATGGATTTATAACCTGCTGCTTGACCTTAGTGTGAGGCCTGTTCAACATCAACTGAACATATATTTATTGTGTATCTCATGTGTTAGATCGCAAATGTTTTTCGTAGTTCATTTACCTTAATATATCAGCACAAAAATCTAAATTCCCTATCGTATTGTTCAATATAAGAGACAATGTTTGACTTTAATAGCTTACAGACAGACACTTAATTTAAAGCAAGAACCTAGCAAGTGGACATGCTTTTGATAGAGGAAAGTGCTTTGTTTGTGCCCATGGGTATGTTAAGAGGAAGTGCAGAATGAATTTTTGGGGCTAGGCTGACAGAATATTATATCTCACATACAAAACGCCTATGAAACAGTGTTCATAAATTGAACATAACAGCAGTTTTGTGCTTCTACTGAATATATGTAATGGATAAGTTATTTGAGATAATCTTTATCCTTGATACTGTAATTCCATAAAATCAACCAGTTGTCTTTCCAAGTGGTAAATGTGGAATGGGTGTGAGGAGGCTATAACACTGAGTGCCTCAACTGCCTATTTGTTTTATGGTAAATTGAAATTGTTCTCCTGTAATGGGTAATTTGAAACCTCATGAGGGAACTGTATTTGTATAACACTATTCTGCTTTCAAGAATTCATCGGCTAAATTGGATGCCTTTCATTTACTAAGAGAAAAAAAGGAGCACCGATTATGTGCCAGTGATTTACGGTATTAGAGGCTGGGTACACATCAGTTCCTAAGGCACAGAAGCCCCCGAGGAATCTAGTAGAATAATGTAGTCATTTTCAAAGAGGGATCAGAATTTTTCTTCTTCACAATTTGTGAGGCTTAGCATTCAAGAATGATGGATAGAAAACACTGCAATGGTCTGCAAAAGGAAAATGAGAACAAGAGTAAAATCTTTTCCTGGGCAGCCCTTAAAGCCTTTCTCTAGGGTTTCCTGTGGCCAATCATGTGATTAAATCCAGTCCATACACAATATGGTCACTGGGGGAGGGAAATTTATAAAATGAACCTCTCTTAAGCTCGTGATGCCATGGAGCATGATGGTGGAGACACTTAAGAATGTCCTCATCAGGATTTCAATGATAAGACAATGATCAGTTAGAAATGGATAGACTCAGGGAGATCATCTCTACCCGTGGTTCTCCATTCTGACTACACATTAGAATCATCTGGGGAGCATTTAAAAAATATTCATGTTCAGGTTTCATCCAAAGATGAAAGCAAATTGGAAGCCCTGGGGGTGGGACTTGGGGATTGAAATTTTAAAAAGATTTTAATATATGTACTGCCAGGGTTGAGAACTACTGCTTTAGGTCACCCCTCACTCATCTCAATGCTTAGAAAACGCAGATCCTTAAGTGATGCACTCAAGATCGTACTGTAAAGTAGGAGCAGAGATGAGCCTGCAAAGCAATTTCTGTACAATATAATGGTCTGGACACTAAGTGCTCCAAACATCTGCTTTTATCCATGCTGACTTCAGAGGAACCTCTCAGTAGTCTACCAACAGTAACTGAACATTCAGAACCTCACAAAGTTTTGAGATGTCAAAAGCTCATCTTGATGGGCGAGGGGGTAAAGCCAGAGTTTCAGGAGTTCAACCTGCCCTGCCTCTCCCCTCCTGCTATCAGACAATATCAGTTTTTATCTGTTTAATACATAGGTTTTCACTATAAGATTTCATGTAAAAAAAAGCAATTAAAAAAAGCAATTAAAGTCTTCACCCCACCCTCAAGGAATACAATGGTGAGAGTTCTTATTTAGATATTGTTTAATTTATGCCTCCTGTCCTTGAAAAAAATATTTCTGCATGAAGGAGGGTTAGACATTAAAGGCAATATAATTATGAGGTTGCTAAATAACTTGGTCCTGGTTTGGGTCCCTTCTCTGATAACTGACTTGCTGTGCGGCTTTGAGCAATCTGAGATTTGGTGTTTTTTTCATATGCAAAATAAAGATATTGACACTGAGTATTATATGAAATGATGAATGTGTGTGTTTGAAATTCATTAGTTTCATTCCTTTCTCTTTTAGTTGACAGCAAAGAAAAAATTTTCTATTAAATGGTGACAGAATTATAGGCTAAAGAACTTGGCACTTAAAATTGTTAAGATTTGCCTTATTTTGAGAACAATTGGTATTGCATAGGAGCTTTAAAAATGAAGACCCATTATTATTATTTTTTAAGCCTTTTCCAAGGACATATCTTCCCTGATTCATAGAGAGGGGGAGGGAGAGAGAGAGAGAGAGAGAGAGAGAGAGAGAAGCATCTATTGGTTGCCTTCTGTACACACCCCAACAGGGGATTGAACGTGGAACAAAGGTGTGTGCCCTGATCGGGAATCGAACCCACAACATTTTGGTATACGGACCACGCTCCAACCAACTGGGCCACCAGCCCAGGGCCAGAAGACCCACTTCTATGGTACAGGCTTTAGTGCATCACAGTGTTTCCAAAGTACAAAATGCAAAATAATTCAGTTTCAAGATCGTTAATATCAGAGACACTATTCAGGTCCTAATTCTTTCTATATCAACCTGCACCATTCCCCAACTAACCCAACCAACATAAGGTAGATTAAGTCACCTACAATAAACAACTTCTTTTTATTAGAGGCACAAAGTTCTTGTAGTTATAATAGATCAAATGAGCATGCATTTTGGCAACACTCAAAGCAATTAAAAATGATTTAAAGTGCAAAAAGACAAAATTACCAGAGATGCAATATGTCAAAATAATCTAGTTGTTCCACTTTTATTTAATCAGAGGCCTCAATTTGATTTTTTGTATTAACTTTAAAGAAGTGTAAACCGAACAATTCAGAAGACTTTTGGATGATTTATTCATGCTCTGCCATAATGTTTATGTATCCAATTTGAATTTAAATTTCATGATTACTTAGACTACACAATGATAAGAATGGACAAACAGGTTCACTTTAAGAATGACGGTTGTGAGTGATTATGTTAAGTGTTTTTAAAAAAAAGAGGGGATGACAAATTGTGGAACAATCGCCTGTGAAAATAACCTAAACTAATGTTTAGATCTGCCCTAGTCCTCAACTCACTGCCAAATTTCCATGATGCTACTGACTTAACTGCCTTTGAAGAAATCTGCCAGGAGACTTTTCCTATCTGAAGGAAGAAAACAAAGGGAGATCTTTTCCATGAGCTAAGAACAAATTTTGAGTTAACAGGAACCAGATAAAAAGGTAGGTAACAGCTGACAAGACTGGGAAACTCTGAGATTATAAATTTGCACATACAAATACATAGCGTCGTGGCCCCCAGAGTCCTTCAAGTGCAATGCCAAGGTTTGCCCTTCCTTTTAAGCATCATGTGTTCATTAACCAGATGTCAGACAGTTTAACCACACATTTGAAACCAACTATTTACTGTTTGTCTGGGGAAGGGCTACATATCTAGGAAAGCATATTTGTCACCGTATCATGCTTTCAACTTAAATTCCTGCTACCCTTTACTGTAGAGTGACATTTTCTGTAACTGATGAGAGATTAACAAGAAAAAGCTTATTCTAAGTTTACTGGAAGTGAGAGTTTTATCAACACACACACACACACACACACACACACACACACACACACACACGGAGGCCTTGAAAAATCTTCAGAGAATACAATTATACACTACATTAATTCCTTGCTTACCAAAGTTTAACTGTATTAATAACCCTTCCTTAAGTGGATGCACTGGAATGCTGTGTTCATTATCTCAGATTGTTTTCCTGCAGCAACATTTTGTACTTATTTGCACTCATTCTTCACCATCTACCTCCACCCTGTCAGGCCTCCTGCTGCCCCCTTTCTCCCCTCCTCCACCCCACTTTGCTCTTTGACACAGCACCGAAGCCAGACAGACCTGGATGTGAAACAGTTGATTTGTCAGGTAAGCCTCTCTAACAGAGGCCTATAGTTGGAACAAGAAGACTGGCATGGTCTTAGTGAATCTTGTACTGTGTCACTGATAAGGAAGCTGCATATAGTATCTGAAGATGAACCTAGAGACAAAATACTCTTACTTGGTTGTGAGGAGTTAGATGGGATCAGGCAATTTAGGGTAAGGGCCACAGGGGAGGGAAGATGGTAGATAAAGAGGAGATGAGCCAGATGATCAGGATGTGAGCAAGATAGGGGGAATGTACCAATAACCGTAGAGCTGCCCTTCCCCCTGAACCCAAGAGCGGGAACTAAAAGTGGGGAGATGACGGCAAAAGGAGATTGGCCAGTGCTTTTTTGAAAGAGCCAATAGAAGGCAAGTGCAGGAAATTTAAACCCCTAGACTAGTGAGCTTCTGTGGCAATCCTTTTCGCGACCCCTCTCATGTGCTGAGAGCTTTGTTACTTTCGCTGTAATAAACTTTGCTTCCCTTAGCTTACCTTTCCCTTGTCCATGAATTTATTCATCGACTTCTCGAGATAATGAATCCAACAGCTCAGATTCACATCTCAGTTGTACTGAGGTTTGCCAAC
>NW_005367989.1:316782-322329 GCF_000412655.1 Myotis brandtii
TTGCCAAGGAATTTGAACTTTAGTGGCCAGAGCCTTTTGTTGATTCAATTTTGCTACTGTTCTTTGTTGATGGATACTCATTATGATTGAAGTCTCATAAATTTACTCCAGGGAAGCATTTTGGGCCCAGAATGATGAGATAAGGAATGAAGATTGTGGTAAAATATTGGCTGTGCTGTCTTCTCCAGTTGGTTGCATTTTCTCACCAAACTGTCTTTCTTTACTTTCCTTACATTTTTTTCTTTTAAATTTCTGTTTGCGTTTGTTTTGAATAGATAATACTTTCTCATGCCTGACATGTCACAAGTCTGTAATGTGTACACATTGAGGAATCTCATCCCACTCCTGACTCTGTCTACCCTGCTCCTGCCTCCACAGGTAACTGCAAAAACCAGCGTCCTTGCTTTTTTATTTTAATTTTTTGCTCAACTTTTGTATAATTACAAATCACCCCTGAAAGGATAACTTGCCAAGGCATATATAACTCCTCCTGTGCTTTTTCCTGTGGAGAGGAGCATTATACAACTAGACATCCAGGTGTTAAGGCTGCTGAATCAGGGGGTGGGGTGGAGGCGGGGGTGTGGAAAGGAGGAGGAGGGAGCCATAAAGTATTGATCTCTTGATAGATACCACAAACAGGAAGCTCTTTTCCTTTTGTTTCCTACTTCACTCTCCAACATTACAAGGCATGGAAAATAAAAGTCCTCAAAACATGAAAACATAAATTACCAAATGTGTCACTTATGAAACTGGTTCTCACCAAGACTCCCTCCCTGCTCGCAAAATATTCAGGATTCTTTGAAACTGGCAAAAGATGTGTCAGAAAACTGCTGAAATAAAGCTCCAAACTATTGCCAAAACAGCATGGGGGGAAGAGTTGGATCTATTAGCAGTTGAATCTGAGGAAAATAATCTGAGGATGGTGATGGATGAAAACTTCCAAAAAGAGAGGTTTGAATAGCAAATGCTTAAGGAAGGCTTTTAGGTATTTTTCCAAAAATTATTCATTTTTTTATATTTTAAAAAACTATGAAATAAAGGATGTCATGTCATGGTATTGTACAATGTTGACAGAAAAAAAATAGTCCGGACATTAACTCTTTTTTTGCGACTTAAAACAACAGTATAATGTCATTTTTTAAAGGTCTATGGGTTGATTGAGTTGAGTTGGGTGCTTCTCACTTGGGGCCTTTGCAGCTGTAGTCAGATGGTGACTGAGGCAGCAGTCATCTGAAGGCTGGACAGGGCGGGGCACCAAGATGCTGCACTCACCTGGTTCATCTGCAGCAGGGGCTCAGCTGGAGAGGTCGTCCAGATTTCCTACACATGACCTCTTGTTATGGCTGGAATTTTTTATAACATGGCAACTGTGTTCTGAGAGGAACCCTCCTGTGAATGAGCTTTTCCAAGAGGCCAAAAATTAACTATTGATATCTTTTTTTTTTAAAAAAAGAATTAGTATCTGGTGAAATTGCATAAATTTTGATAAAGGCAAACTAAAAATTAAAAAAAAACTTTATTGTTGAGATTATTACAGATGTTCCTTCCCGCCCACTGCCCCAATTGCCTCCTCCACCCAGTTCCCACCCCATCCCAGGCTTTTACCACCCTATTGTCTGTGTCCATAGGTAATGCATAGATGCATAAAAGATTTTTGGTTAATCTCTTCCCACCCCCACTTCCCTCGGAGATTTGTCAATCTCTTTCATGTTTCCAAGCCTCTGATAGTATTCATCAGTTTATTTTGTTCATTAGAATTCTTGTTTGTTTATTTTGACTTGTAGATTTAATTGTTGATAGATATGTATTTATTGACATTTTATTGTTCATATTTTTTATCTTTTTCTTCTTCTTTTTTTCTTCTCCTTCCTCTTCTTAAAGAATACCCTTCAACATTTCATGTAATATGGTTTGATGGTGATGAACTTTAGCTTTTTCTTTGTCTGTGAAGCTCTTTATCTGACCTTCAATTCTAAATGATAGCTTTGCTGGGTAGAGAAATCTTGGTTGTAGGTCCTTACTATTCATCACTTTGAATACTTCTTTCTTTTTTTAAAAAAATATTTTAACATGGAACTTATTCAGAGATATTATAAGCATTTTATTTCATAATTATTTTACTATTTGAGTAGTATTCCATTTTGAGTGGAAAATAAGCTCTTTCATTATTATTTAGTAAGTGTTGTGCAATATCATGGTGTGAAGAAGTTGCTTTTCTGTGGTACATTTATATTAATTATAAAAAAATACCTATTTTCTATATGGAAAATTGTATGACTCTGACAAATTAAATATCCTGTTACGTTATCTCACAATCCTCTTTAGTACTTGTAAAATAAAATAAACTAATAAATGAAAACTTATAAAAAAGTGAAGTAAATGCCTATTATTTTAAGCTTTTGAGTACACAGTACAAGCAAAGTCATCTTCTTCAGTTCACTATAAAAGATCTCAAATATTAAGGTCACAACTTTGAATATTTCTGGCCTGCAAAGTTTCTGTTGAGAAATCAGCTGACAATCGTATGGGTGCTCCCTTTCAGGTAACTAACTGCTTTTCTCTTGCTGCTTTAAAGATTTTCTCTTTTTTTTAAAAAGTAATTTTAATTTTAATTTTACAAAGCAAGATAATGTACTACACTTTTTCTTTTTCTTTCCCCAGAGTTTACTATGAAATTTTGGTTTCTCAATCTAACAAGCTTCTCTTTTAATGGACTTTTACCAAAACTAGTTGTCCTTGGATAAGGAGATCCTCTTGTTAATGGTGGTGTTGGCAGCAAAATTGGACCTTGGTTCTTGAGTTTGGCAGAGAAAGATTTCAGAGCCAAGAACTCAAATTATAAGAGAAAGTTTATTTAGAAAGTTACAGAGGTCGTAGAAGTGAGCCAGCTGGGCTGCATAGGCTCAGGAAACAAGTTACAGAAGCAAAAGAAAGGACTTCAAAGTTTAGGAGAGGGAAAGGCAAAGGGAATGTGCCTGGGGGTTCAGAAAAGGGGATAGAAAAGGCTTGGGTGTGCTCCCCAGAGGAACCCTTTCTTGAAGCAGGCACAAACAGACCAAGATTTCTTAGTGACAAACAAGGGATGGCCACAAAAGGACCTTAAGGGGGTGAAGCAAACCAGAATATGTCACTCTAAAATATGCCATTTTGGCATAAGGATTATTTTGAGCTGATTATTTTGAGAAACAGCAGACACAGGAGAAGCTCTGGAAAAAGAGAAGTTACCCTTTTCCAAAGGACATTTACACTTATAAAGGAAATTTCCATTTGTGACGGTGTGCCCCTCTCTATACCAGAAGAGAAGGATGACTCTAAATCACAAGAGAATCTTTTCAATGGAGAAGATTTGTATGGCACTTAAATTTGTATGACAAATCTTACTCTTGTTTACAATACTTTTTTCTGGTCAGCTTCCTGTAACTTGCCTCCCTCACACCCATCATTCTTCATTTTAGCTAAAGATGCTGTTCCAGCCCAAATTCTAAGTCATGTCTTTGAGCTTACTTATCCCTGAGTTTCTCCCATGTATATATATTAGATATATATACATGTTAATAAACTTGTTTTTTCTCTCTTGTTAATCTTTCCTTTGTTACAAACATCCCAGCTGAAAACTTAGAAGAGTAGAAGGAAAATAAATTTTTTCTCCCCTAAAAGGGGCAGCAGGCTAGAGCAGAGGAGTGAAGGAGCTGTCCTAAGAGAAAAGCTCTTACTCTGTGGGGAGGAAGGAAGGACAGAGGTGATAAGGTAGTATGATTCATTGGATTTGAAAGTAGATTTAAGTGCAATTGTTGTTTCAGTAATATTAAACATTTTACAATTTGTTGATGTCATTTTCTATTTCCTTTAATAGGAGAAATATACTCTGCAACTAAAACACACAGTAGTCTGTTAAACAGAAACACCAACTCTGAAATGGAGTCACTTGTGCTAAGCCCCACCAGCACTTAATACCTAGCTTGACTGCAGTTTCAGTTTCTCCCAAGAGTGAAAATTTAAATTAATCAGCCCTTGAATTTCCTGGTCAGCACTAGTGAGGTAACCTTGCCTGAAATAATCCTCCGCTCATTTAACTTCTTTGTTCTATTCTCTTTCTGCCTATAAAAACCTTCCATTTTTACAACTCTTCAGAACATCGTTCTATTTGCTAGACGGAATACTGCCTGATTCATGAATCACTCAATAGAGCCAAGTAGATCTTTAAACTTACTCTTTGAATTTTAATTCTTTAACAAGTTCAATACCGGTGACCTTGGTTACATTTAATTAGTAAAATCCCCTTCCAGAACCAAAGGATTAGTTAGCAGCTCTTATTCTGAGGGCTAGTAAGGTTTTGTTTATACCGTTGTAATTAACCTAGTTATTAATAACAGGAAAGGAGCAAATGGGGAAGCCCGCCATTATAGGCATATCAGTTGGACAGTTTCACAACTTTACACTCCCCAGCGGTCCAACAAAGGAAGATAAATACATGCCCAGTAAAGTTGGGGTGACAAAGGAAAGGTACTTTTGCCAGTCACACCTGGAAATGGTGATCATTGGATAGAATGGGTGTGGCCACTGCAATCATGGTTAGATTTGGGATATTTAGTCCCTGACCAAGGGAACTTGCTCTCTTGTACTTTGGGGGACCTTGGGACTCTTTTTGCTTGGGGGATGTTCTGCTGCATTCTCCCTCAGGGCCCATGGCCATACGGACCTCCATACACAATGGACTAATGGACTGCAACTAGCCTGATGCTTATTTGACCCGGCTCCTACATAGAAAGGAAACTTTGGACACTGGCTCTTTTAGTTCAGCTAAAACCCCAGCTACACTTTTTCTATGACTGGACTAAAGGAAATGCTACTTTAAAAACACAAATATTTAATTCCATGCAAATAAAAATCACTCATTCTTCCATATGAGTCTCAGAAAATTCTTTTCTTGAGATTTTGTAAGAATTCTATCTACCCCCAGCACCCAGTTGGGAAAAGGACCCCCCACCCCGACTTCATCTGATAACATTGTGATTCACAATCTGCCAATTGAAATTATCTACACTAATAAAAGACAAACATGCAAATTGACCGTACCTTTGCTATGCCTTAAGCCACACCCACCAGCAAATCAGAGCGACTATATGCAAATCAACCCAACCAAGATGGCGGCCCGCAGCCACGGAGCTGGAGCAAGCAGGAGGCTTTGTTGCCCCAATGATGGAGGAAGCCAGGCTTCCCAGCTGCCACGACCGGCTCTGAGCTCCACTCAAAGCAACAAAGTTTCAATTATAGAAGGTAAATAAATCCCAGAATAAAAAAAAAAGAAAAAAAGGAGAGACTGGGAGCTTCTGTCACCGGGGGTCTTGGCCAGCCTGAAAACGGCCCTCAGCCCCTCACCCAGACTGACCAGGCACCCCAGTGGGGACCCCCCACCCTAAAGGGGGTGTGGCCAGCCTGAAAACAGCCATCAGCCGCTCACCCAGGCTGGCCAAACCTCCATGGGGTGAGGGTCCCCACTGCGGGGGGGCTTGACCAGCCTGCAAACAGCCATCAGCCCCTCACCTA
>NW_005367989.1:322587-330531 GCF_000412655.1 Myotis brandtii
GGTGGTGGTGGGAGCCTCTCCTGCCTCCTCAGCAGCGCTAAGGATGTCCGACTGCAGCTTAGGCCTGCTCCCCGCTGGCAAGTGGACATCCCCCGAGGGCTGCCGGGCTGTCAGAGGGATGTCTGACTGCCAGTTTGGGCCTGATACCCCAGGGAGCGGGCCTAAGCCAGCAGGTGGACATCCTCCGAGGGGTCTCAGACTGAGAGAGGGCATAGGCCGGGCTGAGGGACCCCCCCGAGTGCACAAATTTTTGTGCACCGGGCCTCTAGTTACTCATAAGAAGAAATTCTTGATTTATAGCTAGTTGGCTGCAAGTTAGGTTGAAATCTAGTTGGAAAAATGTTAATTAATCAATTTTGGTACAAATATATTGAATAAATTGTGTCAAAAGAAGTTCTCATTGTGTAAGCTTCATTATTGGACTGTAAGATCAGAGGCCTGGGACCAAGTCTGTTTCACTCACCTACTATATCCAGAGCCTAGTACTAGGCCTGGCACACACTAGGTACTCAACAAATAATCACTGAATGGATGTATAATAGAATCATATGGAACCAGCCTGCTGGAAAGCTGCCCCCCATTTTCCTTTTCATTAGCAAGTATTTTCTACATTCAAAAGCACACATTATTGGGTCCTCAGATGAAACAGAAAAAGAATGAAAGAGAACAGATGCCTGTTTCTGGAATTTATAGTCTAGATGTAGCATAAAAGTTTGTGACTTTTGACTTAAAACAACAAAAATAGACTATTTAAAGAAAAAAGTCTTCAGTTAAGGAATAAACTTGGCAGGATTATAAAATACAGGATGGATGGTACAGAATATTCCTGAGAACGTCCTTCAAGAGCTCTGCTAATTAGAGAATTACTGAGGAAGGAACGTGTTACTATCAAAGTGAAAAAAGGACTTTCAAAGAAGGTGAAATCTGATAATTTGGCTTTGAGATTCACAATGTCTAAACTCAGTTCAAACTGGAAAATAATTTATAAAATGGACTTACGTTTAAAGTTCACCAATGGTGTAGGAGGCTGAAGAGGGGCAGAATTTGTTACCCTAAAATAGGCCTGTTTGGGATAAGGATTATTTTAAGCTAATTATTTTTAAGGAAATGAGACATAGGAATATGTAGCTCTGAAAACCAAGTAGAAGTTACCCTTTTATAACAGACATTTACATTTGCAAGGAAAATCTCCATTTGTCTCTCTCACTGTACCAGAAAGAGAAGAATTACTAAATCTTTAGAAACTCTCATCAATGGAGAAAACAAGAACTTAAATTTGCATAACAAACATGCCCTTGTTTATCATGCTCTTCCTGGTCATCTCCCATAACTGACCTCCCTTCCACCTCCAACATCTTTTGTCTTTACTTGGAAATAGTATTTAAGGTGATGGCTTGGGCCATTTAGGGGATTTATTCAATTTTCCTGGGTACCTTCCAGGTACACATGGTATTAAACTTCCCTTTTATTTTTCTCCTGTTTATCTGTCTTTTATTACAGGGGGTATCTCAGTTAAAAACCAAGAAGGGTAGAGTGAAAATTATTTTCCTCCCCTAGAAAATTAAAATATTTTTGTCATGTTTCCAATTCTGAGGTGATTTCACACCACTATAAAAATATTTTTCTTTCTAAAATTGTGGATTGCTTATTGAAACAGTTGCAAGAACAGATTCTAGAATACTGTGGTTTAGAAGGAGGAGTTCTGAGCTACGTATAAGAAGTGTACAAAGCTAGGTCTTTAAAATTTTTTTTTATTGATTTTTAGCGAGAAAGGAAGGGAGAGGGAGAGAGAAACATTGATGTGAGAGCAAAACATCAATCAGCTGCTTCTTGAAAACCCCTATGAGGAATCGAGCCCGCAACCCCAGTATGTACCCCAACCATGAATCTAACCAGCAACCTTTTGGTGCATGGGACCACACCCAATTAAGTGAGCCACACTGGCATGGGCTACAATGCTAGGTCTTAAAATGGATCTAGCATCATGTCTAATAAAATTTCTTTTCAATGATGCAAATGATGAGGCATCTTGGAAAGGAAAACTCCTGGACCAAATAAATAGTGAAGTTGCTGGCATAAGTAAAAGAGAGAGTACTGGGTATTTGTGTTTGCTTTGTGTGTCTATGTATATATGAACATGTGTGCTTTCTTGGAATGTTTTCTTTGAAGCTGAACTTTGACATTGCCTTCTTTATGTGACAGAGCAACTATCCTCATTTAACAATACTTTATTAATCTCAGTGAATCCTTCCTTTTAGCTTCCATTTCACCACCTACCCTTCTAATTTACTTCAACTTGGCAAACTTACAATGGCCATTTTTTTCCACAGGGACAAATTGTTCTTAAGTAATGACCTCAGCTGTCAGGCACAAATACTATCCTTTCATATCTAACCACAGTTACACAAGCCAAACTATTTAATTTCAGAGACATGACAACCATTTTATTTGGTGAAATGTTAACTACTGTTTCATCAAGTTACTTTATTTCTCTTTTAATTTAATGGATTTGGATAGAAAGTGAAATTCAAAGTACATTTCTTCTATGCTCTTCAGGAATGAAATAATCTTTGTCATGTATTAAGAACTATATTTTTCCTTTTGTTCTAGGTATATAATCCTCATCTCTATTTGTTCCCGGGGATGTTCTATGACAAATGGTTGTGGATTAGGAAAAAATAAAAATACTACCACCAAATAAAAAGTGAGCAAAGGTATATATGGTACTTTCATGATTACTGCCAGGTTATATATGTTAGAGGAGGGCATAGGTTTCTGTACTAGCAAACTAAGGGATAAATTAAGCAAGGATAATTTCTGGGAAAAGAGGTTCTGGGACAAAGGAGAGATTTGAAAATTTAAATCATGGGGAGAATATATCTAATATACCCACTTTTACTTCATGTTCAAATGCTCCCTCTGCATGTGAAAATACTCGAATTTTCAACATTTCTCCCCCGCCCCCCCCTGGATTTGGAGAGCAGCAGAGGGAACTGAAACATTTTCAGATCTAAGAAACAGCAATAGGAAAGGCTAGAGAAGAATTGTTTTAAGGTCTTGGAACCAGATATCTAATCTAATCATTAATAGGAGCTTCATTTCACATGAACCTTTTGTATAGCACAGAAAGTTACATTTGGATGATTAATCCTTATGACATCCTCATAGGCAAAAAGAGTTAATATTTGGATTTCCCCTTCCATGGTATGGTCTTCTTCTAAGTTATGGAAGCATATCCTTTGTAATCAAGATGAACCATGCCATACTGTGATAGTTCTACTACTCCAGCCCTTGGCATTCAACTCCTTGGCATTCAACTACTCTAACACATACACAGCTGTGGCCCAACTGCCCACATCCGTGTGGTCATCACTGTGGTCATCACTGCAGTTGGCAGGCGAGTCTTAGTCATGCCGTGAGCAGGTGAATACAGGGCGCAGCAGCTGGCTCACCCACCCGAATGAGGCAGTGAGACAGCTGAGAGAGGCGTGGTGGTTCCTGTACTCATGAGTGGGGACCATACAGTTAGAGTATTACCAACCAGTTGGGCTTTTCTTTTGTGCTTCACACAGGTTGACAATAGTCAGTGAGGATTTTCTGCTTGAATTTTGGACAATTTTAGTTTTCTTTCTTGTGAAGTGTTAGCCTCATCAACTCCATTCAGTGACACTATACTGTGTCCTGACTCCAAGCAAGTGAATCAGTATAAAGGATGATAAAATTCTGGATGACAGATAATCTTTTTAAAAAAAACATATTTTTATTAATTTCATAGAGGAAAGGAGAGGGAGCAAGAGATAGCAACATCAATGGTGAGAGATAATGATTGTCTGCCTCCTGCATGCCCCCTACTAGGGATCCAGCCCGAAACCTGGGCATGTGCCCTGGTTGGGAATGGAATTGTGACCTCCTGGTTCAGGTCGGTGCTCAAATATTAGCCACATGGGCCCCGTGACAGATAATCTTTTAATCAGTTTGTTTACCAAACTGGCCACCGGTGGTATGCCATAAAAAATCATATTGGGTACTCTACCAGTTCTTAATATAAACAATTCTCAAGACAGACTTTTACAACACGCAATAAGAGATTCAAATTTCTAGTGGCCCTTGAGAGCACAATTTTTAGTTTTTCTTAGCTATTCTTGATTTTTAGTGATTTGGCTTATGTGGATAGTTGTTGAAGAAAATATTCAAGAGACATTTTTGTGATTTTTTTATACTAATTCTGTTTCTGAAAGAACAAAAGCATTTTTTCAAATGTTTCCTTTGGGAATTTAACAAAGGTAGAAAGTTTTGAATAAAAAGATTATTCAAGATAGTTTTGAATAAAAAAAAACACGAGAGAGTAGATAATTTTGAACAAAAAGAAGTAAGTCTGTTCTTCCCTCATGATTAAATATGGCATTAAGTTAATAATCACTTTACAAAATGAATTTAGTTTATTAGGGGAGGGTGAAGCAAATCTTACTCTTGCTTTCCAGTGTAACTTCAGTGAGAGTAACAGCTAGACTTATTCCTATTATAAGTTTTGAAAAAGATTGATTTATTAATCATTGCAGAAATGTCCAATTCACATTCCATTCAGCACAGATGCCAACATTAAATATGATAAAATATTAGCTTGAAATATATGTAAAATGATTATAATATAAATACTTTTAAAGTTATACCAATGTAATTAAAAATTTTCTGTATAGTTTGTAATATTGACAGTATACTGTGCATACAGCATATAAACTCAGGAAAATCTCACACTGAGTCATGTTGATGTTTCATAATCAATTCTAAAGAAACAGGAGAGATATAAAAGTACTGGGTATTTACAGCTGTCCTTGCCCATCACTTCACCCGGGAGGCTCTGTTCCAACATGGTGGATCCAAGTGTCCTGCTCCATTTTACATGGCTGGCAATGCTATTTGCCACATGTAACTCTATCCTGCACCTTTGGATTCCAGGCCATGAAAAATAAGTGCCACAATAGCTTCAAGAGAGGAAACAATACTTTCACTATTCATATTGTCTATGAGATAGAACAGGCAGATGATTTGTACAATATTATAGAGAATTAACATTAAAATGCAAGTCAAGTCTCAACTTTCCAACCATTTGAGATGGCCAATAACTTGTGTCTGTGTTTTACTTTAATTTAATTTTATTAAAATTTTTTTTAATATATATATTTTTTATTGATTTCAGAGAGAAAGGGAGAGGGAGAGAGAGATAGAAATATCAATGATAAGAGAGAATCACTGATTGGCTGCATCCTGCACATGCCACACTGGCGATCGAGCCCACAACTCAGGCATGTGCCCGGACTGGGAATTGAATTATAACCTTCTGCTTCATAGGTCAGTGCTTGACCCCTGAGCCACACCAGCTGGACTAATTTTAACGAGTTAATGATAAAAGTGTTCCTTTCTCCTTTTCCTGAATCAATGTAAGTAAATATGAACACTGCCAATCAAGGAGCAATTCTGATCTAATAACAATGCTAACCAGAAGAGAGTGAAAAAATAGATTTAAAAAATAGTAAGGAGAGTAGAGATTTTGTGAGATTGTTTAAATGTGTTTGTTTGCTATTTAAAACTTCCTTTGGTTCACGGATCTATCATCCTCTCCCATGGAATTTCAAGAAGATAATGTTGTTAACATTGAGTTATTAAAAGAATCGCATAAAATCTTCATGATCTCTTGATAAAACTCAAGTACTTTCAGGCCTTCCTTTATGAATCTACTTAAAGAAAACCAAAATAAACTGTAGGTATGTGTTAATCTAGTAGTATGACAAGTATCCTAAATACTAAAATACAGACAGTAACTTAAGGGAATATTTTTGTAAATATGGAAACATGCATTGCTTTTCTTTGGGGCAATTTAACTTTAAGATAACTGGCAACCTTAGTAACTGGCAAAGGTAAAAGATAGTCCATCTCCCACTTTCTCTTCTCAGAACACATACCTTGAGAGGAAAAATGGGTACTGACCATAAATCCATGAAAAAGAAAAAAAGAATTATCCTTTCCATGGGAGGAATGAAGCCAAAACCTAATAAAACACTGTGTATATGTCACAGAAGATACTTGCTCACTCTGTAGATGGAGCCAGCCAGAAGATGCAGAACAACTTCTTCTTATGATTCTTAACTGTGAAGTGTGGTTACAATAGGTCAGCTGAATTTATAGACTGGCTGAGTTAGAAAGGTCTTGGCCATTTGTGAAGTCAATCTTTTTTTCTTTTTCTCTTGTAAGAATGACCTGAAGGCATGTTCACAAATTTCCTTCAAATACGTGGTATTGTTCATCAAAGTTCAGTCTAGCAATTATTTTAAAATTAAGTATCTGACCACCATGAAATTTGATCCTGTGATGGGGAAATATGATAATTGCTTTTTAAACTGATGGGGTGCTACATTAATTGGTTTTTTGGTATTCAGGGAAAACCCCAGCATGTTGGTTCCTCTTAATAACATTGTATAATTGGACTCTAAGGACTTTCCTGAAATTTTTAAAATATGTTTATTGTATCTAAATTGTGCAGAAGTCAAGGTTCTAATTAAAGCATTAAATTGTAAAACAAAATTAACTATAAGCTATCTCCATGTAACATCTGTGTAACTTTCCAGGGAGATCTGTCCTCTGTGTCGGCAATAATACATCTCATTATTTAATATTTGACAGAATAAATGTGGTCATTATAGATAGATCAATAGACTGATAGTGACATGTGCTATGGGGTCTCTTTAAGGATAAATCACACTTTTTGTTTTTTGAAGTGCAGAAAGATAAGCGGGTAATGCTTCTGGAGATGTGGTGCAATTATAGCTATTAAATTTTATACTAAGCGTGAGGAACCTTTAATGCTTCCATTGGTGTTTCATTGGAGATACTCCACTGGCCTTTGGGTATCCCGGACAAGTACATAATAGGCTCATGACCTACTAAGTATGCAAGAAGTTATATTTATCAGTCCAAACCTTGCTCTTCTTCTGTGTAATAAATATTATTTTCTGATGATAACGACATTAGATGCTTCAAGCTTTCCTTCCTGTCTTAGGGTCACAAGAGTAATTAAAAGTCGCCTGACCTCATATTTGCAGTATGAAACAATGCCTATTTCATATGTAAAGCTCAGGAGAAACAGCATGTCAAGTGGAGTATATTTTTTAATTTACATGTTATAACAAAATTTTACTTTTTTTTCTCTGAACATCATCATTATTAATTATGATCCAGGCCCTGGCAGCTCACTAATACAGTTGCAGTTAATATTGAGGTTCAAAGGCTATTGTGGATATTAGTCATCTTGGGATAGAGTTAAAATAATCATTGGTGGAAAACTAAAAGTGCATAACCTACGACTATGAAGAGCTGTGAAGCTGTGACCAGCTGGAGAGCCAGGCGCCCTCCCAGTCTGGAGACTGGGCAGGCTGCGCAGCGCAGTCTGCACTCTGGTCCATCACCTGCCACGCTTCATTTCCCGGTGGAGAAAATGAGAGAAAGGAATCTTCTCCTTCCCATGTTGTAAACGAGACAAATATAGTTTTAATACTTTAAGATTTCTGCATGCAAGTTGTTCTGTGGTTAAAATATAATTAACAGCAAGATCAAGTACTTTTTCAACCAGCAAGTTTGTACTTATTTCCTGTTCTCTTTTTCAATTAGATTTAATAGATGTTTAGGTGAGGAAGAAACAAATGTGTTTGGTTTCTTAGAAGGAACAGTTAAATTCAAAGTCATACAAAATATCTGTAGGCTTTTTAAAAAAACCGAGAGAGAGAGAGAGAGAGAGAGAGAGAGAGAGAGAGACATTGATGTGAGAGAGAAACATCAATTAGTTGCCTCCCATACATGTTTCGATCAGGGATCAAAATCTAGGTATGTGCCCTGACCAGAATCGAACTCCCAACCTTTGGTATACAGGACAATGCTCCAACTAACTGAGCC
>NW_005367989.1:330562-331187 GCF_000412655.1 Myotis brandtii
TTTGATTCCACTCTTCTTACAAATGGGTACAAAGATTTTCCAAATCACTACATAACATTTCTATTGTAGTTAAAATGGCTCATGACCTATTAAATAAATAATGTCTTGCTTTCCTTATATCTCAGTTAAGTTTTCCAGTCCAAACCCTGATCTAAAAATTACATTAATATTATTTAATGATGATGACGACTTTCAAAGGTATATAATAAAATGAATGGAAAAGGTGTTAATTTCATCTATGCCAATTACATAAGTTTTATTCCTTTTAAAGGATCATCAAGTAATTTGTTAAAAATGCAGCACCTGAAAAATATAATTGATTTATAATTATTGTGGATGGCTATCAATTGAACAATTTTTGATAAATTATATGAAAGCATATACAGATGGTTCTTCATACTAATATTAATGTGATATATATATATATACTAGAGGCCGAGTGCACAAAAATTTGTGCACTCGGGGAGGGTAGGGGGGGTCCCCCAGCCTGGCCTGTGCCCTCTCGCAGTCTGGGACCCCTCGGGAGATAATGACCTGCTGGCTTAGGCCTGCTCCCAAGTGGCAGAGGGCAGGCCCAATCCCTAGGTGCAGCCCCTGGTCAGGCTCAGAGCAGGGCCGATTGGGG
>NW_005367989.1:332350-350680 GCF_000412655.1 Myotis brandtii
CCCAACTGCTCCTTTTTTTCTTTTTTTTTTTTTTCTATTCGGGGCCAGCTTTAGCTCTGAGGCCTCACTGCTGAAAGCAGGTTTCTGGCCTTTACCTTCTGTATTTGATACAATGTTGCGGTCAGGCTGGCTGAAGCCCGGCTGACTGAAAGCCGGTTTCTGGGGTTTTGTTTAGCTTCTATATTTGCAACATAGTTGCTTAGAGTTGCAGCTGAGAGGCCGGCAAGTTAGGCGGGGAACGTTGGAGTCCGCAGTCACTGGAGCAAGCAAGCCTCCCTGTTCGCTTCAGTGCATGGCTGCCGGCCTCCATCTTGGCTGACAGTTAATTTGCATAAGGATATGCTGATTAGCCAATGGGAAGGGTAGTGGTCGTACGCTAATTACCATGTTTCTCTTTTATTAGTGTAGATATATATATATAACACAATAGAGTATAAAAGTTCAGAACTGCTTTCTCTTTGAACTGCAGTGGTTTCATAATTATCTGCATGATCTCTGTCCAAGTAATATACTATGCTGTCATGGACTATACCATACTACACAGCTGCTATAGTCTTGGGTCTGCTTCCTCAGTGAACTTGGAGTAGATACATGGCTTTCCTGAATTTCTATTTTCATGTGGTTAAATGCACTTACTTCCATAGTTGTTGTGATAATTAAGTGAGATTATGCGTGTTAAATTTGTGGGTGGTCAATTTATGTAGGTTTCCTTTCTCCCCTGTCATTTCTTAAGAATAGATCACCCAAACTGCAGAATAAAAGAAACACTCATGTTCTCTTAAATTTTTAGGAGATTACATTTTTTATGAGCTCAGTAATTTCCCCTCAAATAACAAAATGACGGAAAAAGTGTCTTGAATAATAATGTTACAATAATGAGTTTTTTTCCCTTGTATATCAAAGGACATAATCTGATATGAAATGCCTTCACTAATATAATTAATCACTTTGCATATTGATGGTAGCAGAATATGAAAAAAAATAAAAAAGAATACCTGCAAGAGAAAACAGCCCTAAAGGAATAAAATAAATGGTCAAAGTCTGCCCTCAGGAATTTAAAATCCTCAGCTTCTATTTTGGAACTCGGATGGCTTTTCTCCATGCAGCAACGAGGAGAATGGAGTTGGAGACACCCACTCATATGCCAGTGGAGAAAAAAATGGCCAGCACATTCCTTCCCTATGGGCTTCATTAATGGATGCAGTTCTCAGAGATCCTGAAATGCCTTTTCTTAAGTGTGTGGGGGAAAGCTGGCGACACAGAGGACTGTGGCCTGTGTAACGCATCATCCTGCTAATGTCCCAAGTGTGTAACAATGGAAGATTTCATTTTAGTCATAGCACTGTTTCCCAGGATTAAAGGCTCAAGCTGGAATTGAGTCAATGGCACAATGACTTATTAGGAGGTAAGATCTCTGACATCCAGGACCTGGTCTCTCTGGTTCTCAGTTGAATGCCCTATAACAGTTCCTGGAATAATGCCAGGCAGTTAGTAGGTGCCTTATTCTACAAGTAAGTATTTGTAGAAAAAAAAAGAATGGATGACTTTTAAAAACTGACCTTGTTTCACACTCTGGTGTGTGAAATTATGGAAACCAAAAATGTGTGATGACTTTAGTGTATGTTGACCCCAAGACAGCCTTATTAAATCCCAGCAAACATAGCTAAATATGGTGTAAAAGGGAAAATTTGAGTGAAATGTTATTCATTACAATAAAAGAGACACCATAACAAAATATGGCTTATAACATTTATGAACCAGTAGCAATAATTACTGCTCATTGAATATTACTAGAACCACACAATGGTCTAAGTGCTTTATGTATAGAATCTCATTTAATAGTCCCATGTTGACTTGTGCATTGGGCACTATAGGGTAGTGACTGAGGAGAAACTTTGGGGCTAGACACCCTGGGTCTAAATTCAGACTTTGGCAGTTAGCTGCCTCTGGGCAAGTTGTTTTACTTCTTCTCAGTTTCCTTATATGTGAAGAGGGGGAAATAGTGCCTGCCTCATATGGTTGTACGAAGACTAAATGTATAATTGATCTGAGAATAGTACCAGTCATGTAACATCTATTCTCTCTCTTTCTCTCCCCTTCCCTTTCCCTCTCCCTCTCCCTCTCTCCCACCTTTTCTCTTAGAACAGTGCCTGCTTGGTACATAGTACAGGGCTATGTAAATGTTAGTAATCATTGTGTATTATTATCATTCCCATTTCACAGGTGAGAAAAGTGAGGCACAAAGAAATAACTTGCTCAGGATCACACAGCTAGTTGTTATTGAAAATAAGTTTGGAATCTAGATAGTCTAGTTCTAGAGCTTATGCTCTTAACATCTACACCACCGTATCTCCCCAAACGGATGTACTGAAAATGTAGTTCTTAGTAATAAAATGCTCCTAGAGTTTATTCAATAAAATAATAATTTGACACTTCTTGCCAAGAACATCATTTTGAAGATTTCTTGTGAACAAGTACAGGTGTTTTTGTAGATGATTAATAAAATGTGCTATTATTAACCCAGTTGCCTGATTAAAGAGCTAATATACTAGAAAATGATTGCTATTTTCTGTAATTTAGTCTTCAAAAATTGTTAGTAATTAAAAATAAACCTCAGCTCAGTGCATTTGACACGAACCAATTCCTAATGTTTGATTCCCCGAGGTGAAGGCTCCTCCCCAATGCGGTAGTGCAGGACGTAGCCATGCAGATTGCATGCTGCATAAGGAAGGTGAGGTTATCCTTCAGTGACTGCATAAGAGATCAGTATTTTTGAACAGCAGTTGAGCCACATCTTTAATTAAAAAAAATAATGTGGGACAATAACTATGCTTGCTGGGAGCCGGTCCATCCTTGCTGCTTGACACAGTTGCTGCAGGAAAGAAACATCTGCACAGCATATGTTTCAAGGGACCTGGCTATTTTTGAACAGCAGTTGAGCCACATCTTTAATTAAAAAAAATAATGTGGGACAATAACTATGCTGACTATATTTAATAGTAAATGAGGAGAAACTGTGTTTGTTTAAATGTTGAATTGCATCTTTAGTTGCATTGATGGCATGACCATGAAATGAATAAAAAAATTGATTATCTAATTTCCACATCTCCCCTCAGAGTAGTTGTAAGTTGAAACAGCCTGTGAAACCTGGCTGGGTCTGTAAAGTACACTATTTGTAAAGCGAGAGACTGAAACTTCAAACAGGTTATTTCCCATTAAAAATTACAATCGTCTTCCTTCCTGAAATCAGCAAAATAGGTTGATACGCATAGATACAGGCCAAGGCTGAAGAGATTAACCTTTTGGCTAATTTAACCGGTTATTTTAGCTCCAGTCACTGCCTCTACTGCAGTCTTTCCATGTCACCCAAGAGTCCCTACAGCACCACAGTGAACATTCAAGGAAAAATTGATTTAACAAAACCTGCATTTCTTTCTACTGGGAAAATTCAGTTATACTTTTGAAGCTTCAATTCTATATTCAAATTTTTCTCAAATATTCTGAAAAGTTAGAAAGCAATTAGTATAGTGAAAGTAGAATCTCTGCAACTGGGTTAGTTCTTTAATGCTTTTATCTGTCAATCTCTTTAATTTTTATGGGTAAAAATTATTTTTGAGCTTATTCTGGATGCCTACATGACAGCTACAGAGCTGAGGTGTCAAGAATGACTCTACTTCTCAATTTTTATAGAGTAATCATAAAATCCTCAATGGGTATTTGGCTCTGTATTGGGGTAATTCTCAATAATTTATTAAAACAAATTTATGTAGAACAAGGAACATAGGTTTAATTTTAATACTCCAGGTCAATCCATAAATAACTACATATATTTAAAACACATGATCCTATAAATGCAAAAGAAACTCTTATTTAGAAATAAATCACAAGGTACTGTTTGGTTATCTGTAAGGCAAAGCATTCTTTTGCTTGCTATTGTAATATTTCCCCAAATATCTCCAGTGTACCACTCTTTTGCCTTGGCACCATTATGGCATCTTTCTCCAAGTTTCGGTCTCATTCTTAAAATGCCCGCACTGGCCACGGGTCTCTGTATGAGCGATTGTTTCCACAGAGAAGGTCACCCACTCCTTTGGGCTTGGTAAACTCCATCACAGCCTTCAGATTTAGCCAGTCCTCCCATCACTCTCTCACAGGTCAACGGCTTCTAATATGTCCTTATGAAAGTGTTCTGTTGGCTTAGGACACTTACCTAAAGTTGTAATTATGCCTTCATTAGTGAGGTAATCCTTCCTACCATTAAATTATACAAGAGTCAGAACTATGTTGACCTGCTCCCTAGTTGTATTCCCAAAGTCTCCAGAGTGCCTGACATGGGGGAGGAAACCAGTGATCATTAGTTGAAAGAGAGAAGAAGAAGAAGAAGAAGGAGGAGGAGGAGGAGGAGGAGGAGAGAGAAGACAGATATCTAGAGAGAAGAAGAATATGGAGAAGGACTAAGAGGAGGGGAGAAAATAGAAGAGAAAGTAAAGGAAATAAAATATATCAGGTAGGGGAAGGGAACTAATACTTATGGAGACCTATCTTACTTAGTCTAGGCATTTTATAAACAGTTCATTTTGGGCTTCTGCCAACCTTACAGAACAGGGATTTTCTGATTGTGTTCCATAAGACCCCTCCAATGCCAGTACCCTTCATGTTAGATCATATTGTTTTTGCCCATCTAAATGTTCTTTTCTTTGTGGTTCAATTTTAATTTTTTTCTACATGGAGGAATGGCATACAGACAATTAACACAGAGTGTTCATCATGTGCCAAGTACTTTTCTAAATACTTTACATATACTACCTTACTCAATCCTTGGAACCCTATTATTATTCTCATTTTACCAGCAGGGAGTACCAAGGTTTAGAGTCACAGAGCTTAATGTGCAGAAGCCATGATTCAAACCAGGTGGTCCAGATTCAGAGTCTGCTTGATCACTGCCGTGTACTGCCTTTTCGTGTAGAGCAAACAGGTTTGTCTGAATAGTCTTTGTTTTTCTGACCGAAGTGATTCACTTGAATGCACACACCAATGGCATCTCTGCCATCATCCGGGATTGTGACTGAAAGCTGGTAGCATCACAGTCACACACAGGCTTGTATACCCAGTGGCCCAAGGCCCCACCACCAGTGGTTGGACTTGAGCACTGCAGTCCCAGTGGCAGGAGGAGGGATGGGAACACACTTTTCAGTCAGACAAAAATTAGGCTAGATTAGGTGACACCCATTCTACTCATGAAAACAGAGTTGGGCAAAAGATTTTTCCTGATGAAATTTTAATAATTTGATGGAAACGATAGCCACCCCAATAATATTGCATAAATAATCAGCTTGAAGGAATGTGTCTTCTGGTGGATGCAGTCAAATCATTAAGCCTTGTTTTTGGTTCAAACTCTACTTATCGCTGTGGAGCTAAGGGCTAAATCTTGGGTATGATTCAGAGTCTCAAAGACTATTTAAGTTTAAAGAGGACTTGGAGGTCATAAATCCACCCCCTGTATTTTATAGTATAAAAAACTAAGGCCCAGAGAGATAGTTTAAGAAGAATAGGTATTGCTTTCAAACCTTAAAATGACTCAGAGAGAAAGACACTGGAAATAAATATTTTTCATGTGCTGCCTCATATTTAGCTACAAAATTGAGGAATCCAGTAAGTAAATGATAGTTGCTATTGATCTTTTAAATCATTGTCACATTTTATTCAACTTCCACAGAAGTGAATAAAAGGAAGTCCCAACCTTTCTCTGCTATGAGAACACATGTTTACAGTGTTGTCAGGGGCCAAACACAATATCTCTATTGAGAGATGTCCATGTAGGTTTATGTGATTTAGTACCAGAGACACTATCTGATTTTATAGATTTGAATCAACCTTAAATAAATAACATTTTGATAAATATTTGTTGAGTGAATGAAAAAAGTACATAAATTAATTGATGAGCAAATGGGGGGGGGGCGTTTCTCTCATCTGAAGTGTACAGATCAAGCTGGAATAAGGTAACATCTAGTATATTTTTAGGGAAGTAGACACTGGAGAGATGTATTTCCAAGGAGGAATTGTCTGTAAGTTGAAAAGGAGTGTGGGGGGTTTAGGATTTAAACTGGGAAAATCACTGTAAATTCAGGAAAACTTGGAAGAATTGGGATCCAACTTCAAACTAAGAGCAAGGGAGTCCTTTGTATTGTCCTAAAGCAGGAAAGTGTCTCTGGAGATAGGAAGCATGGATTGAAATGGAAGACTCATTCCTTCTGTGTGGAAGCAGAGCTCCAAGCTACGGTGGGCTTGAGGTCACCTGCTCTGCCTAGCACCTTCCATTCTGCTCATTCTGTGATCTGGGATCCCTGACAGGCAGCTTGGCCTGGGGGTCGGTTCAAGCAAATGATTGTGCCAGGGCTTGGCCTGTCCTCCCCAGCCTAGCTTCCACCTGCTCTCCAAACATCACTAAGGGTTCTGTTACGCTCAATCAGTGTCAAATTTACAACATTGGCAACATTTACAGATATATCAGGGCCATATTTCTGTTTTAAAGATAATATTTTAAAATCAATTTTTAGAGAAGAAGAGAGAGAGAGAGAGAGAGAGAGAGAAAAATCAATTTTTAGAGAGGGAGGGAGGGAGGGAGGGAGGGAGAGAGAGAGAGAGAGAGAGAGACAGAGAGATGAAAGCACAACATCGGTAGGCTGCCTCCTACATGCCCCCTACTGAGGATCAAGCCCACAATTAGGGCAGGTCAGCAACCCTTCATGCACAGAATGATGCCCAACCAACTGAGCCACACCAGCCAGGGCGGCCATATTTCTTAAACTAAAGTCTCATACATGGCAAGTTCAGCATAAGGATTAATGAGTTGTTGTTGTTTTTTAATTTTAGATATCGTATGTCTCTCATAGAGTGTGAAATCTGTTCTAGGTTTAAAACAGTTTTGCTATGGAATTAGCATTATGTTAATGTGTTTTTTTCAAATACAAAAATCATTTGAAGTTTCAACTATATACACCTATAGGTCAACAGCATCCATATTTCTCCAGCATATTGTAGCATTTTTTGTTTACATGTCAGTTTTCCCCATTAGACTATAAGCTTCCTGAGAGTAGAGACTATGCCTTATTTATTTAAAAAAAGCTTTATTGAAGTATAACATGCAAACCTTAAAATTCACCTCTTTTAAATGTACATTTCCACGATTATTAGTAAATTTACAGAATTGTGCAATCATCATCGCAATCTTATTTTAGATCATTTCTATCACCTCAAACAGAAACTTCATGCTCATTTGCCTTCATCCCATTCCTACCTCCAGTCCTAGGCAACCACTAATCTACTTTTTTTGCCCTACTCATAGAAACCAAATGCTCTGGGAAATATTGGGCACCTACTTGGCACTCATAAAAGTTTGTGCAATGTTTTAATTAATTAATTAATTAATTGGGTACTAAGGGGCCACACTTTCTGCTAACAAAATTTGACTTTTTGTTTGTGTACAAAGCACTTCAATATGGAATCATACTTCATCAGAAGAACTTATGAGGTGGTCAGGGAAAGATGAAAAAAAATAGATCTAGAGAGGATGAATGATGAGTTCAAACCACACAACAGTAAATGGGAAAGCTGTGCCTTTTGACTATACAGCCAGCATTCACTCCACTGTGGTCAAATAAAGGTGAAAGGATTTTGAGAAGACTATGGTCTACCTAAACGTATTTGGAATTTCACATAGAGTGTGAAATAAAAACTCCCACTATCCTTACCCCTGAGTTTATTTGATGTGGTACAATAAGAAATATTTTTAGTTTAATATGAAGTTTACAAAAGGAAAACAACAGGAACTGAGAATTTACTTAGGGTTTCTAAAAACACACATTACTCCTGTTATTTGGCTAATTCAAGACCTTGCAGCCTCCATGAGGTCCTCTTTGTATGGCTGATAGTTCAACTTTGCTCTTCATTTTGGGCAAGGAAGTATGACTTTGATATCACCGAAGTGCTATGGGAAAGAATATTAAAAGGTGTACAAAGGAAAGAAAATTACTTTTCATTAAAATGTACTTTAACTTGATCAAAATTTTATCAGTTTTCACGTGTGCTATATTTTGCAGATGTGTGATTCTGTGGTGGAAACAAGCATAATTTTGCTTGTTAGGCACTTGCCTATGGCACAACTTCCTATACCTTGGCACAGATTCTTGCTGGTTCAAGGAAAGGATGACATAGTTCTTTGCCCAAAGTGACTTGGGCTTCAGTTGGCAGCTGAATTTGACCTGGGTTTACAAAATATCACACAGGACCTTCAAGTCCTGTTGCCCTTAAATATCCCAAAAGTGAGGAGATGGTGAGTTTTCTGGGCACCTAAAGCTATAATTCCTTTTTATGGAGCATTATTATAAATTACTGCAATGAAATTTTACTTCGTTAAAATCCCAGGTTACATGTATAATTTATCAATATGAATAGCTGCTTTTATGAGTTAGCTTATTTTGTGTGTTCTCTCAGCTCCCTGGGGACTCCTAAAGCCCCAGTTAGTTATAGCTATAGCTCTATCCTAATTATGCACAATGCGCAATTGAAAATCTGGAGCAGTTACAGAGACATACAAACACAGGAACACATTTGTAGGATGGTAATGTTAAGGTGGAGTCAGAGTATTTAAGGTTTAGAGAGATTAAACAACATGTGGGAATTTAAATTGAGGAAGAGGCAAGAGGAGGTTTTGACAAAAGCCACGAATTTGCTAGAGAATTTATATTTTAATGAATTAAGTAGATCTATCAATTTTAAAGACCACATATATGTATATAACTGAAATATAAAATGAATCTTATATACTTATAAAAATAATTGAAATGTAATATTTATCATGGTTGAAATCAGTTGTAAGAGGTTGGAAAAGTGATAAATTTATCAGTCCAAACTTTGCATGTGACTCATTTTAATACAATATCTAATTTTATGCCATTTTTCCTCCTTTAGAAAAAACCATCATGTAATTAAGGTTAAATTTAAGGTTAAAGTTGAAATGTCAAATTTTTAATTCATTAATTTTATAATAAATATTTACTGACTGTCAGCTATGAACCAGGCTTGTTCTGTGCTGTGGGACTAAAGTCAGAATAAGTCTGATAAGCTCTCTGCTCTCATGGAGCTTACATTCTAGTAAGGAGGCAAATCATGCACAAAAAAATAAATAAGCGAGTGAGAATTTCTGATAGTCAGATCTACAATGAAGAAAATGAGAAAAGGGCAATAGGATAGAGTGACCAGGCAGGCTACTTTACATAAGATGGCCAGGGAGATCTTTTGTAGATCTTTTGTGAAGAGCATCTGAGTTGATACCTGAAGAAGACAGTTCTAAGAAAAGCAAGATATGCAGGTGTATTCCATGTGGAGTGATCAGCAAGTATGAAGACCCTCAGGCAGAAATAAGCTTAATGTTTTTAAGAAAAAGAAAGACAAAATGGCTGGAAATGAGTGAGGGAGAGGAAACTTTGTAGAGAAATGTGAAGAAAAAGTCAGGAACCAGATTAAGCATTTTCTTGCATGCCATGATAAGGAGTTGGGATTTTCTTTTAAGGGCAACAGAAAGTCAAGAGGATTTTAAGCAAAACAGAGTCAGAATCTGATTTATGCTTTTTTAGGTTATTTTGGCTGCTGCTTGTATATTGGGTTATAGAGGGAATGGTGGAAGCAGGGGAGTAGTTAGTAAACTATTGCAGTAACACAGGCAAAAAAGATGGGCGCTTGTGATGGTGACAGGGGGAAGGGACAAGTAACACAGTAAAAGAAATGGACATATTTGAAATATTTTGGAAGTAGGATGGACAGGATTTGCTGATGGACTAGAAGTGGAGCAAGATACAGGAAAAAAATCAAGAATGCTTGTAGTCAATATGAACAACTGAGTGGAGAGTGCCAGTTACTGAGACAAATCAGTAGAAATGTCAAGGAGCCTTCTAGTTGTGTGAGACTGGAGTTCAGGGCAGCATATAAAAGAGGAGCACAAAAATGAGATTTGAAGACCTGTCATTAAGGGAAAATCTGAAAATAAAGAATGTCCAGTGCTGAGTCCCGGGACAATCCCAAGTGTAGAAGTAGGTTAGGGAAGAGAAGCATTAAAGAGGTGGAGAAGGGTTCTTCCAGGAGAGAGGGGAAAACCAGGAGAGTGTGGAGTCTCAGAATGAAGAGAGAAAAATTTCTAGACGGAGGCTGGTCATCTGCATGGAATGCTGCGGTGAGGCAGAGTGAGAGGAGGACAGAGATGGTGCCATTGAATTTGGCAAAGAAAGATGGAAGCTCAGTGGGAATTAATTAGAGTGAATGGGAGGCTAACAAAGTGGAGACGGCAAGTACAGACCACTCCTTTGAGAAGTTTTGCTGTAAAGAGGAACAGAGAAGTTGACAAAAGTTGGATGGGGATTTGAGATCTAAGGTGTTTGTTTTTTAACAGGAAACATTAATCATGTTAAATGCCAATAAGAATGATGCAAAGAGACTTGACTTTGAGTGGTCAACACACAGTATAATATACAGATGATGTATTATAGAATATCATGCTAATAAATTCAATAAAATTAAAAAAATAAAAACCATTTTTATTTTAAAAAGTAAGGAAACAATTACTCATGCAAAGGAGAGAAGGCTTGATGCAGCTGTCCCTGAGTGTTGGGAAATACACTTAGCAGGAGTATGATGACCATTTGAGACAAATGGTTATGGATTCAAAGGGACCAGTGAGCATGGCTTGTGATTTTCTCAAGTGCCATTTAGTTTCTCAGGCACAGGACATGAGAGGGCCAATAATTGGATTTAGTCAAGGTTGGGGTTTTGTTGAGAGAGGGGTCTGCAAGGGAGTATTATAGCGAAAATACATGGAATGTACACTCGTCAAAAGAAGGAAGTGAGCACATGAGGGTGGTAATGGATAGGAGGTTCCAATGGGCTGAAGATTTAGTGGCATTGGGGGATACCTACATAAGTGCTGCATGGGTAGAAAGTGAGATGCTTAAAACATTTTCAGAGTTGGTGACATTGTTGGCTGTGGAGTGAAATAGTAGAGCTGCTATGCAGGTGATGAGAACCCAGACAAATGAAGAGCAGCCTGTTACCAAGCTGGAGATAAGCTTCAGCACAGGATGAGCTCCTGTAGTTCAGGAAGTACTTAAGGAGTCTTGAAGTTAGAAGATTCCAGTGAAGATATGCCTGTTCTCTAAGAGGGCCTTTAATATTACAGCAAAAAGCAGACATTCAGGTCACCTTTTAAATCTCATTGTCACTAAGTACTTTGGTTTGGGGGCCAAATCATTTACAATTGTGTGAACATGGGCATTGTATTTAGTTTTTGAGTTTCATTTGTAAAAGAACTGTGTTACCACACCCACCATTATCATTACTATCACCGCTATCACCATATCATCATCATCATCATTCTCACCATATCATTGTTGTCTTTGTCATCATCATCATCATCATCATCATCACCATCACTGCTATGTACAGGGTGGGGCAAAAATAGGTTTACAGTTGTTTGTAATGGAAAATAATACAATAACTGATAAATAATGATACAAAAAATAAACTGTATTTCAAGTACTCACAACTGTAAACCTACTTTTGCCCCACCCTGCATAGGTTGCTATAATTTATTTAGGGTCTTTCTACTGGCTCTGCAGGGAATACTCTGTCCCCAGATCTTTGCTCAGTGGTTATTCAATCTTCATTTCAAACATTACCTCCTCAGAAAAGCCCAGGCACTTAAAATTTAAGGAGGACCCCCTTGTTTTCTGACATCCTTTATTTCTAAAACACCCAGTTTTATACCTTATTGCATTTATGGCTACCTGGGATTATCCTTTTGATGGGAGACATTATATATTTATTTGTTTAATTACATTTATATATTCACTTATTTATTGTTTGTACTATTTCTTTCAAGAAAAAATTCTATGAGATCAAGGACCTTGTCTGAAAATTAGAACAATGACTTGCTTATAGTAATGAATAAAAAATAAACTGAAAACCCTCTGCAGTAACTGTTATTGTTAGAAGATGCATGAGCTCAATACAATCAGCTTAAAGAAAGGAAGTAATAGTTTGTAACTTGAAGAGAAGGCAATTGATTTTGATATTGTATATTTGATGCCTAGTTGTTATATAGATTAAAATTCTTTTTTTAAAATATATTTTTATTGATTTCAGAGAGGAAGAGAGGGAAAGAGAGATAGAAACATCAATGATGAGGGAGAATCATTGATTGGCTACCTCCTCATGCCCCACACTGGGATGGAGCCCGTAACCGGGGCATGTGCTCTTGACCAGAATTGAACCCGGGACCCTTCAGTCTGCAGGCTGACACTCTATCCATTGAACCAAACAGGCTAGGGCTATATTTTAAAATCCTTAAGACTTAGGCTTATGGAGTTAAAAACAACTGGTCAATTCATTAGACCTAATTTGAAATAATCAAGTACAATTAATTACCTATGACAGATGACAGAGATCATTAACTGGTACTTACAGCAGAGACTGAGCTAACATAATGCAGTCAGAGGCAAGGTTCAAATCTCCCTGGATAAGGGTGGAGTTGCTTGCCACCCACTTTACCCCCAGGCCATAAGAATCATGGACTAGAATCAAAGCTATCATCCTTTAACAGATGGTAGAAACTAACCTGATGTAGAGATGAAACAGGAAAGGTTAATCTCATAGCTCCCTTTGACGCTCATTGACAGTTTTCCTAATACCTCTCAAGGTAAATCCTAATCTAATTAAGCTTTTAACTTAAATTCTTAAAATGATTAACAGCATATATTCTGTTCAGAATTCTTTCCAATCTAAGCATCTGAAGGCAATTTTCATTTAACATACTCCAAAATAATTGGTTTCTAAAAATGCAGATATTTTCCCTTTCTTGCTGCTTTTCTGAGGACTGTTACTCAAGAATGGCACTGCATTTATTTTTTTCATGCTCAAACCTATTTTAAGGCAATATAAGTAATTTGCATTTCATATAAATCATAGTCAATTGACAGACTTATATTCTTAGTTAAGAAAAACGTTATACATTAATTCATGAGAATTTTCAAGAAACATTTTCTAGGCACTTTGAAAAGCAGCTTTAGTATAAAATAAAGTTCAGAAAAGCTGATAATGCTAACAAATAAATCATCAGGAAAATGAGTTCCTTGAAGCAATACTACTTTAAAAAGCAAAATTATAAAAATCCTCTTAAATTTTATACCACATATAATTTATATTCAATGCAGGACATAGATGCATTTTTAAGTTATTTGGTATGATGTAAGATGGGGCATCCAAAAATAATAATTCCTCGGGCTATGTAGGTCTTAAGATGACAGACCAGCATGAGGATATACATGAAAATAGGTTATAAAGGATAAATGCTGGGGAATTGGTAAAGAAAGAATAGTAGCTTTCTCTTAGACTCACTAAAGTTTGCTCTTTTTTTTTTTTAAAGAGAAATATGTAAGCATTTATTGTAATTTAAATTTAGGGTTTTAAAAATCAAAGTTATTCATGTATACAATTGAGAGTCACATAGTTTCCTGTTTTCAAGTCTAACTGATTTTTTAAAAAGTACAAGACCTCTGGCACTTACCATGTATTTTGTGCTTTTACTTCCAGCTCTCTGGTAATTTTGTGTTAGTTTTTCAAATATTCAGATCTCATTTGAGCCACAGGAAATGACTTTTGACACGGATCTGGTTGGCTGAAGACCTAACTTAACTGAAGACCTAAGGCTCACCTTTAAGGAATCGTTGTTTCATTTAGAAAAATGTCTAATAAGCTATTGAGCCCCACGAAGGTAGTTATTGAGAAAGGTCATTCTCTGCTTACAATTTGACCCCAATTTAAAAAATAATCAAAATAAGATGCCTCTTTGCTGCTTCTTGGTTATTCAGGTGTTATCTATTGACTTGTCTTAGGAGGATAAGGATGTAGCCCCCTTTCTCCTCATTTTCCTGCCCCCCTCAACACACACACACACACACACACACACACACACACACACACACTTTCTGTGCCCTAGCTCTCACTCTTGTAATAGAGGTGGGTCATACTTTTGGTAGGATCTATGTTCAATGTTTCTATTTCATTCCCTAGTATATATCTGAAGCAACCCAAAACACTAATTCAAAAGAACATATGAACCCCAATGTTCATTGCATTGTATTTACAATAGCCAAGATATGGAAGCAACCCTATTCCCATCAATAGACAAGTAAATTAAAAAAACATATAGTACATATACTGTATACTAGTATAATGGATTATTAATCAGCCATAAAAAAGAATGGAATCCTACCATTTGCTACAGCATGGATGGACCGAGAGGGTACTTTGCTAAGTGAAATAAGTCAGTCAGAGAAAGACAAAAAACACACAATTTCACTTACATGTGGAATATAAAGAACAAAATAAATGAACAAACAAAACAGAAATAGATTCATAGATGCAGAGGACAGACTAAGGGTTGCCAGATTGGAAGGCAGTTGGGAGACTGGATAAAAAAGGTGAAAGGATTAAAAAAAATACAAATTGGTAACTACAAAATAGTTACGTAAATGTAAAGTATAGCATGTGGCATATAATAAACTATATTGTAATAACTATGTATGGTGCCAGGTGGGTACTAGAAATACCAGGGTGAACACTTTACAAATTATATGAATGTCTAACCAGTATGGTGTACACTGGAAACTAATACAAAATAATATTGAATGTAAACTAATTGCAAAAGCAATTTTTTTTGAAAACCATACAATCCATATTCTCAGCTGAGATTCTCCGTGAGGAGCCTAAAAGCTGCCCGGGAGCTGGGAGATGGGTGGGCTTTAGCATTGGGGGATCTGGCTGGGCCTTTTCATGGGGATCAGCTCCACGGCCCCCTTTACTGTGGAGTCAAATCTTTGCTTTTAGGCTGTGAAAATTCCCCCGAGAAGGCTCTTCTGGTGCCTGGGGAGTAGTGCCTGGGAGTGCAATCTTTTTGTCCATGTTTTGGGAGTCAGGGTGGAGACAGCACACTCATATGTTAACTTCCATTTTACCTGCCTGTGTTCAGCCCAGTGTTCCTCTCTCAACTGTGTGGGTGGACCACAGTCTGGAAGCTCTCTCTTGCAGTCTCTCCCCTTTTTGCCAGGGTAAGGGAGGATCGATTACGTGGTTGTGTGGAGTGGGGGGTGGGGGGGGCGTCTGGGATGTAACTGACTCTTTCACAAGCTTCCCAGGAGCCTTTTGTCTTGGCCCCTTTCATGTCCACTTCCAGAGGTGCCTAGTGTCACAGTCCTGAGCCTTTTGGTGCCAATATAAATCAGGGGGCTTTTTGGCTTTTCCAGCTGCTGACTTAGGACTTAACTATCTAGGTTCTGCTAAGTCAGTTACCACTTGTCCATATGTTTTCCATGTTGCATTCTCTCTTTTATTTTCTGTGTCCTAGTGAGTTAGGACCTTTTAAAAATCTCTTTTATACTCATTTTATTGGGATTTCAGAAAGGGATCAGAGACAAATGCATACATTCAATTCACCATCTTTAACCAGACATCCTGAAATTTGATTCTTAACAAAAGTGTTTTAAATGCTATTTAAGAAAAATATGTTTTAATATGTGATGCTTTAGTAGTAATGTATTACCACACTATATTGGTCAACATAGCAGATTTAGGGCAACAAACTCATGTAACAAAAAAAGTAAACTTTAAAAAAAAATAAAAAATGAGTTCTCTTAATTAAAAAAATGTCATCTATATATATAAAAGGCTAATATGCAAAGTTGAACCTTCAGGAGTTCAACTGGGAGACCGGAAGTTCGCTCGCTCTCTATGATGTGTGCTGACCACCAGGGGGTGGTGTGGAACATGGTGGGCGACCAGTGGCAGCAGTGTGCTAAGGGAGCAAAGGAAGGAGGAGGTGGGAGGTGGGGAGGCAGGGAACCTGATTGGCCCTGATCCCCGGCCAGGCCTAGGGGCCCTACCCATGCATGAATTTTGTGAACTGGGCCTCTTGTCTATATCTCTCTAAATACAAACTTTAGTATCCAGTTAAAAGTGGCCATAAAGGACTCAGGCTTGTGTATTTCTGTATGAAGAACAGGTGTATATTTGACTGTTTAAAAGCACAGATCAGTTCTGTCACAATGAAAGTAAATCACAGTCAATGATGACTCAATTAACTACAGATAGCAGAAGATAGAAACAAATGCAAAGGTTTACAACTTTATTACTGAACTAAGTATGACTAAACAGTGATTAAAATTGGAATTACACGATCATCACCTCCCAAGTGTCTTCTCTAATGTATTAAGAGTCAAGACAGCTTGAGATAGCAGATTTAATTTAAACAAGTAAACCAATGGTTTATTCATTTATTTTCTTCAATCACTTCCACAGCTGGTGTGAACATTTGTTAAGTTTCAAATAAGCCAAAGCCAACGTGTGTTGTAGTAATTAACTTATGAAAGCAATTAATGTAAGCAACATATGCATGAACATTATCATGTAGTAGTGCATATGCTTAATTAAAGTTTAACATAAATTAGATCTATTTAACCTTATTTCAAGGACCGTTGGCACAGGTTTTTTCATAAAATGCCCATATGTCTTAGCTAAGGCGATTAACTGCATTATAGCCATGACCTCAAAAAATTAGCCAAAGCCTTGTAGTTTATTACTTAGTTAGCAGCAAACATGGCTCAAATGCTCTGTGTGTTTTCAAGATGATTTAGAAAACCAAGACTGGCTACCACACACAAAAGCCAAATCAAGGATCAATCTTTCTGGAAATAACTGTTCATGAAAAGAAAAAAAACACTGGCCTTTGTAAAAATTAAGGTTATAAAATATACCATAGTTGCTCCTCTCAGGTTAACTTTAATTGCTTTTAATAAATTATTGGGTGTCTTTTTCTCTTTACTTACTTTTTAATGAAAGACTCCACCAATAAATTAATACTTAATGTGGTAAATGTGTGCTAAGCTGCTACTCTACCTAAGGAACTCTGTTCAACTCTATGATACAAAGGTACATATTTTTTATTACATACCATCTCCTTGCAATGATTTAAGAAAGCTATAAAGATGGTCATTCATCTAACAAGATCAACATAGAATAAGAAAATCAAATGGTATGAACAGGAGGAGAGCACAGATAATTACTATTTACTATGACTATGCATCAAATCTTACACTGAACATCCTGACATTCATGGTAAAAAATATGTTAAATTACATAAATGAAAAATGAATAAAATATAGTCAGTGCTCTTGGAATTTCCTGTCACAAAGTTGTGTTTAATATTAACATCTGCCAAATGGTTTTCTTGATATTCTTTTACGATGTTGTCAACAATTATATTTAACAAACTGTATACAGTTTAAATGATCTTGGATAAAATGAATGGTTTTAATGTTCTGGACTTTGCATGTTCTTACCCTGAGTCATTTTTCTCTATCCCATTAAATTTCTTTTTCAATCTAATGTATTCTATATATTCCATTTGCCACAACAAATGTTTGTATATGGACAACTTTGCAGTTCACATAAAACACATGGAGCTGGCTTTATATTTCGAAAAGGTAAGATTTTTAATTCATATATTTTGCAGTTTAATAAATAAGAAACTATGCAGATATTTCCTGTACCCAGATAAGTGAATGTACATTTTCTGGCAGTCATGTCATGTGCCTGTGGGAGGCTCAGGAGGAGTAACCGGGTCATACTGCCCATTTGGTCTATTCCACTGAACTTTATTTTCTCTTTCCTGTGGTTAACCATCACAAGCTTTCATCCCTCCACTTCTCATCCACATTAATGAAGCTTTTGATCAATGGTCACTCTCGGCTCAATCCCATAAATACAGACATTTCAGCATTTTACAATCCAAACTTCTCAATTCATTGGAAAGTTAAGGAATTTGCTCATGGCTTTTGAACTGGGTAAGTAGCCTCAGTTATGAGTCAGCATTTCTGAGGCTAGAGTTTTAAAATATCACATACTAATTAATTACACAATCATAATTATCCTTCTAAACTTGTATACACGTGATCCTCCTATTGTCAGTCCTATCTACATGATTCAGGATTGGGAACTAGCCTTTAGTTAGTGATGGTGAACCTTTTGAGCTCAGTGTGTCAGCATTTTGAAAAATCCTAACTTAACTCTTGTGCCGTGTCACATATAGAAATTTTTTGATATTTGCAACCATAGTAAAACAAAGACTTATATTTTTGATATTTATTTTATATATTTAAATGCCATATAACAAAGAAAAATCAACCAAAAAAATGAGTTCGCATGTCACCTCTGACACACGTGTCATAG
>NW_005367989.1:350711-361620 GCF_000412655.1 Myotis brandtii
CTCTATCCACTGAGCCAAACCGGTTAGGGCAAGACTTATATCTTTGATATTTATTTTATATATTTAAATGCCATTTAATAAAGAAAAATCAACCAAAATAATGAGTTCGCGTGTCATAGGTTCACCATCACTGCTTTAGATGCTTTGTTAGTCTTTGACCAAGTCTTATTTATCTCTGTGTCTACAACACTTAGAGAAGTGCCTGACACAATATTTAATAAATGTTGGCTGATTGAGTGAAGAAATTCGCAAATGAAAAATCAAAAGTTTACTGGCACCTGCAGAGTAAGAAAGTATGCTGGGGGTGTTAGTTCATTCTAATGTCTAACGTCTATAGCAATCAGACTACTGATTATTTTTCCCCATACAGTAGATACACATATAGCCATACATTAGAGTATATTCTATATCAATACTATCTATCTAGGAATTACTGTTTTTCTAAATCAAGGCTTATTTAAAATAAAATGAAGATTTCTCATGCCACCACACATCTGAAAAATATGGGCCTCTGTTTATCTTCTCTCATATTAAATCTAATTTAAGTGAATTTTTCTTCAAATGAACTGGTTGAAGGCTAATAGAAAATTATTTAATGCTAAGATTCTTCCTAAGGAGAGGGAGCGAGATAGAAACATCAATGATAAAAATCATTGATCTGATGCTTTCTGCAAACAACATACTAGGGATTGAGCCAGCAACCCAGGCATGTGCCTTGACTGGGAATGGAACCGCGACCTCTTGGTTCATAGGTCAATACTCAACCACTGAACCATGCTGGCTAGGCTAGAAAGGATATTAATATAAATGTTATCTACTGAGCAATTATGAAATGCACTGTGGAATCTCCAAGATTTCTCAGAATTTTTTCAGAATGGGTTCTTTCAATTGCATATACTAGTACAGTAGTTCTCATACCATTTGATGTTGGGGCATATTTTAGAGTATCCTCTCCCCTAAATTCAGTTAAGCATCTAATAAAATATTTTCCAAGTATAACTGACTAAAAGCAAAGTTGTATTTCTGATTTAGCCTGTTAAATTAGAAAATCACAAACCAAGAACTTTGCAATCTGTTGTTTACCTGAGGACTGACTGACACATGTTAAAGAAATTAACACAAAGGCTTTGTTTTCTTCTCAAGGTAACCTTATCTGTCTGCATTTAACAGAAGCAACAATTTTGTTGCTTAAAGAGCTCTAAGCACTACACATTTTTTTAAACGTGTAATTTTTCTATTCTTCTTCCTTTTCATGCATTTATTTCCTGGACTGCTGTTGAAGGGTCATATTTTTTTTTTCCTCCAATGCTTTCAAGGTCTCAAGTACAGGAATGGGAACCAATGTTTGCTGAATGCCTGCTGTGACCAGGAATGTGCCTAGAAATCTGAGTCAGGAATTGCTATTTGCAAAAATAAGTGGAAAAAACACTTGCATTGGTCACCTATATATTAATACCAATATACTTAATTAAAACAATACTAATTGATAAATACAATGCAATCTTAGTTGGAAAATTGAAAACAATAAACTATTTAATATTATAGAAAAGTACAGAGGACGGTTGAGTTGGCACTCATGCTATTTACATTACAGCCTTTAAATATTTTCTTTTCTGATAGGAAGAAATTAGCCAGATTTTCCTCCCTCCTTCCTCATCCCATTTTCTCATTTCCATTGACTGAAATGATTGTATGTTTTAATACACTGAATTTTTAAAAAATTCTTGTGTTAGTCTCATTGTCATCTACATGGGCTAAGAGCCTTTGTTTGTAGAAAAAGCCTTTACTTAACTTTAGGATCCTCAGTCATAGGAGAACATTAAAAAACAAAACCAAAAAACAAGCCATCATAAAATAAGGGGGCACACTTCTCTGATTTGTAGTATAAACAAATTAAGCAGTTTTCCACAATGAGATAGGAACAAAGTCATATTTCCTGAAAAAAATTAAGCTTGTAATAGTTGAAATATTTGAGAAGCTCAGTGGAACTTAATCCAGGGATATTTGCCACATATTAAAACTACAGAATTCTGGGTTGTAAAAGTTTTAGCATTTCCACATGGCTAATAAAGAACCACTAAATACTACTGAAGCTACTATAAAATTTCCCACTGTGAGACCAAAGTTAGCCAGTTTTGTAGAATTTAATTCCTTGTGTCAATGTTTTGTAAAGCTTTGATTTTTATTTTTTAAATGAAGCCTCTGAGTCTTTATCAAACATTTACCAAGTAGTAAAAATGATTTGTTGAACTTAAGAGACAAAGAGTTGCTATGGTAACGAGAAACTTGTTGGAGCACATCATTTGTCCCCACATATCTATAATCATAAAAGCGTAATATGCTAATTAGACTGGACGTCCTTCCGGAAGAAGCCGAGGCTGCAAGGGAATCCTGGGTCCTTGGTGCCAGAGGGAAGCTGGTGCCGGCAGCCAGGGGAAAGAAGTCCTACTCTTGCACAAATTTCATGCATTGGGCTTCTAGTTTTTAATAAAATACAAGTCTTATATCTTCCTTTAAAATGTTAGAGAAAAGCTCTAGCCCGTTTGGCTCAGTGGATAGAGTGTCAGCTTGCGGACTGAAGGGTCCTGGGTTTGATTCTGGTCAAGGGCACGTGCCCGGGTGGTGGGCTCAATCCCCAGTAGGGGGTATGCAGGAGGCAGTGGATCAATGATTCTCTCTCATCATTGATGTTTCTATTTATCTCTTCCTCTCCATACCTCTCTGAAATAAATAAAAAAATATATTAAAAAATGTTAGAGAAAAGAGATTTTGAATTTTCACAATTAGAGCACCCCCTCTCCTTCCCAAAGATTTAAATTGAAAGTTCTAAGGAATAGTAGAGTTGTTGGCACCCCTTAGATATTGCTCATTGTCTTTTAATATAATTTGAGGCTTAGGGAGTCATTAGGTATCGCTGTACATAACAAACTATGTGATTAGAAGTAATAAGTATAGTTAAAATATACTGACTTCCAGAAGCCAGAATATAATACCAAAGAGAAAGAAGAGAAGTGGAAAGAAATGATGCCTCAGCAGATACAGTGGACAGATGTTTTCCATGAACAAAATAAGCATGTGAGTTTTAATACAGTGCAGCTTTTCATGAGCTGATAATTTCTTGCAGCAGTAATATTAATTAATCTTTTTCTACCAAGTTCTGTGTCCCAAACCAATAAAATTCTGTGGGGCAGAGCAATTTATCATCTTCCTGGCAGTTAATGGAATGGGGCTCAATCCAGTAGGGGGTATGCAGGAGGCAGTGGATCAATGATTCTCTCTCATCATTGATGTTTCTATCTATCTCTTCCTCTCCATACCTCTCTGAAATAAATAAAAAAATATATTAAAAAATGTTAGAGAAAAGAGATTTTGAATTTTCACAATTAGAGCACCCCCTCTCCTTCCCAAAGATTTAAATTGAAAGTTCTAAGGAATAGTAGAGTTGTTGGCACCCCTTAGATATTGCTCATTGTCTTTTAATATAATTTGAGGCTTAGGGAGTCATTAGGTATCGCTGTACATAACAAACTATGTGATTAGAAGTAATAAGTATAGTTAAAATATACTGACTTCCAGAAGCCAGAATATAATACCAAAGAGAAAGAAGAGAAGTGGAAAGAAATGATGCCTCAGCAGATACAGTGGACAGATGTTTTCCATGAACAAAATAAGCATGTGAGTTTTAATACAGTGCAGCTTTTCATGAGCTGATAATTTCTTGCAGCAGTAATATTAATTAATCTTTTTCTACCAAGTTCTGTGTCCCAAACCAATAAAATTCTGTGGGGCAGAGCAATTTATCATCTTCCTGGCAGTTAATGGAATGAATGAAGATTGGATCCCTGAAGGCAAAATAGCGAGCAAGCAGACACTCTGTTCTCCATCTCCACCTCCGGCCTCCAGAGGACTCTTCTTGGGGTCACCATATAGCCCAGAGGCAGTCTCTTTTGGTTCCCTGCTATTTCTCTGGTGTTTCCATGTCTGTTTTCAACATGGTAGATGGGGGTAATCTTTATACAACATCAACTGGACCACACATCTAAAGATCTAAGGGTAGAACCCTTTGATGGCTTCTTATGGCATTTCATAAAAAAATGCAAAGCCTTGCCCTAGCCAGTTTCACTCAGTGGATAGAGCGTTGGCCTGTGGACTGAAGGGTTCTGGGTTCCATTCCTGGTCAAGGCACATGCCCGGGTTGCGGGCTCGATCCCCAGTGGGAGCATGCAGGAGGCAGCTGATTAGTGGTTCTCTCTCATCATTGATGTTTCTATCTCTCTCTCCCTCTTCCTTCCTCTCTGAAATAAAAATATATATTTTTTAAAAATGCAAAGCCTTTGCCTCAGCTCACAGCGTTCTATGCAATCAGTGACTGCCACTCTCAGCAGGATCTCCCCTTTGCCTGCAAATCTCCAGTTGCAGCACAACCCTCAGGTTCCTGAAACTACTGAGCAAGCTCCTCCTTCACATAAACTGTTCTCTCCACTCAGAATCCCCCTTCATCCCTACCTGGATGACGCCAACCTTCAGATTTCAACAAAGCCACCTTTCCTCCTTGCTGTTGTACCCATTTATTTTCCTACAGAGCCCATATTGTGAGTTCTAATTATATATCTACTAGAGGCCCAATGCACGAAATTCGTGCAAGAGTAGGACTTCACAGCCTCGGCTGCCTCGGCTTCGTCTGGAAGGTTGTCCAGACAGGTTGTTTTGCTGTTCAGCTGTTCGGTCAATTTGTATATTATACTTTTATCATTATAGATTGGATTACTTTTTAAAATGTCCTCAGTATATGATAAACTCTGTGAAGCCAAGAACTGAGACTGTTTTGCCTAGAACATGGTAGATGCTCAATTAAAAATGGTTGGTGCTTCAATGAATAATAATTTGCAGATCTTTTCTGATGATCTTGGTCTCAGAGTTATAACTACAAGATAAAAAATAACTAGATGTGTTATTAAGCATTTAATTAATTGATTCAGATGCTAGACAATATGTTTATTATATATTTTTCTAAAAATATGTTAAAAATAATTCCCTTTATTAAGAGTTGTTAATGTTTTACTGAAAGATAATTTTCAGTGGTAGGCTCTATTTCTGCTCCATATTTCAAATAAAAACATTTTCATAGTTTATAAAATGCATTCAGATCAGCCCTAAAATGATAAATTATGGAAAAAAGAACTGAAGAGTAAAACACTCTTTCTTTTCCACATACTTTAGGGAACAAAAAGAATTTAAATTTGCATAGCTCTGGGAAGAGAAGGGAGGGGCCTGCCAAATGAGAGAAATCTTTGAGCTTGAAGAGCAGATTTTGAAATAACAGATGGAGCTCAACACAGTGCTGTGCCATGGATGACAACCAGACTGTGGGGTCTGTGAGGACAGGCTGGTGCCCATAACCAAGGTGGGCATGGGGACTGATGGGGCTCAGAACATGCTATCCCAAAAGATGGCACCCAGGCAAGCTGAATATTTTAAGCTGAAGGAATTTGAGAAAATGGCAGAGGAAAGAAGGTCATTCTGACTGTTCCCACCCCCTGGTCCCTGCCTCCTGTCTGAAACAGGTCATAAAAACCTGATGTGAGAGGTACCCTCCTTATTCCAGGAGGAGGGGAGAATCCTTATCTCTGAAGACAAAGGAATGTCAAGAAGAATTCTAACAGGCCATACTAAGTGTCCTTCAGTTTACTACACTTCCTTCATATCCTTAACCTCTCATACTCCTCCACAATTTTCCACTCTTCATCAAACTAGTATAAAAACACACAAGTTTAACTGTTTCTTTGGTCTTCATTTCTTTATGTCATGTAAAACTTCTATTAAATTAATTTGTATGCTTGTCTTCTATGAATCTGTGTTTGTCACTTTACTTCTCTGACCCAGCCAGGGTCCCTAAGAGGGGTGAGGAATACTTTTTCTTCCCTTGCAGGACCACCCAAGCAGACACTTTTACTTTATGCTGAGGACCTCTAAGTGAGATTTTAGTGACTCCTAGTTTTGATTTTTATTTAAAATTACTGAGTGGAGAGTCCAGACACTCATTTCTCTACAGAAAAAAATTGCTATTTTTACTTTATAGTTTCAAAAAAAATCTGTTATGAGTTCTTATTTTAGCTACACTGCAAGTTATTTTGAAATAACTGGTGAGTCGTAGGTGAGCATGTTATGGCATGTAATGACTAGAAGATGAAGTATAAGAAAACTTCTGTTCACATTAAAATTCTTTAGGAAAAGAAACTAAAAGGAAAAATAGTATAAATATCTGCCAAGTTGAATGCTATTGATGTTACCCACAAAGTATTAGCAAACATTCTAATTTAGTACACTGTGATTGAATTATTTTAGTATCTTTTTCCAAACTCATCTTGACCTAAAAAGAAAATCACTGTGTACAAAACCATCTCCAAAGATAAAAGCTGTGTTTCTAGTTCTCTTTTATTTAAAGACTAGAGGCTCGGTGCATGAAATTCATGCATGGGTAGGGTCCCTAGGCCTGGCTGGCGATCAGGGCCAATTAGGTTCCCTGCTTCCCTGCCTCCTCCTTCCCTCGCTCCCTCATTGCCCCACCGCTGCTGGTCACCAGCCATGTTCAGCACCGCCCCCTGGTGGTCAGGGCACGCCACAGCGAGCAATTGAACTCCCAGTCTCCCGGTTGAACTCCCGAGGGGACAATTTGCCTATTAGCCTTTTATTATATAGGATCATACAAAGAAGCAGAGTAGTATATTTTAGGTACTAAAGCACAAGTAGAAAATGTTATATTCTTCTATTAAATAATTCACTGAAATTGACTGAGCATCTGTTCTACCAGTATGTTTAGATTTATTAGGAAGTTTACGTAAAGTATGACCACAAATATGAAGTCAGTCTTAATACAGAACTGGGGCTGGTACCTCTGATTTCTTTTGAGTGAATTACCATTGACTACTAAACTGTAAGATGGATTTTTCTGGCATTGTTCTCTGCAAACCTCCTTCCCCTTTTAGAGAAACATCCTTTGACATTATCAAAAGTTTCAAGCAGAAGGAGCTACATGTCTTAACTTTTTTAAAAAAATATATTTTATTGATTTTTTACAGAGAGGAAGGGAGATAGAGAGTTAGAAACATCAATGAGAGAGAAACATCGATCAGCTGCCTCCTGCACACCCCCCCACTGGGGATGTGCCCACAACCAAGGTATATGCCCTTGACCAGAATCGAACCTGGGACCCTTCAGTCCACAGGCCGACGCTCTATCCACTGAGCCAAACCGATCAGGGCTTAACTTTTTCTTTATGTCCTTAGCTGACAAAGTTACCATATTAGGGTCACAAAGCCAATCTAGATTTTAGATTCAGTGAGTTATACACTGTTTTGATTTGGTCCACTGGGAAATTTACTGTTAAAATGTTCAAACCAAGGCTCTCTAGGATAAAAGATTAGCTAACAAAATTTGAGTACTTATGAATAATTAATTATTATGTACCTATTAAGAATTTAACATGGCTTTTAGCTCATGTAATTCATACTACAATGTAATGAAATAGATTCTCATATTTTTCCCATTTTAGAAAGAAATAGAAGCTCAAAGATCCTCATGTGAAAGCAAGGTTGTAGTAAGTAGCAGAGCCAGGACTCAAACCCCGATATTCCTGGTTCCACTGTCTTGCTCTTTGCCTCTCATCACACACTTGGTTTGCCAGAAATGCCCCGTCAATTATTTCTGGCTCATCTCTCACTCTTCTCCTGCACTTTACATGCTGTTGAGCTCAATCAACCTTCACACCATCTCTAAACTTGCTATGCATATTCCTATTTCCATATCTTTGCTCATATACCTGGACACTGGTTAAGAAGGGATGGCTGATCCATCCAAACTTTACTGTGTAGCACTAAATATGCATAAAAGGAATTGGCTAAGCTTTAGTAAGAAAAGTACTTCTAAAAGAGCCTAGAATTGGGTGAGGAATTGGAACCGTTAACAGCATTGTGAACAAAAAATGGAAAACAGAGAAAAAGGAAAAGAACATCAGGCCTTTTCTTCAAGGCAATAAATGTCAGGAAAATGTTAACGGTTACAGTTTCCTGATTCTGAAATAACACCTGAGTGGCAGAAGTCTTCAGGAAGTAGCTCTAATGGCACTCTATTAATAAGAGAGCCAGTGAGGGAGAGTATAAGTGATCTGCATAAGGTCACAGATGGCCTTAGGTGTGGATTCCCACACTCAGGTTCAGAATGCTCCATTATATTCCAAGGGATCTTTTGATTAACCAATGAAAAATAGATACACAGATCGTGACACAGGCAGACTGGAGGGTGAAAAGGGATGCAGGATCCCCTCTCTTGAAGAGATGGAGATGGAGACCGTGCTGATGTAAGACAGCTTCAGTGAGCATCTGGGACTCGGTGGAGATTGAGCTGAACAGTCCCTGGGCTCTCGCTCTTGGGCTCCACGCAATAGGCACACTGCAAGTGCTGAAAATGCTAGTGAACTCACCTAGAACACATCCATCATGGGCACGAACCCTGTGAAATAGCTACATGATTGATCTATAACCATAGGCAGGTTTCCTTTAATATCACCTGATGCTTTTTCTGAAATGCCAGCCCACCCAGGATAGTTTGTTAAAAATCTAGGCATCTAACTGCCTACAGCTATATTTTTACTTTCTGATTTTTTTTTTTTTGCCAGAGAGGGATTTCAGTAGAATAACTAAGAACATAGACTGAGTCAGATACCTAGGTTTGAATCCATCATTTATCAGGTGCTGGATTTAGGGAACTTAACTTTTCTGTTTCTTCACCTGTAAAATGGGGAAAATAATTGTATCTATTTCATAGATTTGCTATGAGCATAAAGTAAGTGAACTACAAAAAAGCATTTAGAAAAGCACCTGATGTACATACAGGTTGCATTCAACCATTCAACAAGTGTTAGGTATTATTATTATGGTTTGTGTCAGGACAATTGTAAATGGAACATGGCAGTGGGTTGTAACAGCTATGCTTTGGGGTTTCTGTCTCACCCATAGCCTCTTTCTTTAAGAGTGGCCTTGGCCCTCCTAGCCTGCTGAATGAGCAGGTCTGGGCTACCCTATAAATATTTTGTGCCTGTCCATTCTTCCCCTGTCCATGGATTGCTAGACCAGAAGCAAACACCTGATCCAGGGCCAACTAATTAGACCAATGGCCACAGATACTCAAGTCATTTGGGAAAAGGTCATATAAACTCAGGGCCAAAATCAAGCCCAGATCAGAACAAAGTCATGTGCCAAGTGAAGTTATGAGAATTAAAACAGTGAGGAAGCAGAAGCCTGTCCATGGAGTGCAGGATGGAGCAGCCATTCTGAGAAAAGAAAGGATGAGAAATTATGAGAGAAGGGAGAGAAGGGAAGGGAAGGGAAGACAAAAGAAGGGAAAGGAAGAGAACCGAGGGGAAACGGAAGGGAAGAGAAGGGAAGGAAAGGGAAGGGAAGGGGAAGGGAAGGGGAAGGGAAAGGAAGGGTAATGAGGTGAGACTAGACAAGAACAGAAGGCATTTTAGCCCTTGAAGTTAGCCTGGTTCCTAGCTCTAGTCTCTACGAATCCTTTTTGAATTCATGCAACTTTTCAATACTTACTATTTGTTTACTTGAGGTTGTTTACATTAATGTTTGTTCTTTTACCGTAATATATTATAATACTGTAGAAGTGTATATGGTATAGGAACCCCCAATTTATTGATAGGACCCCAAAGTTTTACCTGGCAGCTATTTAGACTAGGTATTTTCACATATGTCTCTCATTGTATTAATTGGTTGGTTTGGCTTGATGTTCTAGAAGGGAAAGGAATTCAGGGCAGCCAGCATTCAATCTCCTTTGAAGTTCGGATCAGGAACTTGACTGAGGGGCAGCTTCATCTTGTTATCTATTGCTCTGACTCTCTCCCAAATTCTCAAGATTCTGGGAAGAATAAATTTTGCCTCTCCTCACAAAAGACCTCTTTCTTGTGACCTTAAAATATATTCACAAAAATGATTTCCTCTTTGTTCGGAGATTTTTGATCACAGAAACCATTAAAATAATAACATAAAGTGTTCACTATACGAGGCTCTATCAGTCAAAGCCTATTTAAAATGTGTTTCAAGGACAAAGAGCCTCACAAAATATTGATGAATGTTAGTGAAAAACAGGGATACCATGCTTAAATAAATTGGGCTTTGGTTTAAACAAAGTCCAGCAGGGCTTCTGAGAGATTTTAACATGCTAATGTGCAGTGGGAATCTTTGAGAAGGGGAGAGAGCGTGCACCAGCTCCCAAGGTGTCACTTTTTCATGGAGCATAGTGACGCTGAGAACCCAGTTTGGAAATTTAAACTAGATTCGGGGTTCTCAACTGAAGACAGTTTTGTGCCCCCCCTCCCCCCGCCACCTCCCCTCACCTTCCCTGAGAACATCTGGCAATGTCTGGAAACATTTGTCACAACTTGGGAGAGTAGGAGGTTGCTATTGCATCTGGTGGACAGAAGCCAAGGATGCTGCTAAATATCCTACAATGCATAGCGCATCCATCTATAATAAAGAACTATCTGGCCTCAGATGTCAATAATACTGAGGCTGAGAAATCCTGATCTAGATTATAGTAACTTGATCTAGTGATATTAACAGTAGCTTTCAAGGGGTAGAGGGAGAAGGGGGTGGGAAGCAGGCTTCTTGGGCACAGCCTTCCTTCTACGGCCAAACACCTTATAATAAGCCCTTAAATATTTCAGAATTTGTACTAGAATAAGTCCTCTGCAGTTTGCCCATGTTCCCAGTTCAACAAACTAGCTCTGAGTCTTATTATATTCATTCTATTAAAACTATTTCAAATTTACAAAATAAAGCAAAATTTACAAAGGAAAGCAAAGTTGAATTAAGTATTGGTACTCCCCCCCCCCCCCCCCCCC
>NW_005367989.1:361741-368323 GCF_000412655.1 Myotis brandtii
TAATTTCACACTTTTTAAACATTTACTCAGTCTAATTTAATTCTACCACATGCTGTGGGAGAGGAGCAGCAGCAGGGGTGCCCCTGGTTACCGCGGCAAGGCGATTTTGAGTACTGCTCCCTTCCTCCCTTCCTTCAGTGTCCAGGACTCCTCTGGAGTTGCCCTGCTCTCTTCCTAGATGGAGAACTCATTGCCGTGAATGTACAAGAACAAGAGCGCCTTATTCCTCCACAGCTAGGAAATGAGCTCCCAGTGCAGAAAGAGGACAAAGAAATGATCATTCACATGGAAGTACTAGGTATCTGCATTTTAGTGCAGGGCCTGCCTGGCACCTCTCAAATCTGTCCTGTAGGTGACCGATTTCTCACATTGGAGGGTGCCTTTCTCAGGCATTCATCATCATCAGGAAACATCATTGCCCAAGGCAGAAATGGCCTAGGAAGCATAGGCTATGGATTCTTTCTTGACTCAGCTAAGCCATGCTAGGATTCTCTCTCAAATCTGCTGCCCCCTCCTCTAGCTCACTAGTCTTTCCCATCCTCCATGGAGGTTCCCAGTTTGTCTTGGAATGCTGATACTCTGAGATGTTTGGGAAAGGCATCCTCATTGGGGTGCAGTGAGTGACCCTTGCCCAAGGTAATATATACCATAATCCTATATAATAAAGAGCTAATATGCTAATTAGACCAATGGCAGAACGACCATCCAGAAGACCTTCCGAACAAAGTGGGGCTGTGAGGGCCAAGGTAGCCAGGGCTGCAAGGGTCGAGCCCCTTGTACAAATTTCGTGCACCGGGTCTCTAGTATATTATAATACTGGGAGAATGTTTTCTCTTTCAGACTTCAGAAGGTTTACTGCTGAGGTCTCCAGCGGAGATAATCGAGCTGAACATAAGCATGCTCTTATCCCCTCGTGCTTCGGAAGCAGTGCTGTCCGCCCAACTGTCCCCAAGGAGGAGCCAGCTGACCATAGGTGCTGGCCTCTCATTACAGTACTCTGCTCTCTCCTTATCATCAGTGCCGTCCTTAGTTTTCTATTCCCCTCTGGCTCACTTTGATTTTTCTCCTGGTACAGGCCCCTGGAAGGTCTAAGAGAGCATGGGCCAACATCAGTTTCATCTGAAATATTTCGAGGCAGGCACACTATCTGGAAGTTATTGGGTTATGGTCAAATAAAGCTGAGGGTGAAACCTGAATTGTTCTAGCTTTGTATTAGGAATTAATACCCATTACTGATCCTGTGTAAATAATGAAGTGGCTGGGGAGAAGACATGACATGAGGAACTGCTGCCATAGAAACCGCCAATGATTCTGCTCTGTCACTGTGACTTCGGGGGTTGTATCAAAGAGCTTAGTTTTAATAATTTAACAATAAAAATGAATCAGTTTTCTTCAAAAGACTGATTTTATAGCTATGTCTCAATTCTCTAAGATTATCTATTAGGGATAAAGCCAAAGCCACTTAATATACACAGTCTTGGGAGGGATTCAATTAGCAAATTCATGTGTGGGGCTCTGTTTGCACTGGAATTTCTGTGCAAATTCTGGTTTAGGTGAGAATCTTGGTACTGACTATGAGCTTTAGTGGCCAGATTCATTTGTATGTGTTAATATTCAAACAGGATCTTACATAAGTGATGACACAAGGTTAGACATGAAAAGAGAAGTATAATGAATCAGTCATTTTTCTAATGGCTGAAGATTTTTGACAGCACTTAAAATTTAGTCAGTGTGCCTGTGTGTGACTATAAGTGTGTGTGTATATGTTTGTGTGGTGGTAAGTGTGTGTTTGTGTGTGTGATGATGAGTGTGTGTGTGTGACAGTGAGTGGGTATGTGTGTGTATATGTGTGCATGGTGGTGAGTGTGCCTGTGTGTGACTGTAAGTGTGTGTGTGATGGTGAGTGTGTGTTTGTGGTGTTGAAGGTGTATTTGTGTGTATGATGGTGTGTGTGTGATGGTGAGTATGTATGTGTGATAGTGAGTGTGTGTGTGATGAGTGTGTGTGTGCATGATGGTGAGTGTGTGTATGTGTGTTTGTGTGCATGTACACAGGTGAGGCACATCACAGAAAAGGATCCACTACCCTTTAAATCTTCAAGCCTTAGCAAAGACACATACATTTATATTTTATAGAAATGCTTTCTAAAATTTAAATACTTAAGATAGAATCTGCCATTTTCAGGGAGATTTATGGAATGTTTATTTTGGGGAAATTCAGGAAAACTGCTTAATATGGAAGCCATTTGATTAATTTTTCTGATTTAAGTGGTCATTATTTTCAGACAAAAGGAAAAATGTGGACCTTTTTATTTGGGAAGCAAAGGACCAAGAGCTATTTAAAAATTTAAAAATAAGAATCAATAGTTACTTAATCTTTTAAAAATAAGAAACCAGACTGTCTCAGAAGCAGCTAGGCTATATATACATCTCTTTTAATTAGACAAGACATCCTGGAAGTCTAGAAGTTTGTCCTCATGTCTAACCTAATCATATCTAGCTGACACCTCTGACTTCTTATTTTGCCTCAGTGCTAAAAGAAAATAGATCTGCATTTTCGCTGTAGCACATTTTTTTTACTAAAAGCCATTATTAACTTGTTCCTTTGGCATCCCTTCTCGTGACTAAATAACCCCAACTCTTTTACCTTTTTAAATGAATAGGTTCTATTTTCCGGTTGTTGTATTATTCTTGTAACTTTTCTCTCCACATCTTTTTGTAGAAATGCTGAACCATAGAAAAGGCACAATCTCTGTTGAGTGGGGAGAGCAAGCCAGCTTTAGCCAAGAGTGTTTATTTGGTCTGGGTTTGCATGTTTCCTTGGACCAGCAGATCTGCTGAGCTTGCACGCTTCCAAGGGGTTCCCCCTTCCTCCTGCCCTTTGCAGGTACACAAACACATAACTGCCCAAGTCCCTGGCTTGAGGCTGAGTGTGGGGACTCAGCCAATAGCACAGAACTAGCTGCCCAGGTCCTCCCGGCTTGAGGCCTGAGTGTAGGGACTCAGCCAATAGCTCTTCCAGGGCCACCACTGTCTGGAAGGCCCCTTCCCCCTCCTTACCTCCCCATACAATCTATCCTCATAGAAACCAATATTTATCCTTTAGCTCTTCAGGGCCTGGAAGCTTTTTCTTTCTTCCTTTTTAATCATAGCAATGGGCATTTTACTGTTTTATCTTACTTTTTAAAAACCCCTGCTCTTACTGCACTTTATATTTATATTTTCACACGTCAGATGGGGAAGAGAGAGCCCCGTGGCATGGCAGATGTGTCGGTGGGAAGCTGGGGCCTCAAAACATGGGACCAGCACTCTCTCCCTCCACCTTCTGCTCCTGTCAGCACTGAAGAGGTTGAGCTCACAAGGGCAAGCTGGTCCTGAAAGAGCCCCCCATAGAGCCTTGATCACCCCACCCCTGAAACACCTGATTTTGGTAATAGAACAAATTATTTCATTTTCAGGCTAAAAATGATCTCATTGCCCCTTTTCTTACCAGTAAAACAAGCCCATGCATCCTTCCTAGCTTTTCTCTGTACCGTTACTAGTCTGTTTCATGAAGTTCCTCATTACGCTCTTCCTCAGACTGGACTGAGTTAGTAAGCTCTCCCAATGCCTTCTGGACATGCCACAGTTTCTGGGTTCCAAGTTTTCATATTCCAAGTCCTTGACATTCAAGTACATGAGCCCATGTCCACAGGTTCTTCTACATGAGTGCAGTTGTACTTTATGCAACTGTTCACTGAGAAAGCACATAACAAAACACTACTCAAATTTAGTAATTCTTTAAATATTTTTTTTCTAATCACAATAGCATTTGGACACCTTTGAAAAACAGTTGTACATATGTGGGATACCTAATTCTGATTTTTTAATAGACAACACGTAGTGGACCCATGAACTCACACACCTCTGGCTGAGACTCAGTTTCCCAGTGGTCCCCAGGATACACAATGGGAACAGCTGCTCCAAGGAATAGTGAGATCTACATGGTACATTTTATTACTCTAAACTCTCACAATGATGTGGTGGCCTTGAAGGTCAATTTTAGGTCTGAGTTTCTATAATTTTTGCTGCAGGAGATAACCTGAGAATTGTCCAAGCTTGTTTGGCATCAACAATACCACTGATTAAAATCTAACTGAAATCTATTGGTGATGAGAAAAAAAGAGGGATACACATACCTGGAATGTCAGATTGTAGCTAATATTCTAAACATTTCAATTAGGATTTTAATCTAAATAATATTAAGCTTACTCTATATATCACGACTGAAGAGTGCAAAAATATGTGTCAGACTCAGACAAGTTAGACACCTTGTGCATGATTGCCAAGCTGAAGTGTCCCATGACTTGAATTTGAACCCAAGTCACTATGATGACAAAGCCCGAGCACTTCACATTACACGAGGCTACAAACTTCTCTGATAAATTCAGCATAAAGGAAAACAGTTGTTCCTAGTTCTGGTAAATCACAAACAGCTCTGAAACTAAGCAAGAGGGACCCTGGATTAACAAGGAGGTGTAATGCTCTACTCTTTAGCGGAAGTATCTTATAAATTTAGTAAACAATTCATGCCCATTATGAGAACGTTATGGATTAATAAGCCCATTAACTCTATTTCATTTGCCTTCCATGTGCATAGCCCTGTGTGACAGCAACAGATAATTCTGCCAAGCGATTAACTATTTTCAGTGGTGGTGAGTATTTTGGATCCTATCCAAGCTTGATCTATCAACATTTGGGATGATAATGACATCAATGAATAGAAATACTCCGCAATAACGCACCAGGTGTGGATCTGCTTACTCTCTCGTTTGCTCTCCAATCTCTTCCTCTCCTAGATGTTAATAATTAGAAAACTTATATATGTCTGAACCTTGCTGTGAAAAATGAAGGAAGAAATGTACACTGCCAAATGGGGAAGAAGAAAATGTATGGGCGAGCCTTTCAAAGCACAGAAGCCATCAGCAAAACTGCCAGCTCAGAAATAATGCAACTTCAGTGGCAAAAGAATGCAACATCTTTAAGGAAAGGAAACTGCTAAAAGGGACAGGCCCTCTTGTCAAACAAAATAAAAAACCTTTCTTTAGTTCTGAATACATAGGATGCTCTTCATTTTGCAGACTTGTATTGGACACTTAATCCTGATGCACACTCGATGACAAGCTACCATGCTGGCCTGGTAAACGCTTCTCACGCCTGGATTTCTGCAACAACTGGTCTCTCGGCTACCATGCACACTCAGCAGTCACTTGTTAATCACCTCTTATTTTCCAGGCACTATTCTAGGCATCTGTCTTACTTTCCACTCTTTCTCCATCCTTCACATTAGAGCCAGAATGGTTTTTCTAAAACATAAATTTGCTCATGTCATTTTTCCTGCTATAAACTCTTCATGGGCTTTCCATTCCTCTTGGGATAATGATCAGAGCTCCTTAGTTAGAACAGCTAGCAAAGCTTTCCACAATCGGACCTTGGCCCCAACTGGAGTCATGAGCGCAGGCCCTGTGTCTGAGCTCCCTCCTCAGGCCTCTCCACCCCACTCCCCTTTGAAAATGTCTCAGACAACGTGTCTTTCATCCAGGACTTCCTGAGGACACAGTTGTTGTGAAGTTGATGTACCTGCTTCAGTGCTGCTCATACAGTGAATACTAAGTCACGTCCATGTTCGCTACTTTATATACATATTGTTACTCATGTTAATTTTAACCTCTTTCAGCTTCTCTTTTAGAAAATTGTCCAGAAACTCAGAGCAACCAAATTAAAGTTCAAGGATATTTGAGTAAGAGGAGTAGGAGGTCTAGAAAGAGATGTAGTATGTATAAGAGAACAGAACACAGGGGACAATAATTTATCTGCCTCAAGCATACAAAAATTCTATGAGTGATTATAAGTGAAAGGGTCAAATTTATGAATGTTTACACATTAATTAACAAACCAGATGAAGAATGACATATGATAGCAATAAAAGCATCCTGCCCTGACCGGTTTGGCTTAGTGGATGGAGCGTCAGCCTGCGGACTCAAGGGTCCCAGGTTCGATTCTGGTCAAAGGCATGTACCTCGGTTGCGGGCATGTCCCCAGTGGGGGGTGTGCAGGAGGCAGCTGATGGATGTTTCTCTCTCATTGATGTTTCTAGCTCTCTATCCCTCTCCCTTCCTCTCTGTTAAAAAATCAATAAAATATATTTAAAAAAAATAAAAGCATCCTATATAATAAAGAGGTAATATGCAAATTAACCCTCACACCCTCACAAATGGCTGCCTGTGACCAGGCTGGCAGAGGGGTTAGTGAGGGACGACCAAATGACTTAACAAGCAGGCTGCGTGGGGCAACCAGGCTGTCAGGGGGGTTAGTGAGGGATGACCAAATGACTGAACATCAGGCTGCGTGGGGTGACCAGGTTGGCAGGAGGGTTAGTGAGGGATGACCAAATGACTGAACAGCAGGCTTTGTGGGGCGACCAAGCCGGCAGGGGGGGCAGTTGGGGGTGACCAGGCCAGCAAGGGGAGCAGTTAGGGGCAATCAGGCTGGCAGGCAGAGGCGGTTAGGGGTGATCAGGCTGGGGGGGGGGAATTAGGGGGGG
>NW_005367989.1:368472-368729 GCF_000412655.1 Myotis brandtii
TTAGGAGTAACCAGGCCAGCAGGGAGGGGGCAGTTGGGGGTGACTTGGCCAGCAGCAGGGGAGAGTTAGGGGTGACCAGGTTGGCAGGGGGGGCAGTTAGAGGTGATCAGGCAGGTGAGCGATTAGGAGCCATCAGTCCAGGATTGTGAGAGGGATGTCTGACTGCCAGTTTAGGCCCAATCCCTGGGATCGGGCCTAAACCGGCAGTTGAACATCCCCCAAGGGGTCCTGGATTGGAGAGGGTGCAGGCTGGGCTG
>NW_005367989.1:368754-420517 GCF_000412655.1 Myotis brandtii
ACAAATTTCATGCACCGGGCTTCTAGTAATTCTTATAATATTCAATGTAAGCATTAAGTGTACTGGCAGGTGGCTCCTTTTCTATCTCTGTCACTAACTGTAACATTGAGCAGATTTACCTTTCTGGTTTTATTTCCTCAATTGTAGGATGAGAAGTTTAAAAGAAATGAACTTCAATGTCATGTCTAGCTCCAGGTTTAATAACTTGATTAGCATGTTCTTAGAAATGTGTAAGGTATAAAAACATAATTAATCCTAGAGCTTAATGCAATAAACAATGATTACATTAGCTGTATGGGTAAATACTATTTCTGCAATTTAAGTATATCACCATCAGGTGGCAGTAATGTGCTTGTATCATGCAAGTCAAGTAAAAATGATTTGTGTTTGATAAAGGGATTTATATATTCTTTTATTTTATTATTGAAGATATAACTATGCATTAAAGAAATTTGGTAACATTTAACTGTAAGGAAACAATCAGGGATTGTTCTCACTGATGATCATCTTTTACTTTAACAACTAGATATGATCTTGGTGTTTGAAATCCTTCTGATGGGATGTCCTAAATCTTTGATCTTACTAAATATAAAATTGCCTATGATTATCAGTTTGGAACATTTACTTTTTTGCATTAGCCATAGTCTATTTAGAAACTCCCAGATATTTCTTTCAGTGTCTCTGCTTTAAATGGTCTACTTTCTATATTGAGGCAGCTAAGAAACCTCCAAATAGGGTCATGATGACCTCCAAATACTGAAGCATTGGCCCTCATCATAGTTCTTAAAGCCTTAGCCCTGGACTAGAGTCACAATACAGTCTGGCTGTTTCCCCACTTAAGTTGCTACAACTGTAACCTTTCCTCAACTCCCATCCATGGGAACAATCTGCTGTTGGCCAAAGATTATCCTTCTCACTTCACTTTAGTGCTCCATCAGATTGATTAAGGAAAAAGATTTGGGATCCCTTATACTCTATCTTCTGATCTAATCTTCTCTTTCCTTTAAAAAAATATATATTTTTATTGATTTCAGAGAGTTCCATCAGATTGATTAAGGAAGAAGATTTGGGATCCCTTATATTCTACCTTCTGATCTAATCTTCTCTTTCCTTTAAAAAATATATATTTTTATTGATTTCAGAGAGGAAGGGAGATGGAGAGAGGGATAGAAACATCACTGATGAGAGAGAATCATTAATTGGCTGCCTCCTGCACGCCCCACACTGGGGATCAAGCCCACACCCCGTCATGTACCCTGACTGGGAATCTCCTGGTTTTTGGTCGAGCATCATCGGGCTAATCTCTTTAATTCTTGAGCTTTCTCTGCTATTAGTGTTTCAGTTTTCTTTATTTCTAATACTTCACTTAGTATCACACCTCATTTCTCTTCTGTCTACCCAAAAGCTATTTTCTCTAGAGAACACTATCAATTTTTGTCTGATATTTCTCACAACCATTAAATCTTATTACCTGTAACTTTTCTCCTTACACTTACATTTTCTTTCAAGTGATTTAAGATCTGACTATGCCTCTACTGCTTTACCTTTTGTTTGAAAACTTCCTATTGAAGTATTATTTCAATTTTAAAATATCTGAGATTTGAAAACACCACAAGGATGCTCACTTAGTAATCTGTTAGTACTTTTCTATTTCATGTATTCAATTTCATAAAAATATTAAGTTATATTTGTACACTTTTAGTTGCAGAGAATGAGAAATATTTTCAAGTTAAATGCATTTTTCCCCTCAATTTACATAAAGAATCTGTTGAACATTGCAGTTAAAACACAAGTGGTAGATTCAAATTAGCAGGCATCTCCAATTTAAAAAAGAAAATAGATTTATAAGAATTTTTTCAATTAATTAGATTCTTTTAAAAATATATATTTTTATTGATTTCAGAAAGGTAGGGAGAGGGAGACAGAGAAACATCAATGATGATAGAGAATGACTGATAGGCTGCCTCCTGCATGCCCCCTACTGGGGATGGAGCTGGCAACCTGGGCATGTGCCCTGTCTGGGAATTGAACCTTGACCTCCAACTTCCTGCTTCATAGGTCAATGCTCAACTGCTGAACCATGCAAGTTGGGCAAATTAGATTATTTTTCATGCCACCAAGTTAAATGATCCTGAATATCATCACATATTAATTTACAGAGCTTTGGTTCTACAGCACAAAATTGTTTCCTTCACTCCTTTGGTCTCCTGTTTTGAATAATTCTCTATGGCTTGTTGCATTCAGCATTATTCAAAAGTCTCTTCAAATTCCAAAAAGGTTTTCTTAATTTTAGAAAGTCCATATGCTAAGCTTCTGTTGATAAATGCTTTCTGGAGACATAAATGGATATGGAAAATCTGCCTGTGAATAAAATACATTTTTTCCATATATTTTTAAATGTCTAGGGGAAAATAAAGATCAAAATTCCAAATTCTTGTTGATAAAAATGTTGAACAAATGTACATACTAGGTAAAGGCACTGTGGAAGAAAATGTTTTTGCCTGTCAACACATTTCTATTAATATTACTGGTTCAGACTGGCTGTATGGTACTTTTATTTTCCAATATGCAAGAAAATACACATATCTATCTGGACTGAGGATAAACTACTATTACTCTGTCTCAACGAAACAACAAAACAACAACATGGAAAGGTATGAAGTCATAAGGGAGGGTTGAGAGAGCAATAAAATAGTATTCAGGAGACTAGACTCAAGCCTTGGCTTAGCCACTAACAGCTTTGTAAACAGAGCTTGTTTCCGACTAGGATTCTTCATGTGCAGATGGAGGGCGAGCCGAGGACCTCGACCTCCAGCGGTAAAATGCAGTGCCAGCACTCAGGCAGGCTGAGAACTGATTCGAAAGCTCAGAATTTCAAATGTATATTATTGAGAAGGTTAAGTAGAAAGCAATTCAGCAGATTGGTTTAATAATAACACTGTGGCAATATTCACATATATTAAAATTTCAAGGGTCATGATAATTGCTTGTCATGGTTCATTGTATGTGCTAATCACTTAAGAAAAGAAAAGCCTACATCCCATTGGTGTCACAGCATGAAAGGTGGTTAGAGAAATTAACAGAGAAAGGCACCACTAGGCCTTTATTCTCTTAATGATGTGGGTTTGGAACACTACATATTTTAAGTGGTCTCCTTCTCTTAAAATAAAAAGTACCTAAAACTCACTTTTTATGGAAAGTACTTGATTGCTTAAAATCCAGAACTAACCTATTTTGCACATGAAGAATATCTACTTTGAATTAACTAAAATAAGTTATCTTGATTTGTCATAAACTGTTTGAAATTTTATGTTTAAAATCAAAATATAAAATATAATAGTTAAGATGGTATGCAACATCATAAGGATAGACCTATTAAAGATGTAAAGAGATAGCCTAGGATGCAATATACTCAAAATCCATTTTACCTCTAATGAAAGAAATGTCACAGTTAGTGGAGAAGGATTAATATATTGTTATAAAACAAGTGGCTAGCTACTTAAGAAAAAACACAATGAAGTCTTTGTCTCATACTCATTCACCAACAAGAAATGCTGTACATATTGGGGATAACTGTAAATAATGAATGTCAAACATTCTAAATAAAAATGTAAATGATAAGTTATAGAAAACCATGTACAAAATAACACAAAAAAGTAACAATTTAAAAATTTTATGTAATCCAAAAGAATACAAAACATAATGATCAGACTGGTGAGAAAAAATACAGTATAGTCAACAATCTGATGACAGCCATAGACTACAAAACTGTTCCAAATCTTTAATAAAACATTATGATCCCAATTAGTAATGGGCAGTAACACAAATAGGAAACTTGCAAAGAGGGAAATGAGTAAGTAGGTTTGACTTTGCTGGTAATCAAAGTGATTTAAATTAGGAAAAATAAATAGAATAGGTTATTATCAAAATAATAAAATATGAGAAACAATTTTACGCATGACAGAATATATGTAAAGAGTACAAGCGTATTTTCAAAGTAATTAGTACATCAAATATAGTCATACTGCTTGATCCAGTAATTTTTAAAAAAGTAATTGACTTTTTTTTTTTTTGCTCAATCCCTCCACCCAGCTAGAATCTGTATTTTAAACAGGCTCCTCAGCTGCTTATTAGTTGAGGTTTGAGAACCACTGCTCTAAAAGGTGTTTTTTTTTAAAACCTATGTATTTCTCTGTGATTCTCTTTAAATAATTTTCTTTTAACCCATAATGGAGATCATCATCAATACATTTTATAAGTAATCTGTATAGGATGTCTTTAGGGTAAAGTACACAGATAAAGTTAAAACTTGATTTCTGTCTGCCATTTCTAAGAATGCACTTAAGTCCATTATAGGGTATTCAATTTAAAGACTTGATTTAAATACTATAATTATATAAGTATTGTTTTCTACTATTTTTCAGGACAACTATATGAAATTTTGATTATAATGTGGCCTCCTTTACAAACTTTCATTGGGTATTTTATTGTAACCTACACATACTCTTATTATAACTTAATAGGCTTGCTAAAAAAAACTTTTGGAACTCAAGTCATGTCTAATTGAGCCTATTAAGTTCTGTGACTCAAGCACATTTTTAAAATAAAAGATTTTCTATAATGTCCACATCTCTAAAGTTTAGAATCTGTACAATTCATCTTGTAAAGATCTCATTGAAACTTCCACCAAATAAGTAGATTTTCTGGAGTAGATCAAAAAGTTTTCTGAGTTGTAACCCATTATAAATCCTTTGACAATTAATATAGATTATTTTAGATGTAAGAAAATAGCTTTTTCTAAAGTCCTTTTTCCATTTTTAAAAAGACTACCAGTTTGAATATATATAGTTAAACATAAAATAAATGCATTAGGCCTATTGCAGCTAGATTATAAATATATCATCAGTGGTTGAATAACATGCAAATTGAGCACTTTATAGTGTACATGGTAATGAATAATTCAAAGTATCAGTTAATGTTCTTCCTAATGCTGGTGCACCTTGGTTTTGTAGTCTTTTGAAAGAATCCTTGATAACTGCATGCTATCTTTTTCCTCTTCATAAAGGTCCTGCTCTCCACCCCCACATCCACCCCCAAATCCCCATATTCTCAAGGGCACGCTCCTGAATTTTTCATCAGATGTATGGCTAACATTCTTGTCAGCCCAGCTGAAGTGAAAGTAGCATATTTGCTGTTACTTAACCAGGAATAAGCAACTGCATCACCTTGGAGCTTTTTGAAAATACAGACTTCCAGGCCCCACCTTAAATCTACCGCATAGAACATATGGAGCTGAAGCCTACATGTGTGTGTTCTCATGGTCATCCCCAGGTGACAGCTGCTGCACGCCCTTCATTAAGAAAGAAACCACTGAGAGCTAGAGTGCAGAGGGCTGATTGCTTTAGAATTTGAGCTTTAGTTTTCAGGGAAAGATCTAATTCAAATCCCTGTCTGACCACATGACAGTTGTGTGACCATGTTATTTAATCTCCCTGAGATTAATTGCTCCTCTGAAGTTATCATTTTGAATTCAAAATGTTGTTTTTGATAATCAAAATAATGTGCATGAATTTCCTTCCATGTAAAACAAATTTCCTTCGTTAGCCTCTAAAAGGAATAATTTTATATGAATAATAGTCTTTATACAATCTCCTTATGCTAGTTTTCACTTAATCAGACAGATCTGACAGTCTCAATGAGGAATCATAAAAATAATCAACCTTACCCCAGAAGAGTTGTCAACTAAGACACAGCCAGAGAGAAATTCATTTCACCATCTCTTTAAGGAACTTTTTTTGGAGGCCTTTCTCACTTTGAGAATAAAAGCTTGAGACATAATCTCTTGGAAAAATTTGCATATCATTTCTAACAAAGATGTTATGACCATCTATCAAAGCTCGATGCCACTCAAATTGCTGGACAAGAACTAAATTACTATAGAAGTAACAGTGACAGCACAAAGAAACAGGGAAACATTAAGACACTGGGTAATTCTGTGTATTCATGGCTGTTTTCTAAATCACTCCCTCTTTAAACGCAATATATTGACTCACACGGGAGGGGTAAGGATGTGTATAACATGTTTCCTAGGAAGCATCAAAGGTAAAGTTTCAAGTGTCAAGAATAATTTTGACACATTGGAGTTGAGAGAGATGCCTATTTTTCTTTACTTGGGACACTGTCATTAGGGCCTAGGCTCCATCTCCTTCCCCTTGTGTATATGTGATCTACGCTCTGAGCCACTAGCCATTGGCAGAAGCACATGGCAGAGGCCAACTGCCTTCTCCTTGGATTCATGATTTCTCCTTAACTGTGGCTGTTGAAGAGCTCCCTTACTTTCCTACCAGTTTAGCTATGCATTTTTTAGGTGGTGTTTTTTTTTTATTATTTTTATTTTTTATTTTTTTTATTGATTTTTTACAGAGAGGACGGGAGAGGGACAGAGAGTTAGAAACACCGATGAGAGAGAAACATCGGTCAGCTGCCTCCTGCACACTCCCCACTGGGGATGTGCCTACAACCAAGGCATATGCCCTTGACCGGAATCGAACCTGGGACCCTTCAGTCCGCAGGCCGATGCTCTATCCACTGAGCCAAACCGGTTAGGGCTAGGTGGTGTTTTAAGAGAGCTTTCAGGGTACCTATTCCATCATATTGTTAGAAAGGTAAGTCCTTTTTTTAGTATTCTTTTTTGGGGTATATTTTTTATTGTTGATAGTATTACTGATGCCTCCTGTTTAGCACCCCTTTACTCACCTCCTCCCAGCCCCAACCCACCTACCCCAAGTCTTCACCACCTTATTGCCCATGTCCATGGGTTATGCATACAGGTATATAAGTTCTTTGGTTTATCTCTTCTCGTTCCCCAACCTCCACATCAAGTCTGTCCCATGCCTCCATGCTTGGGGTCTTAATGTATTGGTCAATTCATTTTGTGCAGTAGAGTCCACAAGTGAAATCATGTGATATTTATTTTTCTCAGATTGGCTTATTTCACTGAGCATAATATTCTCCAGGTCCATCCATGCTGTCCCAAAGGGTAAGATCCCCCCCTTTTTTTTTTTTACAACTGCATAGTATTCCACTGTGTAAATGTCCCACAGCTTTTTTATCCATTCATTTACTGATGGGCACTTGGGTTGTTTCCAAATCTTAACCATTGTGAATAACACTGCTATGAACATAGGGGTGAATATATTCTTTCTGATTGGTGTTTTGGGATCAGTATTCTGAATTACTCATTTGATAACATTTAGTACATTCTTTTGTAAGTTTCAATGACATTTTCTATCTCTCCCAGTTGATTGTGTTCATTCTGAGGGCAGAAACTTTCTTACTAGGTCTTAATTTGTTCAGTAAAGAAATATTATTCAGTTTCTATTATTTACTAGGTACTGATGCACTGAGTCAGTTGTTGTACATACATAGGTGGTCTGCATGGAAAGGCTCTCTGAACTTAAATAGATGACGCTTTAAAAATAATATAAGCTAACTTTTGTTGGATCATTTCTAGTTCAACAAATGGTCAGTTGTTCTGATGAATGCTTTCCATGTATTATCTCATTATTCACAATCACCCTATCAGTTTGTCATTTTTACTTCATTTTAAAGATGATATTGAGAGAAGTGACTTTTAGTTATTATGGTAAACTAGCCATGTCCTAATTAAAAAATTAAATAATCTTTTACTACTGAATTCTCTTAATGGTTACCTGCTGCTAGAGACTCAATGCTATACATAGATTCAGTGATTCACTTGAACATATGTAAAGGGAAGTGGGGAGCGTCCCTGAGGATGGACTCAGGCATAGACTCTAGGTTATATCCAGGATCAAAGAGTGAATATCTTCATGAAAGAACACCATTCCTATCATAGCAAGAAACCTCTTGCTAAAGAATTCTAACCTCCGTTATTTTACATGTAAAGAATTCTCAATGAGTCCTATCTTCAAATACCTATGTGACGTGGCAGAGTTTTATCTTATCTTATAGATGAGAAAATGAAGACATATTGTATATGCCCTTAATGGAATGGATTCTTAATATGTATCAAGCCATGATAAGAGTTCTTACTATGGAATATACAGATGCATTTAATTTTACTAATGACATCCTGTCAGCAGCAACTTGTACTTTATTCAGCCTCACTTGGGCTTGACATTTTAAGTCCCCCTCCCACTCCTCTTAATCTGCCTTATTTTAGATTCCAGCCTCTTGCGTGCTTTGTTCTCTCCACGTCCTTATCTTTTATGGCAGCCGAGGTGGCTGCCTGGTCTCTCATTCGCACTCATTGCCTGCTGTGTGATGAGTTGCAGCATGAGATTCTCCTGCAGGTAGCAATGGAACTTTTCTGTTCAGTTCCGAATCCTGGCCTCTGTGCATACACAATGCTGGCTTTCTGATAACTTTGTTCTTTCTGAGTCAGCTCCATTCTAAGCATATTTGTTTCATATTGGACTCGTCCCTCTTTTTTTCCTCTTTCTTTCTCTTGCTAAAGCCTTTCAAAAGTTTGGCTCTGAATTTTCAAGATAAGTTTATACACTCCAAGGCTGGATGCTCCAGGGATTTTTAGTAGAGCATGAGTCTAGCAGGAAAAGTAGTCTTATTAGGATTTTTCATGTTATAATTTCTCACATTGTTTTACAAAGACAGTACACCAGAAAAACACACTGGGAGGCAGCCACTGTTCTAGAAGGAAATGGTAGTATAAGTAAGTAGATGAAAACAGCATAAGGGGGAAAATCATCTTGTTTAATCTTTTGAGAAGTGTGGGCAGCATAGGTGTTCTAGTTTTCAGCAGCTCTCATCAGACAAGGATTGCCTGATACATCTTAAGGGTGGAGAAGGAAGATGGGTGAGTCTAAGGCTCACAACTGCTGGAAATCTCACGGAAGAGTGGATTTTTGATAGATCTTAGGCCTGTGATTAATTACAGACCAACAACTGCATGAGTCATAGCTTGTTAGTCACATTAAAACTCTCATCTGAATCAAGTTGAAAAATAAAATGGGATATATATATATTTTCCACATGAAAAAATAGAAAAGGCTTTCCACATTAAAGGCCATAAAGCTCCCACAATGATGTATGCACTGTTGTCAAACTTCCCTCAACTCTTGAGGAAAACATCTCACAATCAACACAAACCCAACAGAAGGCAGAGAAATGAGTGAAACCATCCCTACAATGTGTGCTATGTGTGCTGATGAGAAGAAAATAATAATAACCCTCATATGCATGATTACTCCAAAACTTTCAATAGTAAACTTAAAAGGACTGATTTTTAGGAAAATGAGTACCTAAAAGTTAAAGACAAGTCAAGTAAAAGTATCAACACTTTTGAGCATTTAAACCTGATTCTCTCAACAACTTCATACAATATTGGTGCCTTGTGCTTTTCCTGAGGACATTAACTACTGATAGATTCTTTCATTTTTCTTTATTTTTTATGACATCTTATGCATTTAGAAGTTCACCCAAGATTTGTTTGTGCAGGTTCAGGTCTTTTAAAAGCAGTATTTTCCAGTTGATGCCTGTACCCTGTTACGCATTACTAACAATTATGCAAATGAATCCCTGAACCACCCACGTCCACTTGTAACATGAAGCTCTCTGTACATTAGAACTAAATTTTAAAGATTAAATACGTACATCTATAATAGTGCTGGACTTTTAAATTTTAAATTGGAACATTTTGTCTTTTGAAGTGGCAATAATATATTTTATAGAGTATACCAGTGAAATGGTGGTATACTGTCTTTTTTTCTCCCCCATTCTGTTCATTAAAAAAAATCAAGTGCATGGACACGCCCTCATAGCAACTCACCAATCTCTCTCCTTTACCTTTTTATCAGTAAGTACACAGTCAAAAGCTGAAAAGTAAAGACTGAATTACAGAATCACCAGCTGGAAAAAGTCTCAAAAGATAATCTAATCTATTCCCTGGCTTTCATCCCAAGTAGCATTTTGCTTTTACTTATCATACTTCTTTTATTCTGCCAGTGATTACAGTTGGTCACATCCTCAATAGTTTGCTTCAGAAATGTCTTTGAGGAGATTGTGTTTTTATCTATTTTTGAATGTCTCATGCTTAGCACATAATAGGTGCTCAATCATTGTTTGTTAAGTGGAATCTAAGAAACGTGGCATTCTATTCTGTTTTTAAAAACCTCCAGAGAAAATAATCAGACATACTTGAGTAAGAAGTAAAAATGAGCTTAAATGATTTGTTCTGGAATTGTCCATTACTTCTATTCTGTCCTTCATAGAACTAAACAAATTAGCTGATGGTTTAATGTGGAGAGTTCTAAGGGAGATAGCTGAATTTTACATCTTGTATCTATCAATTCCTAGCTGTATGATAATGAGTAAATTACCAAACTTACTAGGATTCATTTTCTCATCCCTAAGATGGTGATAATAACATTTATCTTCCTCATATGGTTTTCCTAAGGATTAAATATGATATAGGTATAAAATATTTAGCAGTTTCTGATATGTAGTAACACTCAGTTATTAAATGTTGATCATCATCATCATCATCATCATCATCATCATCTAGCTGGATTGTTACTGTCAATAGTTTCAAATATAATCTTTAATTTCTTTAATTCCTTTTTGCTTCATCAACCTGGAATCAATTCAACTGCCTATTTATTTATTTATTTATTTGCGCTTGCCATTTGCCTTTTGAATGCTATTAATCCTACCTTTAACTTTGCACTGGAGTATAACTTGAAATTGAGTTCAAAAGGTAGAGAAAAAAGTTGACATGATTGATAGATTTGATACTATATACACAAAATCCACGATAATATAAAACCACCTATTAAAACTAAATAGGCAATCAGCAAGGTGGTGGGATATATGACCAATCTATAAAAACCAGTAGCATTTCCATACAGCAGCAATAGCCAAGTAGAAAATGAAATAGAAAAAAGACACTTTGACAATGGCAACAAAATGTTTAAGATTCCCAGTCATAAATATAACAAAGATGTGCATGAAGACCAGAAGACCAGAATGAATGGCAAGCTAGGGGGGTCTCACGATAGGAAGACACAATATTATTCAGATACATTGTTTTCAAAATTTTCTATAAATTCTGTCAATTTTCAAGCAACTCATAAGTGTTCTTTTTGGGGGCGGGAGGGCATACTAACAAAGTGATTTACTTATCATGTGGAAGAGTAAAGATCCAAAATTAGACAACTATAAAAAAGAAAACAAAAAGGGGAGAGTTGCCCTACCCGATGTTTTATTTATTTTATTTTATTTATTAAAAAATATATTTTTATTGATTTCAGAGAGGAAAGGAGAGGGAGAGAGAGATAGAAACATCAATGATGAGAGAGAATCATTGATTGGCTGCCTCCTGCATGCCCCCTACTGGGGATCGAGCCTGCAACCCAGGCATGTGCCCTTGACCAGAATCGAACCTTGGACCCTTCAGTCCACAGGCCGATGCTCTATCCACTGAGCCAAACCAGCTAGGGCCAGATGTTTTAAATATATAGTAATCAAGAATATTGGTGGACACAGGGATATACAAAAAATATATCTTTGTAAAAGGACAGAGAGCCCAGAAGCCTACTCAAGTATACATGGGTCTTGGTATGTCACGAGGAGGCATTACAAATCAGCTGGAAAACAGGAAAATGGATCATTGACAATTGTCTTTGGAAATGGAAACAAAATAAATTAGATTTGCATTTTCATACCATACATAAAAATAAGCTCCAAATGATTTAGAGACCTAAATGCAAAAAAAGAACTTGAAAAATGTGGGAAAGGTAGGAAAATAACCCTATTATATTAGGCAAGAAAGGACTTAAATGAGTCTTTTCAATTTTCAACACAAGATGATGAAAATTGATACATTCACTATAGCAAAATATAAAATTTTTCTACAATAAAAATCACCACATGCTAAAAGTAAAATACCTGAAAAAAATGTTAACATATAAAATGATATACATTTAGAATACATAACATCATTTAGAAAAAGACATAAAAGAAATATAAGCAAGGATGTGAATTGGACATTCACTATGTAGGAACCCTGAATGGCAAATAAATGTATAAAAAGATACTCAATCTCTTATAATAAGGGCAGTGAAAAGCAAAAGAATGAAGAGGAGACATTTCATGTTATCAGAAGTGGCAAAAAGTTAAAATGTCTGACAATATCAGGTATTGATGAGAATAAGGAGAAACTGGAAGGCTTTTGTGCTCCTGGGGTTAATGAAAATTGTCAGCCCAATTTGAATTGCATTGTATCAATATTTAGTAGAGTTAAAAGTAACCTATGACCTAATAATTATACTTATAGATACAAGATCCCAGAGAAACTTTAGCACCTGATGACAGAGATATATTTAAGGACATTTGTTTACAGCATTATCTCTAATAGCCACAAAGCTAGAAAAACTCTAAATTTCATGAATAAATACTTGTAAAGTCATATGAAGGACTAATACATAAATACAGATCTTGGAAAACATAATATCCATCCAAAAATGAATGGTAAAATAATTTACATAAAGGGAAGACTCAGTTACTACTGAGGTGGATACAGGATTTAAGCAAATCACGTCTCATTGTACTAAGGTTAGACATTCTCATAATTTAATCATATAATCTGATATAACATGGCATATTTGGACTGGTGAAAGAATGATAGTCTAAACGGGAAAAATGAGATAAAATATTTCATTTGAGAACAAAATTTTTAACAGATTTTACTAAAATGGAATTTAAAAGGTAAAATAAACTTCATAAAGCTCACATAAACTTCAAAAACTGTCTCTCTTTGCTTTGTTATTAAGTGTCCTGGGAAAATGTCACCGTGTCTATCTGCCTCTCTTTGTTCTGTTATTAAGTGTCCTGGGAAAATGTCACCGTGTCTATGTCCAGCACTCGTGAGTTTACAATCTGACATGCAACCCTGGTGCCCAAATTTTGGCCTCTATGTTCTGTAAAAGAAGCCAGGATTCCTTGACATGTAGTTAATTGCCTGTCATGGAGTAGGGAAAATGAAGTTATACTTGAAATGCTTAGTTGTTACCAGAAAGTGAGCCACTTTCAAAATGACTGGGGGCAGTACTACAGGGGAAAATGCCTCCAGGGGTTGTGACAATCAGAGCACCAAAAAAGAAAATAATTCTGTCACAGGCCATGAGTTTATGATATTAGTCAAATTAGGTCAATCCTCTGAGTATATAGAAGCAAAGGCATCTATGGATTTCCAATAATGTCTATAGAAATACATATTTCAACTGAAACTATGTAGGTATATTGCAGTTTATTTTCATCAGTTCCATTAGGAAAAATCAGATAGTAAAAAGTTGTCTTTGAGGTGATAACAAGACTATGGGCAAGGGTGACAGTTAAGGGCTGCCCAGGAGACAGGGTGCGAGAAACCATTTCTCAACAGTAGACCAATGGCATGTAGCAGCTGACGGTATTGCAAAGGACTCCAGCCCAATAATCACTGGCTCTGTGGGACCATATACGAAAGCACACCCAGGTTCTTGTGTCTCAACTCTCTGGCTAATAATCTAAATCTATAAACATATCAAGGTCTTAATTCTATAATCTCTAAACTTAATTTCTAACCAAACAGCCAGCTTGAGATGGTCATTTTGTTTCCATGGCAAATGATTTTGACATGGGATGGTATGAAAAATGATGGAGATGATAGAAACAAGCCAAATTCTGAGTATTAGTAACTTTTGCGTTAAGTTAAAGTGTAGTTTAACTTAATTTGCAATTACTTGGTTGACTCATATTTGTACTATCTGCTTTTTAAAGAGAGACTTAGAAAGGATTCTGACATAAGGAACTTGAGATTTTCAATTAAATACTCAGAGATTTAACCTTGTGACCAATGTTTAGGTGCTCAAGGCAATCTGATTTCTTAGAACAATCTCCTTCGATTTATTGTATGGATAAGCTATTGTATGTACTAGTATAAGCAGTGTTTTGAGTGTCTCGCTGTGTTTTTGTTTTTTGTGGGGGTATTTTAAAGCCTGCCTTTCTGGTTGTTATAAGTGCTAGAAAAAATCAGAGATATAAAATTTGTGGTTTTTATTTAAAAATGTTTAAGACAGTTTGCTTATAATTTCTTTAAATATTTTTAAATGTGTAGGGATTTTTATCCACCAAATGCATAAGTAAATAGAATATTAGTTCAAGGGCAAATACAAGTTAGTGTTTAATGTATCCACAAAATTGACATTTTAAAAAAAATAAGATTTATAAATTTGCTTTGAAATCTTATGAAAGATGGGCTTTAAAATTAAAACTCTAGTAAACAGGATATTAATTTTAACACAAATAACTAACTATAGATATTCTTTTTTGTGTATAAAAGAAAGCCACTTCCCCCATGGCATCAAAAAGGCAATTGACTAGATAAAATGAAAAAAGAATTATAGAAAATAATAATGAAAATGATATAGAAAAATTATACAAACAACTCCACATATTATACATGAACTAGAGGCCTGGTGCACGAATTTGTGCACCAGTGGGGTCCCTCAGCCTGGCCTGTAGGATCCGGCCAAAACTGGCTCTCCAACATCCCCTGAGGGGTCTCGGATTGCGAGAGGGTGCAGGCCAGGTCTAGGGACCTCACCAGTGCACGATCAGGGCCAGGGAGGGAAGCGGGAGGTTGGCCAGCCGTGGAGGGACCACAGAAGGGCTCCAGGGCATGTCTGGCCCATCTCACTCAGTCCTGATCGACTGGACCCTCGCAGCAAGTTAACCTACCAGTTGGAGCGTCTGGCCCCTGGTGGTCAGTGCATGTCATAGCAAGCGGTTGAGTGGCCTTAGCATATCATTGGCATATTACACTTAGATTGGTTGAACGGACAACTGGACACTTAGCATATTAGGCTTTTATTATATAGGATTATCATACAGATAGTAACAAAGATATTTAAGTGTGAACTGAGGAGAAAATATAAGTAGACATGAATTTTAACTAAAATATTTAATTTATGAAAAAATCTAAAATAATAACAAAATGTTAATTTTTTTTGAGTGGCAAGTATATTGGTGATTATTACATTATTCATTGTATTTTTTATTTTTCTCAGTTAAGATATCCATAATGTAAAGATTCAAATAATAGTGCATGAAGAACCTAAGAGACCAATAAAAATAATAAATTGGACATAGGCCTGGGATATTAAAATAAATTCTGAGAATAATGGCTAAATAATTAAAATTATGTAACAAAATATTTTAATTTAAAACAAAACAACTTAAGACTAAAAAAAAAATAAAGTTGGAAAAAAAAAAAGAATGAGAGAAATTTCTGCCAAGATGTCTCACACATTATGACTGACAAAAAAACACAGTGACAAGTTAAGCTTTGTTGTGTTTTTTTGCAAGTAAGGGGACAAAATAATGTGTTTTTGAGGAAATTAGTAACTGGTGATGAAATATGTTCCTTCCAGTAAAAGTCAGAAATGAATCATAATAGTCTGCCATGGAAAACAGCAACACAGAGAAAAGTTTACCTGCCAAAATCTAAGTGAGATGAATGATGATTTATTTCTATGATATCAATGACATTATTCATGAAAAATTTGTATTATTAAGTAAAATACTCGAATTTATTGTGATGGAGAAATCATGATGCCTCTGAGAGCTTCCTTATAAAACAAAGCTAAGGGATTGAGGGGCCGTGGCTGACTTCTCTATGAGGATGATGCCACAAAGATGTTGCTGTAAACATTTTTGAGTAAATATATTAATTGCTTTTATCACTCCCTTTATGCATAAAACAAAGTTTCAAATGCTTCCAGGCTGCTTCTACATGAAACCCATCTCTCATGGACTAAGATTTTCTATCAGTGAAGACAGTCAAAGAAAATGTGCTGCAGGATTTACAGGCAATTTTAGAACCAGACTTGGAAGAATTGCATATGGCTTTATTTAAAGAAAATAATATTTGACTATAAGCCCTGCTGTCCCTTTTTGTGAAAATTGTCTATTTTGCAAAATATATGATTTTTGTGTTTTCTGTAAAATTTTAAGGACAAATATTTCAGGGGAGTGTATAACATAATGAAGCACATGGGCTCACATGGGCTATGGATTCAGCCAGAGATGAAATTCCTGTTCATCCCTTTAAGTAATGTATGAATCTCAGTTTCTTTATCTGTAAAATGGGGATGAGAAGACTTCAGTGGGGTGTGAGGCATGGCAATGAGTCAAGTACCTAGAACTGCCTGGTTTGTGGCAGATAATACGAGGTAACTATTATGACTATGAGTGTTATTTTGTTTATATTATGTATTCGACAAAAGGTTTGTCTACTTTTTTCCTTTTCATTAAATTACTTCCATTAGACTTGAGAAATATAGGCTTTTCTGTGTTGGTTTTAGTACCTCAGTGATTGAAGTGAAAATATATTTCCCTAGAAAATCTCATAGTATGATTGTTAAATCATTTGCAATGAAGAATTATGTCAATAGACCACTTGGGCCCCAGAATTATATTGCCCACCATTTCTACAGCTTTTTCTAAGATATTCAGTCCAAAGATAGTATTTATCAGTAAATGAATGTATTAGCTTTCAAATTTTTCTAAAACAACAACAACCAAACCTTTATTTAACTTATCTGACCACTTTGGTAAAATTATCAGTAGTATGTTTTCCAGAAAACTAAAACTATGATATTTCTTTGCTCTCAATACAACAAAGATGAATTATGTTTCATACTATTAAAATATTTGCTCTTTCAGTTTGGGAGAGGCTTTCTCATTTGGGCTAAGTCACTGTGACTTTTAATGCTTAAATGATACCCAAATTAAGACATTAAATATAACATCCGCTGAATTTAGGTTTACTCACATGTACATAAAATGAGGAGCCTTAAACCAAAGGCACATTTTCAGAGTCTATATTGTACTGAGTGTCATACTTTATACAGTCTTTTCTCAACTCATACTATTAATATACTTGCTGACTGTCATTAAAGTTTTATAAAAGATATATATGTATATATATTAGGGAACACTTCAAATATATATGCATGTACCTATTAAAATGACTATCTTAGACTTTTTCTAGCCAATGGATCTTAGCTCATCTAATTATCAAGTGAGCAAAATGGAGTTTTTCTAGATTGTTTTTAATGTACTACAAACACGACTTCTATTGAGATACTTTGGAAATATAATTAAACACAAAGACGGTTACTAATACGATTAAGGAGAAAGTACAGTTAGGCTTTTCTAACCCAGTTAAAACCATTGTGTTGGCTGCCTTAGTCAATAATAAATCACAGCTGATATCTGGAAGCAGAAATACCGTGTAAGCATTTCTGTTCTTTTCCTGTCCACAGAAGTTTGGAGGGTTGTATTAGAATAAGATTTCTGACGGGATCAAATGAAGTATCACCCAGTTTGTGCAGGTACCAGCAGAGCCATTTTATTTAGTAGAGTTTGAGGCTGTTTTGCAAGATTGATAGCGTTCTTCAGGAAGGGTATATCATATTTATGGTAGATATGACACAGACCCATAAACTACAATAATTTAGATTACCTGAGCTGCAGAGCATAACTGACAAGTACCAATAAGTAGTTATAACAAAATACACACATGACAGTTGAATCTCACTTTCAATTGGTTCATTTTATCTTAGTTTTAATAATATTAATGCCAGAGAGAGAAGGTGAATAGGAAGACTATGTGAACACAAGAAAATGAAAATATGTTCATTGGTTGAAAAGCAATTGAAAGCTGTATTAATTCTAGAGCTTAAACGAAAAGAAAAGGAGATTCCCTCTAAGCGTGTAAGGGTCTCTAAGAAAAATGTGAGCACTCTCATTCTGGAGACTTTTAGAGTAGAAATATCATGCATATCTTTCTCATTTTGTTTTTGTATAAGAGGTATTTATTAAGTCAACAAGGATTATAAAGGTTCGCCAATACCTGTGTAAATGAATGACTGATTCTACATAAAAATGATTTAATGTATAATATGAAAACCAATTTCATTTTCTCCCCAAGTTTGGTGACACAATACATAATTTGAATACTCCCCAGAGATGGCAGTAATGAAGGGTATTTCATTAAGGTAGCTTTGAATGCAGATTCCTCTATTTTTGTACAAATTGGAAAATGAAAAATGTCCCTTTTTTTAGAGCAGCAAAACACAGGCTCTGGGGCAAGATGGCCTGGCTCATATCCTGGCCCTACCAATTACTAATTGTGTAACCTTGGTCCAGTTACTTAACCACACTAGGATATAAAATAGGGGTAACAATACCTGCCTGAGAGAGTTCTTGAGAGTATTAAATGAAATAATACAAGTGGAGCTTTTGCAAAAATGTCTGCATGTAGAAGTTGTTCAATAAGTGTCAACTTTCATTGCTATTTCAAAGCAGTGGCCCGTGAAATTTGTTTTTTGCTGAGACTCACATGACAACATCCACAGGTGCAACCTGCTCTGTTGGTCCATTTTGCAGAGCTGTGTTCCATCCTCACTCATGACACACGTATTGGAGTGCAAATAAGCGACAGTGACATTATCACAGAGAGAACTCTAATTCTGTTCTAACTTAAAATAAGAAATAATTAAAAAACCTCAGCACTTAATATTGGTCTCAGGTTCATACCAAAACATGTCACAGTAGATTATGACACAGTCGTGCTGCCAACACTTCTTTTAGGAAGTAAAGCGAAGGGAGAGAAGTACATGGTTTGGGATAAGTCTGTGAAATTAAAATCAGTTCCTTTTCCATTTGTCCATCCATTCATCTTTCCATCCATTATCCACCAACCATCCTCTCTTTATCAAATATTTATTGAAAACCTATAGGGGGTTGAAAAGACGGAAGAAACTCTGCCAAGAAGTTTGCATGCTTGCATGGAGTTCCAGGTTCCTTTGTTTTGTTGTAGTTCTTTGTTTTGTTTTTGTTTCTTACTCTTTGGGGAACTTCCTATCCTAGCAGGAGGGAGGAAAGAGTAAAATTTCTCCTTTACTCTTAAAATGAGCATTCATCTCTTCAACAGTACGTTTGAGAGAAAAAATCCGAGGTTGCAGATAAAGGTTTGCCCAATCTCAGATTCTGCTAGATGGAAAGTATCCTATTCAAAGGAGTGGGAGAACGAGGGAGAGGCATGTTTATGTGCAAAATTGAAATATGTACATGGGTCAGTTTCTTTGATTTTTCACTGGCTTTTATTATTCGCTATTTAGTGAACTAACAAAGTGGCTGTTAGTTTACATTTAGGTTAAATGTTGTTCTTTTTGGATTAATAAGGCAAGTGTCATTTAGAATATTTTTGTTTAACACTGCTTTTTACTACTATAAGGGAGTTATCATACTCAAAGTAAAATAAACCTTTAACTTTAGTGAGTAGCTATTTCTTTAATGATTGATTTCAGCATAGATTTGTTTATTTAACAGATTAAATGATGAAGGAGTTGACAGCCATATTATCACAACATTTACTACATAAATATGAAATACATCACAGAGAGGGGGACATAACAGAAAAAGCTAGCAATTTACTTTGATTTATTTCCTGCTAGGTTGTGCATAATCAGTAATAGTATGTTACATGGTCAAATAAAAAATTGGACGTAAAACTATAGAAATGATAGGTATTTAAATTACCTCCTGTTCCAAATTTTTAAAAAATAATTTAATGAAGAAGTACCTTTCAGGTGAAAAAGGTGAAAGGATTAAGCAGTACAGATTAGTAATTATAGAACAGTCACATCTGCAGATTACAACAGAGGGAATATAGTCAATAATTTTATGATAACTATGTACGGGGCCAGGTGGGTACCTGAAGCATCAGGAGGACCACTCTGCAAAGTACATACTTTTCTAGTCACTTTGCTGTACATCTGAAACTAAGCCAGAATTATATTGTCTATAAACTGTAACTGAAAAAAAAGTTCTCCCCTTGATGCTGCAGGCTTCTGTTAAATGGGGGTGTGAGTTCTTTCCTTGAAAACGTGAGGTGACCATTAGGAGGACAGTTGGTGGAGCAATGAGGACTCTGCACTCAGGACAGTAGACACTCACTGACAGTGACTCAAACATCAGTCAGACCAACCCTGAGCCAATGTGTACCAACTCTCAGGGTAGTTACTTGAAAGCTAGAAAACCTGTTCTTTTCAAGAGTGTTGCTCTCAAATGGTTAAAACATAAAAGGAAAAATTAACACAAGAGAAAACTGAAGCAGGAGGGAAATAACCATCGTCTTCTACTGAGTATTTGATTTTTAAAAATCTATGCATTATACATAGAATTCTAGTCATTATAATGACATACACAAAAAATGTCATGGACAGACAATAGTGGAGGGAAGGCCTAGGGAGAGGATGGGAGCGGGGTGGAGGGGGTCAATGTGGGGAAAAGGGGGGACATCTGTAATACTTTCAACAATAAAGATAAATTTAAAAACAAACAGAAATCTGCATTACTGGGTTATATATTATATATATTTTTCCCTGGGTATAAAATTTCCAATGGTAACATGTTAGATAAAAGTGCATTAAAAATATACTATAATGCCCTGGCCGGTTTGGCTCAGTGGATAGAACATCAGCTTGCAGACTGAAGGGTCCCAGGTTCTATTCTGGTCAAGAACACATGCCTGGGGTTGTGGGCTCGATCCCCAATGGGGGGCGTGAAGGAGGCAGCCAATCAATGATTCTCTCTCATCATTGATGTTTCTATCTCTCTCTCTCTCCCTTTCCCTTCCTCCCTGAAATCAATAAAATAACTCTTAGGCATATCAGCATGGAAATAATAAAAGTTATAAAATAAGTCAATGGGTAGCAAGGTTCTCCTGATGTCATTGTGGTCACAGCAGAAATCCAGTTCTCTGATAACTCAATGTAATAATTATACCATGATTCCAAATTTTAATTTTTTTTAAGTATTCAAAATTATAATTATAATGCCAGAGAATCAGAAATAGTTGTATTTTACATAATGAGCATGTGCAAGTAAAATGGATACGGCCAATTTGATGCTGTGGACTTTTCAATGCAGCAATATGAGAGAGGGGACATTTTGATATTCCCTAAAGAGCAGACCATTATATTCTCAACTTTTTAAAATGTCAAGTTCTTTACACAAAAGCCATCTGCATCCTCTTCCTGACACTCACCAAACCCCTGGAGCCCGAACTGTCTAGAAGGTGCACTAAACCCATGTTCACCCTAACCTGACATTGAGTCTCACTCACCCAGTGGGGAACATCGTGAAGGATGGCACAGAGGGCCAGCATCTCTTATGCTCATTACTGAAACATACCACCCTCTTTAATATTTTTTTTTCAAGTTTTACATCTTGAAGTGACTAAATGTCAAAAAGGCTGTGCCAAAATGCTCTTTCTTTACAAGTGCTATGCTTATAAAAGATGAGCAAGGAAACCCACGGAAGAGAAGACACTCATGCATTTGTCTAAAGTACATGTAAAAATGGAAGATCTCAGTGCAAAAAGTTCATATATTAATACAGAATCAGGGTATTTAAAGATTGGAAATACTGACAAGACCCTGCAGTTTAAACACTGACCTAATAAATGAATTATCCCCATGCTCTTGCTTCCCTGATGTCACAGGCTGCTCTCTCTTCAGGTAAGAGCCACTTGACCCTCACCTGCAGTGTCAGTCTGCCCCAAGCTCAGTTCCCCAGATGGTGAGGTTAAAAGGAATTCTGGTTCAACACCCATGAAGACTCGACCTGACCTCTTCCAAAGTCCTATTCATTGGTGAACGCTAACTCTAACCGAGAGTTTTATGGTACTTATAGTGAAGGCTAAGCTTGGGTCAGAAACTGGCTCTTGACATTGTTTCTTGTGCTTGAATCTCTATTTTCATTATGTATCTTCCCTGGGAAATGAGAGTTGCCTCATTCTCCTCGGGTCCTACAAAACACCACATTTAAATTTTTTCTTTATTTTAAATTTATTTTTATATGTATTTTTTTTTTCAGTTAACGCATCCTTCACCTTACACAGTTATATTTTTGTTTTTGTGATTGTGAGGCTATTTAGGGTTTACTCTTTCAGCAACTTTCAGATAAATAATACAGTATCATTATAGTCACAGTATTGTACATTAGATCCCAAAACTTCTTGCAGCTGAAAGTTTGTACCATTTGACCAAAATTGTCCCAAATCTATAATGCATAGATTTTTAAAAATCAAATACTCAATAGAAGATGATGGTTATTTCCCTCCTGCTTCAGTTTTCTCTTGTGTTAATTTTTCCTTTTATGTTTTAACCATTTGAGAGCAACACTCTTGAAAAGAACAGGTTTTCTAGCTTTCAAGTAACTACCCTGAGAGTTGGTACACATTGGCTCAGGGTTGGTCTGACTGATGTTTGAGTCACTGTCAGTGAGTGTCTACTGTCCTGAGTGCAGAGTCCTCATTGCTCCACCAACTGTCCTCCTAATGGTCACCTCACGTTTTCAAGGAAAGAACTAGCACCCCCATTTAATCCATGGACTCACCATTCTATTCTCTCCTTCTATGAGTTCAGCTTTCTCAGATTCCACATATAAGTGATATCACACACTATTTGTCTTTCTCTGTCTGACTTACTTCATTCAATATTATGCTCTCAAGGTTCATCCATGTTGTCTTAAATGCCAGGGTTTCCTTCTTTTTTATGACTGAATAATATTCCTTTGTATACATATACCACATGTTCTTCATCCATTCAGCTGACAGTGGACATGTAGGTTGTTTCCATGTCTTGGCTATTGTGAATAATGTTGCAATGAACATGGGAGTGCAGCTGTCACTTCAAGATCCTGATTTAATTTCCTTTGGATATGTATCCATAAGTGGCATTGCTGGATCATACAGTAGTTCTATTTTTTATTTATTGAGGAATCTTCATATGTTTTCCATAGTGGCTGTACCGGTTTACATTCCAACCACATCCTCACAAACATTAGAGCACCACCTTTTTTTAGGAGTTCTTCTGCCAACAGACATTATCTTTCTGATGTAGACTGCCATCCATTTAGCTGTATTTCTAGAGCTTGCTGTTTCCTGTCTTTCCTATGATTGTGCTCCACCTACTTGCTACCTTTGCCTGGTTCTTCTTGATGCTGGACACAACTGTGGAGTCACCTGCTCCCTGTCACAATACTCATTGAATGCAATGTGGCACCTGCTGAATCCATTTCCTCCCTTTCCAGGTAGGCCCACTCTAATAGCCTCTGCCAGTGTTGGGATTCTCAGATCCTGTCCGTCTCAGGCTACCTTTGATTAACACGTTAAGCGCCCGGCCTGTTTTGTCTTCCGGATGGAAAGTATAGTGTCAGTCACCGGTGACACGTGTTAATGGCTTTCCTGTATCATGAATTTCTATTAAGTGGTCATCTAATTGTTTGAACCTTAAAGGTCCAAGTACTCACTAATTTTTGAGGAAGTCCACTTTCTTATGAAAACTAATGACTAATAGAAATGTTTTCATTGTATGAACTTGAAATCAACGCCTACATGGCACACACAATGCTTTTGTGTAAATTAGGAAAAGGCACTCCCTGTAGACGGACCAATTTCCAAAAAGGGCCTTTACCATTCTACAGTCTAATCCAGACCACAGGGCTTGGCCAAAGAAATATGGGCAGAATTTCGGTCCTCATTTAACCCCTTGGCTGTATGTCCTTGTGCGGGACACAGCCCAGGCAACTCTATGTGGTGGTCTGTGGATTGGTTCTGGTTCTGTTCCTTCAAGTCTAAAATAACAGATCTAAATGGCTCTTTCATATAAGAATTTTTCAATTACTTGGTAATGACTACTCTATTCCCGTTGCAATTTCTCTTCTTTGGATTAAACATCGTAGGTGCCTACAATTATTCCTCTTCACAAATGTTTTAAAATCCCTCCACCTCCCTGTTGGCTTTGTTTGGAACATGCTTCCATTTTCTGTATTTTCATTTAAGTGCACTCTAAACCAAACAAAGCAATACTCCAGATTGGTTTCACCAAAGTGGAGTGGATTGGGATCTGATTCCCCTTGTTGTACAACATTCTGTGCTTCTTTTTAAATTAGCCTATGATTTCAGAGAGCTGGAACAGGCTGGCAAGAGAGACTCAGAGCTTTAAATAGCAAGTATTCTAAGTTAAATAACTATTAAACCGAACAAAACCAAAGTTATGTTTTCTTAAGATCATCTTTCAAAAATAAGTATAAAAAGTTGTGAGTTACTTTGAGAAAGCAAAGTCAAGCCAATTTTGCCTGATAAATTTAATTAGATTAACATTTAGAAATTTATTTTACTCCATAAAGCAGATGCTGATTTACATACATATTTTAATACTATTTTCTTTCAAGTCTATGTACACACATATATTTATCATTCAATTATATGCAATTTGTGCCTTGTATCAGTGTCAGAACTTAATGGGTTAGATTAATTTCATAAAGGCTAGACAGAAACAAATTTGATTATATTTTGGGGGCAAATAATTTGAGATCATTCAAAAGAAAGATGGCAAGAACAAAGAGGCTTAAGTAGTTTTCCATATCAAGGAAGGATTTTCTAATATGCTCTGAGTGGTATTGAGAATGTTGATGATACAGATCATGAAGTTCAAGGTCCTTGGGCACTATAGTTAGATAATGGCACAGTCTGAGTTCTGCAACTGTTTCCATGTTTTTAAATTAATTGACTGATGATTTGGATGCATGGCAAGATTTAAACTGAATTAGAGGACATGACTAAGGTATGGTTTGGAGTCAGACTATGTGTCTAACTATTAACACACATTGGTATCATCTTTTTTGTGTTTTCTTTTATATATATAAATATTAATATTTATTATTATAAATATTTATATTTTATTGATTTTTTACAGAGAGGAAGGGAGAGGGATAGAGAGCCAGAAACATCGATGAGAGAGAAACATCGATCAGCCACCTCCTGCACACCCCCCACTGGGGATGTGCCCGCAACAAAGGTACATGCCCTTGACCGGAACCGAACCTGGGACCCTTTAGTCCCCAGGCCGATGCCCTATCCACTGAGCAAAACTGGTCAGGGTGTTTTTTCTTTTTAGTAGATCCTCACAGGGGAGGACAAAAAGAGAGTGGCTGTAATAAAGAGGGGAGAAGGAATGAGAATCAGCATGATGATTATGGGGTGGCATAATAAAGTTGTAAACATGGAGACTCTGTGGTCAGACAGATACAGTTTCAGTCCTGACATTTCACAGTGACATATGGCAAAGTTATCTAAGTTATCTGAGTCTTAGTATTTTTGTTTATAAAATGGGGTTAATAATAGCTATTTTGAAGCACGGCTGGAACAATTAATCTCCCAGTTTAATAAAGTGCCCAGCATATAGCACATGTTCAACACATTGTTTGTTATTACCATACAACAGTAAAGCTGACACAACGATATGTACCAGGAAGTGACTGAAAGAGTGGATAGCTAGGGTTAGATCTTCAATTTAACATTTTTGTTTGGTTCCAAGGCTGGTTAGAAACACCAGCCTTTATCTCTTCACTTTAAATGGATGTGCTCTGCAGTTTCCATCAACACACACAGAGGAGCGGTGTACAGTAGCCCTTCTCTGGAGAAAAACAATATTTCTCTTCCAATTACCCCACATGAAAGATTCTGGGGACTTAAAAGTCAGACAGTTAAATGACTGCTACACACTGATATGATGACTTGAAATCTTCCTGGATGAGGGCACATATGTGTAGAAGACATTATTAGTAATCTCCAGTTGTCAGTGGGAAAGTATGTAGCCAGCAACTAAATAAATGATATGTCCTAATTTCAAAATACTGTTGGCCTTGGAATTGGGGCCAAGTGTTCATGACATGTCTCCAGCTGGCATCACAGTAGTGCTGGTTTTCTAGATGGCAAAACATCCTGTTTGGGATCAAAAGAACTCAGCATGGGGATTAGTCTTTCAAAGAGATAATGCACTGCATCTTACAGAGAGTATGATTGTGACAAGACCATTGTATAACCCTGAGACAGGTCTAATATTTTGTAGTGAATCCATTAATTCCACTTAATTCCTTTAATTATGGTGGATAAGGGAGATTGTATATATGCGATAGTTTGCCTATTAATTTTCTGTATTTTGGCCAAGTCTATCTTTCAGTATACATTTTCATGATGACTTTTAGATATATACACGCTTGAATGACAACGGAGTCTCTATATAGAATGCCAAAAAGGAGAGTGACAACACAATGGCAGGAAAAGAACCTGAGATCCAGATCCAGAGGATTTGGGATTCAGGTCCAAGTTTTCACTTACATTAGTATCATGGTAAAGTCACTCCACTACTTTAGGCTCCAGGTTCCTTATCTACAAAGCAAGAATTGTGATATCCACCTTCAAAGACACTGTAAGGATTGAATGAAGAAATATAAGCAATGTACTGTAGACCCTAAAGGCAAAAGGGAGTCAACAAATGTTTCCTGGGTCAAAGACATGAAATATTTCTCATGGGGGTGGTTCTCCAACATAGCAGGAACTCAACTAATAGAAACAATGTTCAAATATGGACTCAGATGGAAAAAGCTCTGTGTAAATCTTAGGACTTCAGTCTTTCCATTTCCATGGAATGCCTATCAGTCCTCCTGACAGAAGGTGGTAAATGACTGAAACAACAAAAAGTATCAAAACTGAAATTTTATTTTTCAAAATTTCCAAAAATAAATAAATGAAAAAAATATATAATTAAACATGCAAATGATGTAAGTTTATAGTATGATAGCATTTATATGTCCAAGTTAGACCTAAAACCTAGCTAAGACTTTTGGCGTGTGTGTGTGTGTGTGTGTGTGTGTGTGTGTGTGTGCAACAAAAGTATGTAATTACTGATAGAAACTAGCATTTTCAAATCTGCATGGCTTCATAAAGTCAAATTGATTCAAGTTCTAGCTACTGCTAACATTTTAATGTTTAATAAGTGTTACCTTGTGAGATTATCAGGTTATTTTGCAACGAACTGGGCTAATACCACAGGAAAGTACCTGAGATAAGGAAAAGACAAGCGGCTTACCTAAGGTCAGGTACTGACCCAGATTTTCTGTGAGCAAACATTGCTTCTGAGGAAAAGCTTGGTGGTTTGGAATTGGTGTGAAGTAGTAAGGCTATTAGGATAGTATTTAGTCATTTATTTTATATTTGTACTAAGTAGCTTTGTGTGCTGTCTAATACTGATGACACATGAATACTTTATCAACAATCAAAAGAAAAGGAGCAACACAGAGAGCCAGGTAGCACTGGAAGTGCTTTCACATGATACAGATGAAGCCAGGGTGCCAGCTGCGTCTCAGGCAGGTGTAGAGTACAAGGGAAAGGGCATAGGAACAAGGAAAGAGTAAAGCATATAGAGAATGTTATGTTGAGATGCAAGAATTCAGAGCATGGGAAGCAGGGCCCAGGAATAGTTTTGTATTTGGGTGTTGAGCAACCCCTCTGCAATGCCAATAAAAAAGGAGATGAATATGAACTGAGACAAACTACAAAGTAGGAGTAAGTGGTGGTTGAAAGAAAGCTTATACTTTTACTATTTATTTATAATACACAAAACTTATAATTATTTATGTACTATAAATTGAAATATTTTATATACTCAGCTGTAATTTTTTATGTTACCCATATTCACCAATAGTTCTAAAGAAATTTATTTTTTTTGAATTAAAAAATACCCTAATAAAATAAAATGAAATAAAAACACTTTAAAGAAGCATTTGTTACAGAAATACCTATATAGAGAGGAAACAATGGCCTACTTTGTTGTTGAGGTAAATATTGGCCAGTCTTCTTTGGGTCTACCTTTTATTCCCCCTTTCTTACCATTGAGCTATTTAAATTGTTTTAAATTATTCTTTCCCAGAATGGTTATCTAGCTGGCTCTCATCAGCTAAATTTGCCTTTCCCTAAGTCTTTTAAAATCTTTTCAATAAAATACATGGGGATAAATGAGAAATATATTTTGCAATCTATGCAAACATTTTACATAAAATTATGTAAATTTTATAAATGCATTATTGAAAAAATACAATTGGATCAAAGAAATACCTATTTCAAAAGTGGGTATGACTTACAGTGTTAGGATGACACACCTTACTTACTGAGAACAGAGTTGTTTGACCCTGTTTATGTTGAGCTCTCTGGTAACTTGCTGATAAGGATTAACATGTAAAGAAGGGTCTGGAAAAATGTGGTCTCTCTGTGGCTATGCAGCATGGGTGTACAAACAAGGCTGATTGTTCTAGAAGTCTGGATCAGGCCTTTCCTACATTCCTATCTAACATATTTTAGACATACCTGCTTGCTAAGAAATACAATCTCTGCACACTATAGGGTGTGTTTATACACACAAAATCAATCAAGTCTAATTGACTGCTGTAAGGTGCTGCCAACACCATTTCTCTTTTTTGGCTATATTCCTATTAATACCAGTGCAAAGGTATTTAGCTTAGAGAAAAACAAACATACATTACTGTTTTTAGATATAAAAAAGATACTGGTTAGATTTTCCCCCCTAGCCTAACAGGGTGACTGGATGGGTGCTATAGGATTAGAATGAGCTTATGCAACATTCTATAAATTAGCAAAAATGTTTTTTGAAAGCTAAAAAGTGTTTTGCTGAGAAATTTGAAAATCATTAGAAATATAAAAAGCCAGGAAAACAGGTTTCTGAGCACCATGTGAATCACAGTGAAAAAACTCACACACAGCCAAGCCATTTGTTCAGTTATTGGTATATCTTAAGTAGACTGAAAACACTGAGTCAACTTCCTGCTTAAATACAGTAGACATAACATTCATGCCAACCCACTCACACTCCTCACTCTCCTTAGATGATCTGTCTTCCCATCCCCAAGAAATCGTTCTTTTAGCCCATGATAGGACCCCCCAGTTAGCCCAGTCAGAGCTGATGGGATGGAGGTTACAACTGCTCCAAGCTGGACTGTCAGGTCCCTCTCTGAAGAATTTAGAACTGGAGCAAAGGGACAGGAGTCAGTTACTTGCCTGTCGGGATTTGGTTTGAAAGTTCCTGTAGAATTGGAGCCAAACTTAGCACCACTGCTAGCCAAACGACAGGCAAGCCCAGAAATCTAGTAAGGCCAGGGACCCACGCGCAGCAGGAAAACTGTTTTGCAGAGGGTGGGAAAATGGAATGGACACAGTGAGAGGAGTAGAAATAAGAAAGACCCCATGAGAGATGGGTTGCTTGAGTTCATTTAAATGCATTTCTATCCTTGACAATTGGGGGTGGATACATGCTTTGTGAGGCCTAAAACATATACCATTTAGGGAGCATTCTTTCTGAAGAATTAACAATTACAATAGAAAATTTGGTACAAGGGCCATGAAGCTTAAGTGAGGGGCCCTGAAGGTTAAGCTCAATGACTTTACATCCACCTGTGCTTTTACAGAATCAAGTGATTTCTGATGAAGACATCCAAAGGGGATCTTCTGCAGTAGGTCAGGAGGAATGAAGTCTGATTTTTAAAGGAATATTTCTAGAGACCACTAATAAGGGACATTCTGGTGAGTCCTTTCTTGGGCCATTCTGTCTTTGGAAGGCTTATATGCTCCTGAGATTCTAGAGGCAACACTCAACGAATTCATTCTCTGACTCCACACATCTCCTACTATTTCAATTTTGCTGCTGGCTTTTTTTGGAATTTACTTGTGCTTTAAATTATCCTCTAAAGGGATCCCTGATATTTATTTTCTGTATTTGGAGTTTTGCTGGTTGGCTGCATAGTTAAGACCATCTGCTTTCTTTTTGAGTCATTATCAATAAAAAAGAAAATTCATGAGGCATATGGTGATTCCTGGTTGGCTGGGCTTCTTCATTCTGGTCACAGCCTACAAGGATCTGAAATGGCTTCATGGTCACTCTTCTAATTCTATGAGCTGGGGAATACTTTAGGACAACGATTTCAACCTTTCTCATCTCCTGGCACACGTAAACTAATTACTAAAATTCTGTGACACACAAAAAAATACTTTTCTTCCCCCCCTCCCAATATGACAACAAAAGGTATAAATTTGATTCATTCACACCAGAAGGCTATTATTGTGTTGGCTGTTGTTACTTTTTTATTTGACAATCTAAGGTAAAAGAGATCAGTGCCCCTGACTAAATAGTTGGGTATTGCAATTTTTAAAAATTCTTGGGGCACTCGGGTTGAAATCACTGCTTTAGGAGACTAAGTAGCAATACTTATATTATAATCTGAAAATGTGAGCTCTTAAACCCAATATGCACAGGACACTTGAGATAAAGCTTCTAATATGGTGTACATCACCACTAATCTCCATGAAATGGACAAAAAAATACAATCAAAGGGAAAACTATTCAGAATGAGGGGTGATCTCCCTTCTCTCCCTCTATTCTGCCAACACAAACACACTTGTACCCCCCTCCCCACACACACAGAGATCAGATAGCCATAAAAGGCAGCAGTGAGCCAGAAATATATAAACTCCAAGACAAAAAAGAAATAGAGATAATAGGAATTAAATTCTTGCTCCCAATGTATGAAATACAATAGCGTTTTTGAAGGAGGATCTATACTTGGAATGAAAGGATTTTTACAGGGAAAGTGGATACTGCTTGATTAACACTGAATAAATATTATTCATTGAATGAATAAAATGATTCTCTAAAAGTCAATGATACTGAAAATTAAAAAAGAAGAAAAAGATAATATACATAGGAATGTGCTGACTAATTTTTGGTATTGTACTAAGTGCTTTCCATAAATTATGCTTTCCACATATTTCTCAGAACAGCTCTGTATTATTATTCCCATTATTTTACAGTTGAGTAAATTGAAGTTTAGAAAAAGCTAAGTAAGCCAAACTCACACACCAAGTCCAGGTGAAGCCAGGACTTCAATTCCTAAATGCCAGGGCTTTTAAAAAACTTTTTCCTTCAAGAAAGAATGAGCACTTTGTAAAGGTCTTATTGAAATAACTATAGTAGACAAAAGTATAAACAGGATTGGGGTCAGATACTTGTTGTATTGTTACCTTGCAGGTGGAACTTCAAAGGAAGACAAAATGAATTACAGTAAAAATGGGGGTATCCATGCCTGCACATGAGGCATTATGAGAATCAGCTCATTTGTATTTGAGTACCTGTATTTCCTATTGCTTCACTGGGCTCAGCTTTTCAGAAAATGGTACTGTTTTCCCTTGGGTATCCTGTCCAGTATCTACACAGAGAAGATGGCTAAGAATTATTTACTGAAGGGACAACAAAAGGGAAAATATTTTTTATCAATAAGACTACAAGTGATAAAGAAATAACAAATAGGTAGTTAAAAATCAGGAATAAGTGCGGGAGGTAGGCACAAAGATACAAAAAAAGAGTGCAGAGCTTAAATATTTTAGGAGAAGCAAAGATAAAATCTGTGGAGAGCGGCTACAGCGTTTAGACAGGTTCAAACCTTGGACTAAAGAGAGGGCACGGTCCTCTCGTGGCAAAGCCACGTGCAGGTCCCAGCTTGAAGGGCAAAGCCCTCCCAGCACATTTATAGCCAAAGGCTATGGTTGTAAGCTTGACCTTATGGCCCGAACCTGTGGTCCCAGGTGGCTGAGTGATGTAGGCTGCTAGAGGTGCAGCAAGTGCTGCCAAAACAAAGCTTGATAGAGTTCTCAGGTGCATGTAATTAAGTAGATTCAAAACTCACGAGAACATTGTAAACATCTTGACCACACCCTTACTTTGTCTCCTGGGATCTGACTATAAAATAAAGACTCGGCTTACAGGCTGGGTCACTGTCTCTCCATCAGAGGACAGTGTCTCACTTGGCCCCAGCTGTATTCTCTTGTCTGACTTCTTTAATTCTTCACTGCCCCTCCTCAGGTTCACTCCTGGCAGTGCTGAGCACAGTTCAAAAATCATATTGGAAGAACAAATGTGTGATACAGTCAATTTGAAAGAAAAACTGAAAAAGTTGGGGAAAATTATAAATTATTTGTCCGCCATATTTACCTATATCAGTGGTCGGCAAACTTCGGCCCCTTGAGTGTGGCTCTTCCACAAAATACCACGTGTGGGCGTGCACATACAGTGCGGTTGAAACTCTGTGGCCACAGTCAAGGAGCCAAAGAGTCGCATGTGGTTCGCGAGCCGCAGTTTGCTGACCACTGACCTATATACTTTGGAGTAAAGTTAATTAAATAATTTAAAAAACAGTATTATATTTATTAATAGGTTGTTACAATGTTATTGATGGGAATTTTTTCTTACAGCATTATGTAGAAAGAAAGCAATGTAGTTAAAAGAACTTTATTATTATTATAGGGTTCTATTATAATAAAACTTTACTATCATAGGAGAGAGCCTTGGAATTTTTTAATGAGATAATTTATACACTCTTTGAATGTATAAACCTTTTAAATTTATTGGCCTAAACATGCTCAATATGAAGAAAGGTGGGAATGAGAGAACCTCTTAAATTATTTTTGAAGTAAGTATACAAAAGTGTATTGAGAAGTCCTGTATACCCTTTAATAGGCTTCTCCCTTCAACTGTAACATTTGACCATTGATCAGCTGACCATTGATCAATGTTGGGGTTATGGATGACAAACCCCTGCCCTGTTGAAAATCGAGTATAACTTTTGACTCCCTCCAAATGTTACTAGTAATAATAGCCTACTATAAGCCTTACAGAAAATATAAACTATCAAATTAATACATATTTTGTATGTTATACTGTATTACAATAAAGATAGAGAAAAGAATATTATTTCAAAAGTCATAAAAGAGCAAATGCAAATTCATTTACAGCATTTATTGATTAAAAAATCCACATAAACGTGGATCTGCACAGTTCAAACCTGTATTGTTCAAGGGTCAACTGTATACTAAAAGCAACAAATTGGCATTGGCACAAGACAATTAACTAAACTACAGATCTTACTCAGACATCACCAGTTGTTATGCTCTATTGAATATGTGTATATAAAATGATGATATTTTATTACATGTATAGATTTGTGCTACCAACCACAATCAAGATAAAGAATTTTAACATGAAGGGTCAGATAGTAGAGAGATAACATATATAAGAAAGCTAGTATAGGAAAGACAAATGTGCCATAAAGCCAGAAGAGTTTTAAAAAATGGAAAAATTAAATATAAAGAAAAACCATAATAAACTAAAAATATAAATGTAAAGGCTGAGGGACAACAATTTAAAATTCATATTATGAAAGTTACTAACTTCAGAAGACTTGGGAAATATAAATATATACATGACAGGTTGCACAATGAGGAGATGGTCAAACCCAATAAAAATGTAGAAGTGTCAGAAAATAGCCTTTCTTCTTGAAAAAAGGATATGAAGTGACAGAAGCATAGGAATAGCTGATCTCATTATTGAAATGCAAAATAATTTTTTGAAATAAATTTCTATGGATATAGAGATACAGATATTAGGGGAAATGTTATAAATAAGATCATTACTCAAATCAAAACAAATGGGTGATACAGACTATATAGGTCTAATAGGGATTTTTAAAAAAGTCTTGTGGGCTTTGGCTAGTGTGGCTCAATGGTTGAGCAATGACCTACGAACCAGGAGTTCACGGTTAGATTCCTGGTCAGGGCACATGCCTGGATTGCAGGCTTGATCCCCAGTAGGGGATGTGCAGGAGGCAGCCACTCAATGATTCTCTCTCATCATTGATGTTTCTATCTCTCCTTTCCTCTCTGATACCAATAAAAAATATTTTTTAAAGTCTCGTGGATTTATACATTTTCATAGTTGGTAAAAGTGTTTACGCCAATCTACAACCATTTTTTCAATCTTTCCCCCTCCACCCCACAACAGAGCCTACCTTCTGCTACAGAAGTTGAACTTGCTTTCTCAACCTCTTTTGTAGCTGGGGCATGGATACACAATGCAATTTTGGCTGATGGAAACTGGAGGAAAGCATGCTAGAGAGCACTCCAAGAAATAACTTCTTTATGAATTAAAAACAGAGAGTGAGAAAAAGACTAAGAAAGAGAACAAAGAGATAGGAAACCCCCCTGTCCTTTCCTGCTATTGATGTTCTGTGAGGACAAGATGTTTGGCTCTGCTGTAGCCATCTTGCAACCATGAGATGAGGACCAGAGAGTCACAGAGCAGCTGAAGCACAGTTCTGTCCACTGATTTAATATCAGATATACCTTGTCACTTTACTTCTTGATGTGTGATCAAATAAAATCCTATTTTTTTAGTCAAATATGATCAGACTCTGTGATTTGAAGGCAGTTAAGAATCATGTAGGACTGTAATAGTCACTTACTAAATACCTACCATGTGGAAAGCACTACATGATTCCTTTTAGTTCAATATCTCTTCCAACAAATTATCTATGAATACATGGAATAGAAATGACCAAAAGCCAAGAATGGGCAAAGAATGACAGTTTTATTTTAGAAATAGAAAAGAATCCCTAAAGAAGTTTTTTGGTGTTTTTTTCCCCCACCAAGGAATTTATGACTTTAGGGAGGTTGGTGTTGAAGGCAAGTATGAAACTGGAGTAATAAAAAATAAAAATGTAAATGTGCATTTAAATACTACTCTGTAAATATATTCAATAGCTAAATATATTTCTCAACTTCAGAAACTAGAAATCTTAGAGATTAGCTCTTTTTTGACAAGAGAAAGGCCATTTTTTTGGCTTGATGATCATGGATAATTCAGTCCGTATGACATATACATGTTTGGATAAACAAGAGTAGTTCTTTCCAGGAATTCATTCTCTCAATTGTACCAAAAGTTTGCACTCATTTGAAGAGAGAAGTTGAGTGTTCATATTGAGAAAGAATGATTTAAGGCCATAGCCTGAGACTCTGCCTTTTGAGCAGGAAGAACTTAGTCAATGGAAATTACTTTGGTCAATATCTGCCACTCAGTTAATAAGCAGAGAATTTTAGGATGGCTGTCTCCCTTGCAATGCTGCTATGTGGATATTTTAGTAGAAATACAGAAACAATTTTAAAGCATAGATCAGTGTCTGAAAACTTTTTTGGTGTATTTATAAATGCATTTTTTCAAAGCAAAAGAGTATTTGAACATCAAATGCCATGGGAAAATTTATAATAATTTTATTCTATGCATACTCCATATATAGTTCTACTAGCTGTGATTTAGCTCAAATTCTATGTTCTCCACTAACTTCCCGTAACCTCTCAAGCCCTTACTATTTGTCTCTTTTTTTTTATCCACATCATTTTTCACTTAGCTCTACTTTTTTTATTGCTGTGGAATGCAAGTTCTATGAGGCAGCATTCTTTGTATATTTTGTCCTTTTATGTATCCCAAGTGTTTGCCTGATGCCTGGCACATATTAGGTATCCAAATATTTAATGAACAAATTAATGAATATGTTTTTATTCTCTAATTAAATTGCAAACTCCTTGAAAGTGGGGCCCATGGCGTGTAATTCTGTATTTTCTTCTATATACATAGTGGACTATTAGTAAACAATCGCTAACTAACAGGTTGCATGATGGAACACATACTGAGAGAATTCCCATTACTTCAGCTCACAAGTCAGTGTTCTGGGTCAAAAAAACCATCACTGTTTTTTCTCCCTGGACTTGTAAGTATGCCACACACACAAATTATTTCACTGGGAAAATGTTCATTTATACTCTGAAGTCATTTAGTTATATGCTTATCCCAAAAGGCAGAATATCAAGGTCAATGTTGAGACAACTGCAAATGCTTTATCTTGTAAACTATTTGGTACTTAAAACTGTTCCTCCCAGACAATGCCAACACTAGAAGTATGTAGGCAGTCTTTGCTTGGCACCATCGTAATCAATGGGAATATTATGATTGACCCATGATCTTTAAAACTTTTTGTGAAAACATTCAAAATCTCTCATTGTCAGTTATAAAGGTGTGGGAAAAGGAAAAGGGGTAAAACAAATATAGTTTAAGTATATTATAACTTAAAACCTTAGAAGTATTGGGAATTCAAGTGTTTTAGTTTTACTCCTTTGTAAAAACACATTAATAGTGTGAATAGTGCTTTCTTCTTCGTCTTGCCATGTAAGTTTCTGTTGGGAAAGGCAGTTAAGCACCGCTTCTTGCCCCATGCACAGCACAAGAGTAGCCTTGGCAATTAGCACATCTATCACCTCACAGAGTCTACACAGGCACTTTCATCATTATTATTTTGGTGAGAATGCTTGAGATTCATTTAATAAAGTTAAAAATTATCTATAATAAAAAAGCATAATATGCTAATTAGACCGGACGTCCTTTCTGATGACCTTCCGTTCGAAGCCAGGGCAGTAAAGGAAGCCTGGGTCCTGGGTGCCTGCCGGTAGCCAGAGGGAGGCCCAGGTCCTGGGTGCAGGGGGAGGCCCATGCTGGCAGCCAGGGGAAGGAAGGCCTACTCTTGCACGAATTTTGTGCATCGGGCCTCTAGTCTTTAATAAAAACAGTGGCCTTGGGTCCCAAACATTTTCTTACTGGGAAATAAAAAGCCCTTAAGCCAGTCCTGAGGGTATCGGCTGGAGTATCTTTCCCTGATTTGGGCCTGATGTAGACTCCTTTGTTCTGCTTAAGCACGTGCATCCACGGCCTTCAAGCACCTCCCCGCTTTCTGTATTTCAGAGCCCACCGGGAGGGGTTAGGTGTGTTGCTGCTACACTGCCCCAGTGAGCTGTGGAGTAGATCTGCTGGCCATGTGGGACTGATGCATTGCATGGGGCTAGGTCTTGTGCACTTTACCACCTCTTGCTGTACCACTTGTGCCTGGTGTGTGTGTTGTCAGTTCTCAGTGTCCTTGAATCATGCACTGGTCTGTTACCTGGGTGGCACTTACCTGCCTTCTGACCTTGGCCGCACAACCTGGACACTCAGTGAAGGGTGAAAACACCTACAATATGGGGAAAGTGTGTTTCTTTTAAAATATATTTTTATTGATTTCCTAGAAGAAGGGAGAGGGAGAGAGATAGAAACATCAATGATGAGAAAGAATCATTGATCGGCTGCCTCCTGCACGATGGGGGATGGAGCCCACAACGTGGGCATATGCCCCTGACCGGGAATTGAACCATGACTTCCTGGTTCACCGGTTGATGCTCAACTACTGAGCCATCATGGCTGGCAAAAATGTGTTTCTAATGTCTTGGAAAACTGTCATAGTCCTTTCTAGGTTTGGATTAGCTTTGAACGTTATTTTGTCCTTTACACTTCATGGCATGAAGTATTTCTGTGAAGTCTTTTCATGTGAATTTTTATTTTGCTGGCATCTCTCTTTTCATCACCACCACTCCTCATGTCTATCAACAGGTTCACCTTCCCAAAGGTCCTCTGACTGCACATTTAAAGCGAGTTGAATGGGGGTGGTGTCGGCATTCCTATAGTCAGCTATTTTTTCCATAACTCCGTTTATGTTTGATTTAAACTTCACTTCCAAAATTATTACTTTTTGTTTCTTTGCTGCATTTTCATCTTTGTTGGCATTTCCATTTTTCATTGTGCATAGATACACACACACACACACACACACACACACTGCTATCATTGATTTTGCAAGTTTATAATTGGCCTACTTTTATTTTTAAGTTCTTCTTAAATCCTACATTTTCCAACTGTGTAAAACCCCTTATCTAAGACACTAACATTCACATCGGGAAACTTTGAACCATTTAAGGGAAGAGACTCCTGCAGCTGATGTCACTGTCGGCCACAAACATGATTGCAATAAAAAATTCAGCAAGTGAATACATGTCAGGCAGGCTCTGATCTCAACCAAAGTTTCATGGGAGTTGACTTCTCAGAAGACCTCTTTTTAAAATGCTTGGAGAAGTTGAGAAAAAAGGCAATGATGGAAATGATAGAATCTTTAACAGAGTAGAGCCAGATTTTGTATGCAGCTGTGTCTACTAAACATTTTGAAATGTTTACTCAAAATTTAAACATTAAGAGGGTACACTTTGCCCTAACCGGTTTGGCTCAATGGATAGAGCATCGGCCTGTGGACTGAAGGGTCCCAGGTTCGATTCCGGTCAAGGGCATGTACCTGGGTTGCGGGCACATCCCCAGTAGGGGGTGTGCAGGAGGCAGCTGATCGATGTTTCTCTCTCATCGATGTTTCTAACTCTCTGTCCCTCTCCCGTCCTCTCTGTAAAAAATCAATAAAATATATTAAAAAAAAGAGGGTACACTTTCCTTAATTTATAAACACCCCCCCATTTTAGATGTATGGATATGAATTACAATGGTTTTATCCAAGATCCCCTATTCGACTTAGTTTATTAAATCTCAAGGTAAACTCAGATTTACTGACAAATTCAAAGCAACATTTTTTAAAGTTTTCAGAAGATAGGCCTACTGCTAAAATTTAATTAAAAACCTCATCTATATGAGAGGGTGAAATCTGCGTGGTGAATTTTATATCTCAGCTGGTAGCACTCATTATTTCTCCAGCTTAATTTACTCCTGACTCATAAAGCACTTACTCCCAAGCCCTTGTTTTCCATAATAGTGCTTTCCCCACCCCCCAGTCTAAAATTAGCCAAAATTTCACCAGAGTGCCTTTCCAAAGTATATTGAGCCATAGGAATATAATTTCCTTGGTGTCTTGTCAGAATAACTGAAAATACTTAATCAGACTGAAAGAAATATTTGTATTCTAACCTTGTCTACCAATATAATGGATGATGGTATACAAAATTAAGAAACATACATTCTTTTGCTTAAATGATTTTTGTGTGTGTATGTGTGCATACTTACAGAGTCAGGATCAAAGATTACCTTTATTCATTTAAATTGGTATTTATTTTATTATATTGTGTGTTTACCATCTCAAGTCATGTCTCTTTCCATCACCATTTATCTCCCCTTTACCCTCTCCTGTTTTAATAACTCATTTAAAAAACCCCAGCTCTTTAGTAAAATAATGGCTTGAGAATAAACAAGACTTAAGCATTATTCTATTTTCTAGTTAAATTTTTATCGGCAATTTTGTATTAAAAATAAACTTTTAAATTTGAAATAGTTTTAATTTATCTTGTTTAAAATGCCACATCTGATAAAAAATATTTTGGTTTACCATGGCATAATTTCTTATCTTCCTATCAAAAGCATGAACTTAATCTGAATGTTTAATACGGGTGAGGCATAGTGAGAACATAATAATTTGCACTGGGTGAGGCTTGGTGCGCTTTCTTTTCTAATTCCTGGTAATTGCTGATAAAACAATGGCCATTGATGAGTGAGTGCTTATATAGCACTTCTTGTTCCTCTGAATGGAATAAGAGTATCATTATCCATGGTACAAAATGTCAATATCAAGAGCCATTTGCTCAATGAGGCCAGGGACACTGAAAATGATAATTATGTCTTTTCTTCCATAAGGCCATGTGATTATAATAGGAACACTGAGAATCCATAAATTAAACTTCTCATTTGGCATGATAAAATTAATGTACTTGCTCTGATCACCCATGTAACATGGTTTAGTGTGGGGCAAAAAGTAGGCTTACAGTTGTTCATATGGAAAGTAATACAATAATTAATAAATAATAATACAAGAATAAACTGTATATCTATAATAATAAAAGGGCAATACGCTAATTAGACCAGATGTTTTCCGGACATCATTCCAGACGTCCCTCCTGACGAAGCCAGGGCCCGAGGGAAGCCAACTGAGTCCTGGGTGCCTGTGGGCGGCCCGAGGGAAGCCAGCTCTGACGAAGCCAGGGCCCGAGGGAAGCCAACCGGGTCCTGAGTGCCTGTGGGCGGCCCGAGGGAAGCCAGCCCGAGTCCTGCTGCCTGCTGGTGACCAGAGGAGGGAAGCAGCCCGGGTCCCAGGTGCCGGAGGGAAGCCAGTGTCAGCAGGCGGGGGAAGGAGGCCTACTCTTGCATGAATTTTCGTGCATCAGGCCTCTAGTATATATATAAAATACAACTTACAACTTCCCAGCAAGTAATTTAGATATAACTGCTTTTTGCTTTGACACTATAAAGAAATTGAATAGAAAATACAATCCCTCAAAGGACTAAAATATGAAAAAAAAAATCCTTTGACTTATATTTAATGATTATTCTCTTTTAAAAATTAATAATTGTAAACTTTTTTGGATTACTTAAAAAAACTATGACAGAATTTTAGAGTAATATTGAATGTCTTTTACATAATCAAACATAGATTACTGGTAAAAAGATACATTTTCATTAATTAAAGCTAATTAATCTCCTAACAGTTTTACCACCATGGATAATATTCTGATCATCTCTTATTTAGTGTTGTCTCAGTAAAGTGTTATTACAAGTATTTTATATGTAACATTATGAGTTGTTTAACTTGAAATTTCAATACAATCAGATTATAAAGAGATAATTCATTGACATTCATACACCCTTTCCTTCTCTCTTTTTTTTTAACTTTACTAGTTGGGACAAGCATGTGTTTCTATTACCTTGTAAATATCTGTATTATATTTTAGGAGGGGAACCCATCTAAGAATCCAATTTAAATTTTGAATGGAATCCTGTCTGCATATTTTTTTTTAAAAAAAGCTTTCTTCTTTGCATTTCTATTTATTAGGTCACTGTAATCTCACCACACAGACACTTCACTACAAAGTAGGCATTGGCTTACTCTGGTCTGTTGTGTTCCCTGTTGGAAGAGGTTTACACAAAAACACAAACTGATTTCATCCAAAAAGTGTACAGTAAGTTGTAAATATAGTTTTACTTTAAGATTTCAATGTACTTACCAATAATGCAATTCCACATTTCTCTAAACATTTACAACATGCTACAAAACAAAAAGGAATGGAAACTGAATTGTGAGGGTTTGGGATGTTGTTGGAAAGGGTACTACTGATAAATTACTATACTGAGCTATATGTAGACGGAGAACCCTTCCCCTTGCCCAGCGTTGCTCTTTTCAGCTTCATTCCTGCTACTGGACACAAGAGCAAGCTGTTCAACCTGACTGCACATCAGCCGACTGCACATCAGTGAGGGGTGCAAATGTACTATTATAAAAAGAAGGATAAATTGATATAAAGAATCAATGGAATTAGATATTAACCCAATAATTTAGTTAGGATAAGTACTGGTAAGTGGTGTGATAGTAAATGTAACAACCAGCTCTCCAAGGGGGCAGGGGGAACCTAATCTGTAGGATTTGCTGATTTTTTTTAGAAAGTGACATTTGCAGTAAGTTGCAGGCAGTGGTATTAATGGTGTAGGCATTAAAACAACAAATGGGAATAAAGTTCTACCCAGAAAAGTATGACATGAATTGAAGGACTAGTAGCCAGACTTGTTAAGATCACAGGGGCCTTTGTTGAGTTAGTTCCAGATTAACAGCTGGAAATGAACTCAGTTCCTGACTGCTGAGTGCCAATTAATGCTGCTAACGGTTTACACACATTACAAGGAGTACAAAATTGTATTTTCAAAAAGTGTCATTGAACTAATAATTTTAGATGTATGTTGACAACTTTAAATAGCAGTTACTGGAAACTTACAAAATAAATTTACAAGATGTTCAGCAAATCTATTAAAAACCTGCGTATGAATTCCTCTTTAATGTTTAAACTAGTTGAAAAAGTGATAACAATATGATATTTAATCGCATATATATTGTTTTAATGTGATAATTTCTTAAGTTGTTTGGGAATTCAATAGGACTTTAATAATTATTAACTTCAACTAAAGGTAAACCAACTTCTAAGCAATTAATTACTTTTGGGTTTTGAACATCTTTTGCAAGAGTTTTTCTGAACATAAGGAATGTTTGTTCCTCAAGATGTAGTTTTTAAAATCTGTAATAAATCACAAAGATTTGAGGCACTCAAAAAAATGAAAAAGATTAGGAAACATTTAGTCTAGGTAAAAATAATTTGATTATTATAAGCTTATCTTCTACTGGGCCATGAATCATGAACTCACATTAATAAAAGGCACATCAACTATCTCAGAATAACATAGCTCTAGGCAGGTAGCATCCAACCAGAAAAACCTGGCTTGTCAGACAAGTGCCTACTCTGTGGCCTGAAGGGCAGCATTCTTCCATGTTTACATGATACGTTCATCTGAGGGTTTCACGTACTTCACAAACATTCATTTGCCAATTTTCACAGCATCTCCAGGAACTAAATCGTGTGAAAGATTATTATTCTTATAGGAGAGTTAGGTGCAAGAGTCATACAGAAGATGTGTTTGCCATTGGTTAATAAAACTATATAGATTTCAGGTGTACAATTCTATAATGCTTTCTTCCTTGAGAAAGAAAACCTGATGTTGCTACTAAAAGTCTTTTACTCTTCCACACGTAGTAGATCATTGTGGACAACCTTTCTATCATCACCATCATCATTAAAACAGTCAATTGGAGCACAAGTAATTTTTTGCAGGGACCTAAATCTGATAACATTCTGGCAAGAAAAATCAGTAGCTATCCTCCTTAATCTCTACCCCATCCCTTATTTTCTAGGACGAAGCAAACACAGAGCAAGGCAGGTGGTTCACACTTGGATTTTAAAAGAATGAGTCTGATTTGGGGTCTTATGAATAACTTATCCAAATGAATACGATCCTCATCAGAGTTTCCAACTTAGTGGACTATACCCTTGCAACAATGCCTTTAGTACTCACAACAATTTGCAACTGATTAAAATAAACTGCAACAGTTCCTTTTGAATACTGTGGCAATTGGCACATTTTCACTCTTTGAGGGTGGATTTGACTGCTTTAACAGCCAAATATCTTTCAGAGGCTACTCTGGTAAGGAAGTTACATATACATGCAGGAAATCCTTTTGGGTAAAAAAAAATAGTGGAACTATAAAGCCACCAGGCCAAGTTGTATACATTTGTAGCTTATAAATTGGCTCTACTAGTAAAGTCAATTCCCAAGGATAGTTCCACAATTGTTTTGAGACTTGATGATGCCATTAGTATAAGATGAGAGTGTCCCAAGGGACCTATTCTGAAACTATATACATATGAAACCAATTGATGGATTTGTTTGAAAACAAGCCTCATTATTCTACCATCACATTCTATTGCAGCTTATGTCTTCTTCTGAGCTGGAGTATCATTCATATACTCATTTGCTCACTTAAGAATTGGCCCATTGACATAGTGTTGATGTTGAGGAAAGAACTCTGAGTCAGAGTGGCTGGATCCAAATCCAACCTGGACACTGTGTACTCTGCAACCCTGAGCAAATGTCCCTAACCTCTCTGACTCTCTCTCAGTCTCCTCATCTGAGTAGAATGGGTATAATATCAGTGTGGTGGGGGATTCAGTGAATGACTCCATGCACTGCCTGGTGCCCACAGTAAGTATTTCACATGTCAGCTGTCATGAAAGTTTTATTGACAGCCCATTTTGTGTTAGTCTTGCCACCGAAATTTTTGGTTTGGGATTAAGGAGAATCACAACAAAAATTAATAACATAAATTCAAATAAAATAATAAAGTAAAAACATCACTTTCATATGATTATTTATTTAAAATTACAAGGATATAAAATCTTCTAAAAATACCCAGGGAAGATTTATCTAGGTTATTGTACCAGTGACCAAATCATGACTTGTTATGACAATAGTAGCTAGATGACAGTTATTTTAAATTCATATATGCTAATGGTCCTGAAAATTTCTCATTAAAAGCAACTGTTATTTTAATCTGAAAGCTCGTAGCATTTAAACTATAAAAAGCATATTGCTTTTATATAATAATATTTGAAGTAGGAGCTATACAGATATATTCAGCATAAAACTCCATTACTATTCTTTTGTAAATGTTGCACATTTATGAAGATTAAGTAGGTTTTGGATCAAGTTATGCGTGAGGTTGTATTAAGACTTCTTCCAGTGATTCTGACAGATGAACTCCCACAGCCAGAATCTACATCTGACCATGGAAACGTGACGCTCTGCTCAGAGTTCAGTAGGATAAGACTGGACACTTTCTTTTCTAGTCACAAAAGACTGATATTTGCAGTCATTTTTCACCTGTGTGTGTTTACACATTTACTGTATATACGCCCTGCATATAAATAATGCACCTGAATTTCTCCTGAAGTGGGCAGTATTAGTAGAACCCTTTGGTTTCAGAGGACATTGAAGAAGAATAAAGCCTTTCCATAAGGTTTTCCAAACAATAGCTTTAGGTTAAAATTGATCCCAGTTATTTTGGCAGTGGCAATTATAGTTTCTTGGGCTTAAATGCTTAATTAGGAGCCTTTGGAAAGTTTCATGTCAAGCTAAAAATATTTCTAATGTACACTCTCTGCTTACTCAAAGCTGCATGGAGCTGTAATTTACAAAGGAAACTTGTTTCTTTAATTGTTGTGTCAGTCAGTAAAAGCACGGGGAGCAGGCACAGAATAATCTGTTTATATTTAGCTGTGCCGGTGGCCATGAAATGTCGCAACCTTCATGTAATTGAAGGAGAGGTTAGGGATGTTATTTCTATAGAACTGACTGCTTTACAATTTGTTTTACTTTCTAAAATTATGCACTTTGCAGGATTTTTGTGTAGAACTTTTACTTCCATCATCATAATTTTGCTTTCATACAATACTTGGAAGTGAAGACTTGAGTAAGGTTTATTAGTTGATTCCTTTGTTTTTGTATTTCAGTTAGTCATTACAGAAAGCTAGATTGATAGACAATATAGACTAATAAGTAGAATTTGAATTAAGAGGCTTATTCATCTTAATTCTACTATTTTTATATTGTCTTCAGTTTTGAAGAGTATGTTTCATTATGGAATCAATTTAGAGATAATAAACTAAAAAGAAGCACACATTTTCAGGATGACTCATCTATTTACCAAGTGTGATGAGAGAAAAGAGAAAAACAAAGAAAAACGAGCAAACAAGAAGGAACAATGCCTTGCATCTGTATAGCACTCTCTGGCTTTTAAAGCATTTTTACATCTATGTCTGCAGCCTTTCCAGAGAGTTTACAAGGTATGTTCTTTTTAGCTGAACTCATCTCCCAAAAGTGTAGGGGCCTGTGTCATGTAGTGGTTACAAGTTCAAGATAGAGAGTTATGTGTGACCTTGGATTAATTCTGTAACATCTTTGAGTGTCATGCGTGTCCTCTGAAAAAATGGGGGTTACAACAACTGCTTTACAGGTTGTTTGGCCACACAAATGGCATGGTGTATGCACACAGTAACCACTCACTGAGTCATAGTCATTAATTCTTGTTATCATTATTATTGCTATCTAGCCCTATAGGTAGATACTTTCTAGCTACGTATTGTATAAAGACAAGGCCAAAGCAAAATGGACATTGAAGACTTGACAATGAACTTAGAGAAAAAGATGTTTCACTTTCTTTCTGGAAATTACTTTAACAGATGATGTCAACATATTGGCATGCTCATTTCCACTTTCCATTAACTTGCAAAAGTTATTTCTTAGAGTTGACCCTCCCCCACTGGGAAAGTTTTTGGCCCAGTCTCTAATGCACCTTTACTTTATGATGTGTGGAAATCTCTAGTTAATGGAATCATTTGATAGTTCTCATTTATTCTACTCTTGAGTTAGTTTTGCTTGAAATTATTTTTGTACTTTATGTACATTAATCAAGAGGCAATATGATAGCAATTAGGGACCCCTTGACAACCAAGGACCAAAAACAATTTTCTAAGTTATTTAACTTTATAAACTTATTGGTACATCTGTTTTATGCTATATTTCATTTTGAATATCCGCATCACTGAAATGTCTCATAATAATTACAGAAATGTTTCATAATAATTGCAGTAATGTATAGAGTTAATCTATTATTGATACAAGTGGACATATGAGTTCTACATCTTTTAAGGAATACTAAGCACTGGGATTCAGTGTTTAATTAGCATTATGTATCTAAATAGAAAGAAGGGGCATTTTCACGCATATATGGTTTTTAAGGAATAATCAGGTGTAATATGGGCAGAGAAAGAACTAGGCATTTATGGTGAATGAAAACAGCATGTAAGAAATATGGCACTACAATCTTTAACTATCACAATTCATCCTGGAATAAAAATAAGAATGTAGAAATCTATACTTCTTTCAAAATCTTAAGCATTTTACAACAAATTTCTGTTTGAAGAGGATGGAGGCATTTCATAACATAGTAGTAAAAAGTTGGAAGAACAGATACATTCAGTTTAAGAAGGTGTTTTCAAGCTAGATAGAAATTTTGGCTCAATTTAATTATAGTAAGTACTTGGCTGGTCTTCATAATCAGAAGTTCACGATCAAAATCATGTTTTTACAAAACTATTGAGAATTATAATAGTTTTATTAAAAGTAATCAATGAGCAGTGTGCAGTGTGACTGCAAAGAGGGAATGTGAAGGGGTGTGGACTCCAGCCTGCAAATTGTGGCAGTGACGAAGGCAGGGGCTAGATTTAAATTCAATTTTATTGGCAATCCTACATGAAGGGTTGCATGGATTACTCCGAAAGGGATGGAAACATTCTCTGTAGTTACTTATGAGCAGCAGAATTGATTCTCAACAGTCTGGGTGCTGTAGGCGAGTGTTTCAGAGAATCTGGTGAGGGTCAGGGACAAAAGTAAAACATTGCCTTAGATTTTGTATAAAATAGTCACCCACAGGTTTAATGGTATGACTGTATCAGAGTAACTGTGTGCGCTTGTGATAGTATGCATACACTGTCAGGGCTGCTGCATAGAGAGGGTGGTAATCTGCCTAACCTTCAAGGAAGCTGTGTGAATCAATTTGTATGTTATCACAATGTGTTTCTGGCAAAGGGCAGAAAAATGTTTTGTTCCATAAAATCAATATAGGAGTTTCCACTTCTGGTGTGGGAGAATAAGCTCCTAACTGAATCGCTTGCAAATAACTATAAATTCTGATTAAAATATAAAAAAACACACCCACAAACTATTTGAAGACTCTGGAGAGTGAACAAAAGTAGGAAAACTACTGAAGGGGAGCAAATACTTGGAGGAACAACTAGCACACGTTGATTTTCAGGTTTTTGCAGTTTTACCATGAGGGTAGCTGGGGCAACCAGAGAAAGAAGCCACTGGAAAGTGAGGGGAACATTTCAGAAAGGAAAGTGTCTGAGAAGGGGAGTTCCAAGGTCTGTGTATAAATTCTGCCCAAGGCCCCTACTAACCCCTGAAGCACGAATGGGCACGACACACTCAAAACAATCAAACTGTAATTTGAGCTGCTGATCGCTGGAGGTAAGACAGTTGGAAGTTTGAGACTAATCAAGGCAATTGCCCACTGAAACAAAAACATCAAGTAATATCATAGAATCCAGGGTGTCCACAAACTAACATTCACAATATTCAGGATACAATTTCAAATTATTTGACAAAAAAATAAGAAAAACATGACCCATTTTCAAAGGAAAACAACCAATTGATGTCAAACCTAAGATAACCCAAATGTTAAAATTATAAGATAAGGATTTTAAAGCAGCTATTATAATATGCTCAAGGTCACAAAACAAAATATATTTATAAGGAAGAAAATGAGGTAAAATCTTAGTAGAAAAAATTAAATACAACCAGTGTATCACAACCATTTCTAAACAAATGGAGAAAAGGGTTTCTTTACTGATTTGCACAAGGCACTGTGTGGACTATCAGTCAAATACATATTCCTAGAAAATACCTAAAGCTTAATACTCTTGAAACGTCATAAAATAGTTAAATTTAACCCAGGAAAAACTACTTTTAAGTACTTGGGATCCATCCCCTATGAAAAGTGAACTAAGCATAATTTAGCAATGCCAGGACAAAACTAAAGTGTGCAAATTTTCTACTAAGTTCCAATATCTAACAGGCTTCCAGGAAATACAATATATAGAGTGGAAAAAAAGTAGGTTTACAGTTGTATGTGAAACAGTTTATTCCTGTATTATTTATGAATTATTGTATTATTTTCCATATGAACAACTGTAAACCTACTTTTGCTTCACCCTATATAACAACCTTTATGAAGAAGATACCAGCTACTTAAAGTGGTATATAAAGTTAATTTCTCACAAATTTTTGGCCTGTAACTCTTCTTTTTTAAATGCTGGTGGTTCTTTTAGGTTGTATAATATAAAATATATTGAAAAGCATAGTTCATGAAAAATGGGGATGTAATTTATGAGCAACTTATGTTATTATGTTATGGTTTGTATATATTAGTCACAGCAAAGATAGGAGAGAGTATTTGTGAATGATTACTAAATTTTATTTACCGACTTCCATTTGCCAAGTACCATTTTGCTCATTTCTTCAGAGAATACAATGGTCTATTTAGTGAAGTATTTTAATGAGAAATTTCCAGCATACTACTAGTACATAAGAAGCATTAGAAGCAAAGGAATTATTCAGTCAACCGTGTTGTGCATAGAAAAAGAGTTACTGAGGTATTAGATGGTGATATCTTCTCTCTTTAGAGAGTTGGTGTCTGAATAAACTGTGCAAGAGCTATCAAGAACTTGGTGCCATATTATATATTATCAGGTTTTTACTTAGCCACATTAATTCAACCTATAGTGTATTCTCTGAATATTATGGGTAGCAACACATGTATATGATGACTTCCCAATTTAACTGTCAGGATTGATAACATGAATGTTTTAGACTGGCTAACGGAAACTGCATGGTAAAGAAAACTCAGTATTGCGTAAAGAGAGGCAAGTTCTTTATTTCTGTCTTCAAATTTTGTGTGTGTGTTTGTTTGTTTTTGGTGACTCAATGGATATATGTATAGTAATCTTTTTTTAATGTTATCATTCCAAAGTATCTTTACTCCAATGAGGTTGAGAGTTGTTCAATGTTCATAACTATGTTACATGTTTTTCACTAGCACAGGTGTTAAATATAGAAGCTTGGAAATAAGAAACACTTATCTGGGATTAGATTTAGACAAGTAACTTGAACTCTCCAAACAATAGTTTCCTCATCTTTTAAATAGGAATAATAATATCTACCTCGTAAAGTTGCTGCATGTTTTGCACAAGATAGAGCACGTAAAGTGCATATATTAGAACCTGGAACATAGTAAGTACTAAAAAAGTAGTTATTAGGCTTATATTTTATTATAGTTAGCAAAATTCATTGAATAAATGAACAAATAAATAATGACATAATTTTATTAACTTGACAATTTTATTTCATATTGATCCCCAAGAGCTGCTAAATTGTTCCTTTGAGTGCTCATATAAAAAGTGAATGCAAGGACTTGTATGCATGCATATGAGCATAACCAATGGATACAGACTGGGGGAGGGGAGGTAAGGGCATGTGCTGGTGGGGGGGCGGGTGGCCAGAGAGAGGTCAATGGGGCAAAAAGAAGACTTATGTAATACTTTAAACAATAAATATTTTAATTAAAAAAAAAGTGAATGCAAACACTATTTGGCAATACTAGGTGAGAACAGAAATATCCACTTAGTTTCATATTCTAGCAGACTTTTAGAAATACAATATATAACATTTGTGAAGAGAATACTTGCTATGAATCTTATGACCAGATAAATTCCACAATTATTTATTAGCACCTAGAAACTATAATACATTGTGCAAGGACAAAGGGTAGAATGAAGAATAAAAATCTATCTATAATAATAAAAGCGTAATATGCTAATTAGACCGGAGGACCTTCCTGACGATCTTCTGGACTAAGTTTCAGTGCTGTGGGGGCCGAGGCAGAGGCAGCTGGTGCCGTGGTGGGGGGGCTGAGCCTCTTGCACAAATTTTGTGCATCAGGCCTCTAGTATATATATAAAAGGCTAATATGCAAAGTATCCCTTCGGGAGTTTGACCAGGAGACTGGGAGTTCTATCACTCACTATGATGTGCACTGACCACTGGGGGGCGGTGCGGAATGAAGGAAGGCCCCAGCATGCAGCCAGCAGCCAGAAGGCCCTGATCGGCCCTAATCGCTAGTCAGGCCTAGGGAACCTACCTGTACTCAAATTTCATGCACCAGGCCTCCAGTATAAAGATAAAAAGACATGGCCCTGTTTTCAAAAACCCACAACTTTCACTTAGAAATTGAAACAACAGATTTTCTGGTATGGACAGTGGTCCTAGACACTGCAGCTTTTATTAATAAATAAATAATCATGTTTATATAAAACATAGGTTCCCTCTTCTCCGACTGCAGTCATTACTCCAATATTTCCCTTCTGAATTTCTCTCTGCTGCCCTGACCCAACTCCACTTTTCATATGAAACATAGGGAACAGAGACAGCAATGTTAAAAGCTTACATTTTTAAGCAGGTAAGATTGGTACTTAAACATATAAATGGAAAACTAGAGTCCTTAAGGTAACAAAGGCTAGAAAGGGAGGGAGTAGGGACAGGGCAAGAGATATTATATCCAGTAATCTATGTGGGGACTGAAAACTTTGCAATGATGAGAATCAGTGAAGATATGAATCAACTAAAATAGTTGACAGGGACAATTCTTCCATCTTTGAAAATATCTATATCAAGTCTGTTTAAATAGATTTTCATCTGCATAATATAACACATTCTGACAAGACCACTGCCACCAATGTGGTCAGTGTTGTGCTGGTAAATGTTTAACAACTGGCTCTCAGTCAAAGAAAACAAAACCCTGATTTATAGTATCGGCCAATTTCTGTGGCATAAATTCTTCATCCATGGCTGATTCCAGCTGCTAATGTGATGCCACTTAAATGCAGAGCTGAGGAGAAAAGTGCAGTAATACACTTATTGTATTCCACCAGAAAGACCCAAAAGATATAAATAATGTCAAGAGTCTGAACAGTAAAGTGTAGTAAATAGTTGAGGAGTGATGAATTTTGAGTATGTATTACCTTTGGTTTTAATGTAATTTATTCACTTTCAAGATTATATAATTTAATTTTTAGTAATGACCATGTTTAACAACCACCTTACAAAATTCCTGAATATTTGTGAGCCAGTAAGAGCGGGCTCCAGCACAATACTGAGTGGAGTATAATGGTTAAAGGGCATGGCTCATGGATTTCAAAAGAGACTCAGCCACTTTCAGGTTTTACTGGTCAAGGTACCTGATCTCTCTATACTTCAGTGTTCTCACCTGTATAATTATAGTACCTACTGTATAGAGTTGTTGCAAAGAAAAAGTGAAATCTGTGCATGACACTGTACAGTACCCGAAACAATAATTCACTCAATTTGTTATAAACTGTTACTACCTCAATACGTTGTTGACAGAATTACTCCATTCACGCTGAAAGAATGAAATTTTATTGATGAGAAAAATACCTTATTTTGCAATCTACATGGAGACAGTCAGTTTTACTTCCGAGGCAGTAGATGGTAATCTACTACTAGAAACTGCAAGGGGAAAAATGACCTCAATCAACATGATTGAGGCAATGTGTTATTAACTGGATCATAAAGCAGAGAGGATGCCATACATTCTGGGATACATCTGCAGTAAGAGGCTTCACCACAGGTATTAATTCTGATCAACTAAGCATCAGACTTAAGATGAATTATGAGAAGGATTCTGAGGCTGCTTCTAGACTTAGCAGGAATAGCACTTTAATACATAAGCAAGAGTTACTATGGTTAATGATGGCGAGAAAAAACACGCCATGATTTGCATATAAAATCCTTGATCTAGGTGTAAGCCTACAATGCTTGGAGAAAATTTATGTGTGCCCTGCTTGCAAAAAAAAAAGAAGAAGAAGGAGAAGGAGAAGAAGAAGAAGAAGAAGAAGAAGAAGAAGAAGAAGAAGAAGAAGAAGAAGAAGAAGAAGAAGAAG
>NW_005367989.1:420965-424997 GCF_000412655.1 Myotis brandtii
AAAAAAAAGTGAATGCAAACACTATTTGGCAATACTAGGTGAGAACAGAAATATCCACTTAGTTTCATATTCTAGCAGACTTTTAGAAATACAATATATAACATTTGTGAAGAGAATACTTGCTATGAATCTTATGACCAGATAAATTCCACAATTATTTATTAGCACCTAGAAACTATAATACATTGTGCAAGGACAAAGGGTAGAATGAAGAATAAAAATCTATCTATAATAATAAAAGCGTAATATGCTAATTAGACCGGAGGACCTTCCTGACGATCTTCTGGACTAAGTTGCAGTGCCGTGGGGGCCGAGGCAGAGGCAGCTGGCGTCGTGGTGAGGGGGCTGAGCCTCTTGCACAAATTTTGTGCATCAGGCCTCTAGTATATATATAAAAGGCTAATATGCAAAGTATCCCTTCGGGAGTTTGACCAGGAGACTGGGAATTCTATCGCTCACTATGATGTGCACTGACCACTGGGGGGCGGTGCGGAATGAAGGAAGGCCCCAGCATGCAGCCAGCAGCCAGAAGGCCCTGATCGGCCCTAATCGCTAGTCAGGCCTAGGGAACCTACCTGTACTCAAATTTCATGCACCAGGCCTCCAGTATAAAGATAAAAAGACATGGCCCTGTTTTCAAAAACCCACAACTTTCACTTAGAAATTGAAACAACAGATTTTCTGGTATGGACAGTGGTCCTAGACACTGCAGCTTTTATTAATAAATAAATAATCATGTTTATATAAAACATAGGTTCCCTCTTCTCCGACTGCAGTCATTACTCCAATATTTCCCTTCTGAATTTCTCTCTGCTGCCCTGACCCAACTCCACTTTTCATATGAAACATAGGGAACAGAGACAGCAATGTTAAAAGCTTACATTTTTAAGCAGGTAAGATTGGTACTTAAACATATAAATGGAAAACTAGAGTCCTTAAGGTAACAAAGGCTAGAAAGGGAGGGAGTAGGGACAGGGCAAGAGATATTATATCCAGTAATCTATGTGGGGACTGAAAACTTTGCAATGATGAGAATCAGTGAAGATATGAATCAACTAAAATAGTTGACAGGGACAATTCTTCCATCTTTGAAAATATCTATATCAAGTCTGTTTAAATAGATTTTCATCTGCATAATATATATATTTTAAAAAATGATTAAGATGACAACTTTTGGATTATGTGCTTTTTCTTTTTACCACAAATAAAAATTTTAAAAAAATATATTTAAATAAATTTACAGCTCATCATTTGTTTCTTCTAAAAGTCGTGAACACTCCAAAATGCTTCTTCATTTGTTCACTCAATAATTATGCAGCACCATTATATTTCCCTGATAGAGTGAGAGGCATTATGAATAAAGAGATGAGTAGGTGTGGTCATTGTTCATAAAGAGCTGTAAGTCAAGTTAGGGGAAATAAGCATAAACAAATAAAAGAAACCCTACAAAACTTTTGATAAAGTTGAGGTTCCTCTTTTCTTTCCTTTGTATTCTCTAATCCCTTACCAGATGCAATTATTATCACAAATTAGGTGCCTATTATTCCAGTCTACATTTTTAAATCTTTACCGCGTACATAATCTACAAATAATCCATTTACAGTATTGTTTAGTGTTTCTTATTAAATTTACACAAGTAATATAGTTTTACATATTATTTTATAACTTGCTTTTTTTATTCATTCAATGTTACCTTTTTTGAGATCTATTGATGTTGACAAATATAGAAGTAGGTCATTCTTTTTAGTTGCTATATAGTTATCTCATCCTATAAATATTCCAAAATTTATTTTATATTTTCCTATGGATTGACATTTAGGTTTTTCAAAAACCAATCCTGAAAAAAAAGACATGAAATTTTGTCATCTTTAAAAATATGCTATTATCATATATGCACCCCTATGTTCATTGCAGCATTATTCATGGTGGCCAAGACATGGAAACAACCAAAGTGTCCGGTGATAGAGGACTGGATAAAGAAGAGTTGGTACATACACACAATGGTATACTACTCAGCCATAAGAAAGGATGAAATAGCACCGTTTGTATTAACATGGATGGACTTTGAGAACATTATGCTAAGTGAAAGAAGTCAGTCAGAAAAGCTAAGAACTATATGATTTCACTCATATGCAGGATATAAAATTGAAACTTGTGAACAACACAAACCAGTGTGGTGATTGCCAGAGGGAAGGGGGTTGGGAGAGAAAGGGGCCCTAATATATGGTAACAGGAGAAGATTTGACTTTGGGTGGTGGGCACAAGGTGCAATATACAGATCTTGTAGCATAGAAACCCACACAAACCTGAAACATATATGCTCATGTTGACCAATGTCACCCCAATAAATTTAATAAAAAATAAAAATAAATAAAAATATGCTATTTTCCAATTTTTAACTTAACAATTTTATTCCAATGCAGACAATTTAGAAACTAACCAAGCAAAAGACAAATAAAATCTCTTCCAATCTATCATCTAGAAAGTTAAATGAATATTAATACTATATTAATATTTTCAGTATGGGTTCACGGGTTCACTACAGACACACACACACACACTTACAAAAATGACATCCCAATATTCAGGCTACTTGTCCAGGGGTTCATGAAAATTTCACTCTTTCACATTTACTTTTTGTTTTGATTTTCACAATGAATTAGGTAGGCATCTATTGAGGAAAGTTATAAACACAAAATATTATTTCCAAGTGTAGCAACACTAGGAACCTGGGCAATGCAGAGTGGGCACAGCAGAGGCCTTGTGGATTGCTGCTGCCATTGGCAGAAGTCAAGGAAGTTCAAGGGCAGGCTGCGGCTGCTCAAGCACATGAATATGTTTTCTATTGATCGTGTACATCTATGAACATCCTGGACAAATATAACCAAGTGTATACTCATTCCTGGTTTATCCACCAGTGGTTTTACAATATATGTGTTAAGTTAAAGTTACTCGAAAGACATGAGTGTTTACTTGCTTTTGTGTAAGTAATTTGATCCAGAACTGGCATTCTAATTTCAGTAGTTTTTTTTTTTTTATGGGGAAACCTGATAAAAGAGCTAGAGACCCTTGTGGAGGGCTTATTTGCTTCTGAAAGGACTTCTGTTTTTTATTTTTTTTATTATTCTTGAAAGCGATGAGAGCATTTGGGACACAATGTTTGTTTGACTAAACAAGATGTCGAAGGGATTTTCTTTTGGCAAACACGGAGCAGGGTTTCTCAACCTCTGCGCTATTAACATATTGAACCAGATAACTCTTTGTTGTGGGGACTGTCCTGTGCATGGTAAGATGTTTCCAGGCTTCCCTGGGCTCTACCACTGGATGCTAGTAGCACAGCACTCGCCCCTGACTTCACCCCAGTTGAGACCTGCTGATGCAGAAAGTCACCTAAAACAGGGAGAATGGTAAAAGCTAGGGCTGGTCACTAAAATTTGGATAAAAATAAGATCCTATTCTTAGTTATTCTCTTTGTTCTTATTCTTTCAAATATCTTAGCCATTGCCAATCTCATCAGTTCTCATCTCTATGAGAGTGACTCCCAAATATGAACCTTCAGTATACGCTCTCTCAAATCCCAATCCCCTCTTTCCTGCAGTCTGCTGGATATTTCTCTATGGACAACCTATTATCCCTGTAGGAAGTTGAGAAAGTCCTCTTCCTGATTTTCCAGTTTCATTAAAGGCCCTACTATCCCACCAGACAGCACCTTGGTTACCTTAGACACCTATTCCTCCTTCATAACTGCTTAGGCTTTGCCTACCTTTAAAGTCTCCCCCAAATCAGGCCCACATCACCTCACTAACCCCATACCAATCTTCTCCATACCTGTACTTAACCCTACTAAAGAAATCTTCTAATCATGTCACTCCTTAAAAACATTCTTAAAAAAACTTTATTGTTGCAAGTATTACAGATGTTCCCCCTTTCTCCCCATTGACCTCTTTCAGCCTGCCCCCGACCCCCATCCCAGGCCTTCACCACCCTATTGTCTGTGCCCATGGATTATGCATACAAGTTCTTTGGTTGACC
>NW_005367989.1:425033-448455 GCF_000412655.1 Myotis brandtii
TAAGGATTAACAGTCTGTTTCATGCTTCTATGTCTCTGGTTCTATTTTGTTCATCACTTTATTTTGTTCATTAAATTCCACATGTGAGTGAGATCATGTGATACTTATCTTTCTCTGACTGGCTTTTTTCACTTAGCATAATACTCTCAGGTCCACCCATGCTGTTGCAAACGGTAAGTGATCCTCATCTATCAGTACACAGATCTAAAGTCTCTCAGCCCACATCTGAGATTATCCACAAGCTGTTCACCACAAATCTTTCTAGTCCCACTTTTCCACCACTTTCTTAGAGAAACCTTCCATTTCATGTAAACTTGAAAACTAGCCTTGTCTCAAACATCTATTCACTCTCCCACTTATATGCTTGTTATCATATCTTCTCTTACCCTGGAATTCCTATGCCTTCTCCTCTACTTACAAAATGTCAACTTATATTTAACGGCTTCATTGCTAGTTCAGATGCCACCTCCATTCTGAATGCCCCCCTGATTCTTTGGGCCAGAGCATTCTTCCTCCTGGAAACCCTATGGCACCTGCAGAATCATCTAAACTATTCATGTGGCAAATTCATACTGTAGATTTGGGGCTATGCGTCTTATGAGTCAAAAGCCCCTCTCATAGTTCCTAGTACTGTACCTAGACATATTCAGTAAGTATGTGTTAAATAAATTCATAAAGGAGGTGAGAGAGAGACCTTTAATTTACTGCAAAAGTCATTTGTAAGCAGAACCAAGAAGACTCCTTTACATGGTATGTGCTACAGAAATGCCTTGGGCCAAAAATATCTCTTATCTATGTAATTGCTGCATAAAATTCCACTTTCAGAAAATAATTTTCTTTGGTGGGGGCAGGCTAGAAGAGGTCAATGAGGAAAAAGGGCACATATGCAATACTTTCAACAATACAGATTAAAATAATAATAATAAATAAATGTCTTTGTTGTCTTGAGGCTTCTTGAAACAAACAGTAACTAGTTAATAAGAGCTTCTCATTAAGAGGTTCTGAGAGGGGAGTGTATGAGAATATCTGGAGAGCGATGGTACACAGTCAAACGGATTTACAGAGAATATCAAATATATGTATGCATGTATTTTTATATATACAGATATATACATAGATAAGTATATATATGTGTATATCTGTGTGTCTATCATCTATCTATCTTTACTTTGTAGGTTTTATTAAAATCAGGAGTACTTTTTAAAAAATTTTTAAGATCATAGGGCACTTAGGAGGTAATATTAAACATAAATCTCCCTATATATGAAAGGCTAAGTGACCGACTGTCCATCCATCCAATCATCCGACCAACCAACTGGCTGGTACATACCAGTATGACGCACACTGGCAATTTAAACATAAACATTGACTCACGTATGCACGATACATATAAAGCTCTCACTAGTGCCAATCGAACGCGTGTGTTTCGATCTGTCATTGTCGATCGTGAATTTGGTTGTTTTTGTTGACATTTCTAGTATAGAGAAAGGGCAAATAGTGATATTAAAATATTTCTTCTAATTAATTTCCTTTCAATGTGCAGGAACCTGTGCACTGGGCCACTAGTATGCTTATATTTAAGCAGCTAGGCATCCAAAGAAGCTGAAATAAAAGCCTTTTTTTTCCAGCTAGAAGCATGACATATTTCTTGCAATTCATTATTTCTTATAATGTTCTTGCAGCTTCTGAGGTGAAAAGACTGATAAGAGATGCTGACTTTCACTATTTCTAATCCACACACACAAAAAATGACTTGCTTCTAAATTTAGCTCATTGTAATTACCTGGTTTTCCCAAGGCATTAACAAGGTTAATCAGGGGGTCTAATGACTAATCTCGGAAGAAGAATGACTGATGACTAAAGTTTTCCTAAAGTCATATATGAATAAACGTATCTTTTGATGATTAGGGCAGATTAAATTGGTATCTTTACCTTGCAAGTGTATAGTTTTAATTTAAACCCATGTGTAAATGACAGCCTCAGAGTTGAAGCCTGGCCTTGGCTCTATGAAGGGAAGTGATGGGTAAAGGGCCCCAGAGTCAGTGGCTCTTCATCCAGGGAAGTGCATTGCTTGCTGGCACCACACCTAAGGTTGACCCCAGAAAGGCAGATGCAACCGGACAAATGAGTTGGCCTCCCAGATCCCAAGTATTCCTCCTATATTTGCCAACTTTTGCTTGATTGAGGCTTTCTCTCTACAATTAAGAATAAAGCATTTCATAACATTGATTTACATTCATATACAAATGACTGGTTTCATTTATTTATTTTCATTCATTCATTCATTCACTCACTCAAAAAAATGAAATGCCTCCCAGGTGCCAGTGTGGGTAGACAAAGAGGAATGATGCTAACAACTACATCCAGGTTGCCCAGGAATGACACACCTGGACTAAGGAACTCGCCTCCTCTAAGCAGGAGGGCCTGCTCCTAAACTCAGCTTATCCTGGGCCCTCAAGGTTCCACGTATTAGACAGTGGGGGCCCCATAAATTTCTGTAAAGGGCTGAAACCTAAGGCCAGACAGTTTGTTCTCTAATTTAAGCCCAATTTGTCTTATTTTAAGACTATTGTCACCCTCACCCCTAAAAAGGAGAGAACTCCCCTGCTGGAGCCGGGCTGATGGTTTGTGCCCTGAGTCCTAGTGACTCATGCTGGCTTTTCATCGGGCCCTTTGCCAGCAGTATTCCAGTTGCTGGGGAGATCCATACCAAACAGACAAAAACCCTTACCCTCAAGGATCTTGCATTCCAGTGGGGAAGCCGGACAACAAATACATTGTGTGAACAAGTATGTATGTAGTACATCCGAAAGTAATAAGTGTGATGGAAAAACGAAGCAGGAAAGGGTACAGAGGGTGTTGGGAGTGGGGGTGGGTGTCGTACTCTCTTTTCAGAGTAGATCTGGATGGGTGATGTGGAAAAGGCAGCCTGGTGGCATGGAACATTTGAAGGTGGTGGTGAACATTAGACCAGGGGAAAAGGGCATCGGAGACCTCTAGAGGGACAGCAGTCCCACAGGGTTTTTCTTTTTGTTTCTCCCCAGGCTGCTCTTGGAACAAAGATCAGCTGGCAATTACAGATGAAAACATGGACCAAATTCCCTCAATGACTGAGAAGCTTGAAGAGGTCTCTTCACGTGTCAAAATGGGAATATTACTGTCTTTTCTGCTCACCTCTTAGGGTTGTTGGGAGGATTGAAGGAGAGAATGGCTATAAAGATGCTTTGAAAGCTTTCCACACTGGCAAGGCATTATCATTGCACAACCGCGTTAGAAACAAGTGAGGTGACTACTCCTGTATCCAAACATTATTGAGTGTAGTATAAAGATGAGAGAGAGAGAGAGAGAGAGAGAGAGAGAGAGATTGAATACAGGTGTGGCTCACAAACATGTGTATCAAGCTGTTAGCTGATGTTCAGGTGAAGGGACTTCCTTCCTCACCTGTAAGTCACTGCTGTCAGCCGTCACAGCTTTGTTCTGAGGTAATTTTACCCTTTACCCTTAGACTGCAAAGCACATGCCCAACTCTAAAGTAGAAATATTGACTTGACCCTAATAAGTAAATGTGTAAATTGAAAGGCAGGCTAATTAGTCAGGCAATAGAAAAATAACAATAATTGGCAAGTGGAAAAGGAGAAACACTGATGAGAAAAATGTGTTTTAAAGAACATAACAACTGTCAATGTTAATGAATATTTTGATATAAGAAATAAAACAATCTCCTGATTTAGTTAACACTTTTGTTTTCTTTTAAAAACATCAATTTTTTTCTTCATTATTTCAGAGACTGCCCCTCTAAATTTAGTAGAGATTGAGAAGACCATTCCTACTGCTCAATTACTTCTAAAATAGTAGGTAGGGAGCTTGCAATGAGATGATGATAATAATCTTCAAATATCACTAGTTGTTTAAAGGGAAACATTTTCTGAAACAATATGAGAGCCAAGCCTCTAAGGTTTAATTTTTGTCTCATTGGAATACAGTGCTCCTGTTTTAGATAAGAATTGCAGGAAATAAACATTCCAATGCTACTTATTATTAGAAATAATTTGGAAAAATTAAAATGATTCTAACAAAATTATTCTACAGATTGTGTACAATGGAGGAAATTTAATCAGAGACAAATTGATGGATGACATAGATCAAACTAATTGATTTACAGTTGGTCAGACTTCATCATAGGAAATGTATTTGAATGTGTTGTCCTGACAATCCACAATCTCCCCGTGTGTGTTTGGTTTCCAAAGTTAATTAAAATTTTTTTCATTCCAATGTTCTCTATTTTTGAGTTCTTGAGCTGGCATATGGTTTGGCCCACGGAGTGCAACCTTAGTCGTATGGCAGAAGCAGGACGTGCAGGGAACTGTGAGGCATCTGGCAGACTCGGAAGGCTTGGGTCAGGGACCGGAGGAGCCCTGGTGCCTGCCAACAGCATGCCAGGCCCCTCTCTGCAGCTGTCATTGGCTCACGGGGTGTTACAGGGAAAAGTGTTTGTGGCCAAATACAAACGCTGAATAAAACCATAGGCAGAGTGAGAAAAAGTGTCGCTGGGAGAATTTTTCAGAAATCTGACATATTCTTACATTTAAAAATTCTAAGTGATTCCTATAAGTAGTTGTATAGAATAGACTCCAGCATCTTTTACATCTTGTTTATTTTCTAAAAATATGTTTTTATTGGTTTGAGAGAGAGGGGAAGGGAGAGGGAGAGACAAACATTGATGAGAGAGAAATATTGATTGGCTGCCTCCTGCAGCCCCCTCCTGGGAATCGAGCCCACAACCTGGGAATGTGCCCTGACTGGGAATTGAACTGGTGACCTATTGGTGCATGGGTCAATGCTCCACCTCTGAGCCACACCAGCCTGGCTGGTCTTGTTCATTTTTAGTGCTACATACTATGAATATGTATATATTGTATGTAGGTATGAACAATAATTTGATATGTAGCCACCATGGTGGATTAGGAATATAAGATAAATATTCTTCCATATATAAGGCAAAACATAACGCTCTATTGATCATGAAACACCTGCTTGCTGGGTTCTTGAAAAACAACGTTCCTTTTTGATTTGAATATTAATATTTATTTTCAATTTAGCATGTTGAAAGATTATATACAGGTTCATATATATTTTTGAGACTTTTTAGTGTGTTTCTTTTATTTATTTATTTTTCGATCATCACCCAAGGATAATTTTTCCATTGATTTTTTTTTTAGAGAGACTGGAAGGGAGGGAGGGGGAGAGAGAGAAACTTCAATATGAGAGAGAGAGACATCTATTAGTTGCCTCCTGCACATGCCACAAGGCCGGGGATCAAACCTGCCACCAGGTATGTATGTGCCCTTGACTGAGTGGGAATTGAACCCAAAATCCTTCAGTTTGCAAGGCAATGCTCTAACCACTTAGCAACTGGTAGAGAGACTGAAAGGGAGGGAGGGGGAGAGAGAGAAACTTCAATATGAGAGAGAGAGACATCTATTAGTTGCCTCCTGCACATGCCACAAGGCCGGGGATCAAACCTGCCACCAGGTATGTATGTGCCCTTGACTGAGTGGGAATTGAACCCAAAATCCTTCAGTTTGCAAGGCAATGCTCTAACCACTTAGCAACTGGCCAGGGCCACAGGTTCATATTGACATCTAAGTAGAGTGAGGTAGGCAGAATAATGCTCCCTCAAAGATTTTCATGCCCTAATCTGTGAATATGTTACCTTACCTGCAAAAGGACTTTGGGGACATGATTAAGTTAAGGATCTTGAGATGGAAGATTATCCTAAAATGTCAGAGTGGAGCCACTGTGATCACTAGGGTCCTTATAAGAGGGAGGCAGGAGAATCAGAGTCAGAGCAGAAGTGACTGTGGCAGCAGAGACCTGAGTGAGATGGGGTCCAAGACAAAGAATGCAGTCGGCCCCCGGGCTCTGGAAAAGAAAAGAAATGGCTTCTCTCCTAGAGCCTCTGGTAAAGAATGCAACTCTGCCGATACCCTGATTTTAGCCCAGACCCATTTTGGACTTCTGACACCCAGAACTGTAAAGTGACAAACTTGTATTGTTTCAAGCCACTAACTTTGTGGAAATTTGCTTCTGTAGCAATAGGCAATGAATGCATAGAGTTTATAAATCCATTCGTCTCCCCATTCTCCAATACATGCTAGAGGCTTAGTACAAATAAAGGAAATAAAACTTATTTAAGAAAAACCCCCTGAAGAAATAGAAGTACCTGCAAGTTCCCAGATGCACAACTTAAGAAGCACGCTTTACGGAAGCATCTGTGATGTCTCTCCTATTGCCATGCTTTGTGATTTAACCCCTGGTTACCATGGTGCAGACCATCCTATGAACAAAGCTCAGCAGACTCGCACAAAGAAAGGTGAATGGCCAGTTTGCAGCTCCATGGAACCATAAAAGACACACTCAAATGTCAGAGTGGAGCCACTGTGATCACTAGGGTCCTTATAAGAGGGAGGCAGTAGAGTCAGAGTCAGAGCAGAAGTGACTGTGGCAGCAGAGATCTGAGTGAGATGGGGTCCTGAGACAAAGAATGCAGTCGGCCCCCGGGCTCTGGAAAAGAAAAGAAATGGCTTCTCTCCTAGAGCCTCTGCTGATACCCTGATTTTAGCCCAGACCCATTTTGGACTTCTGACACCCAGAACTGTAAAGTGACAAACTTGTATTGTTTCAAGCCACTAACTTTGTGGAAATTTGCTTCTGTAGCAATAGGCAAGGAATGCATAGAGTTTATAAATCCATTCGTCTCCCCATTCTCCAATACATGCTAGAGGCTTAGTACAAATAGGAAATAAAACTTATTTAAGAAAAACCCCCTGAAGAAATAGAAGTACCTGCAAGTTCCCAGATGCACAACTTAAGAAGCGCGCTTTACGGAAGCATCTGTGATGTCTCTCCTATTGCCATGCTTTGTGATTTAACCCCTGGTTACCATGGTGCAGACCGTCCTATGAACAAAGCTCAGCAGACACACACAAAGAAAGGCGAATGGATGAAGTTCTAAGGAAAACGTGGCACATCATTCATTCTCTGACTTTATCAAGTGGTAAATCCCTAAGTGTTTATTTCAAACAGCCATTGGGGCTAGTAGAGTTTGCAGAAATGCAGTTACCCACATGACCACACACTCAAGCAGAAACTGACTGGGTGTATGGACTGCATGTCTGTGTCCCTTCAAATTTATATATTGAACCCCTAACCCCCAATATGATAGTATTTGGAGATGGGGCCTGTGGGAGGTAATTAGGTTTAGATGAGATCATGAAGGTGAGGCCCCAAAATGGGATTAGTGTCCTTATAAGGAGAGGAAGAGGGACCAGAGCTTCCTCTTCCTCTGTACCTTGTGAACACATTGTAAAGTATATAATTACCTAACCCCTATGATGTACACCTGAAGCTAATAGAAAATAATATTTAATGCGAACTGTAATTGAAAAAAAAGAAAAGACAACGAAAAGGCAGTAGTCTGCAAGCCAGAAGGAGAGATCTCGCCAAGAACTGAATCTGCCAGTACCTTGATCTTGAACTTTCTAGCGTTCTGAACTCTGAGAAATAAATGGCTGTTGTTTAAGCCGCCCAGTCTATGTTGTGTTATAACAGCCTGAGCAGACGGAGACACTGGGCAATAATCATGTTTCATATGAGGAAAGTTCAAATTGGGTTGCAGGGAAGGGAGGCCCAGGAGGCTGCACCCTTAGTCAGTCACTTCAGGAATTTGATCGTTTCCCCAGGTTGGTCAGGAAAGGGTGGATGCAGAAGAAAGACTTTCCAAGATTCCTTGAGGGGAAAAGGAGGATAGTGTGGAGCATGCTATGAGCCTGGGCCCTTGGGGTAAGACTGACCAGGAAATTAATAGCAGACAGGAGGCACGGGATGCAGTGCAGCAGGTCAGGGGTGTGATGAGAGCCTGAATGCAGAGGCTGAGGTCCATGGTCCAGGTTTATTAGACAATAAGAACTATTGCAAGAAGTTTGGAGAGAAAAACTAGCAATCATTAAACAGAGTTCTGTGAAGGCAGTTTTGGCAGCAATACTAAGGCACTTCAGTAAGATGCTACTAAGGTCCCAGACCCCAAGAAGTGCAATAAAATAAAAGTATAATAGTCAAGGTAGAAAATAACAACTGGTTTTTAATAAAAGCAGAAGCAAGGCGACTGGAGATATGATGAAAACTGATATATATATATATATATATGCCTTGCAACTTCATGAGTGGTCGCTCTGCAAAAAAAGAAAATTTGGAAGGAGAGATAAATGGCTGTGGCATTTCAGTTGTGAAGGAATATTTAGCTCCAAATGTCTTCCACAATGACAGGACATAATATATGAAATTCAATGAAAGGCAATTTGGGAGGCATATATGAAATTCAATGGAAGGCAATCTGGTTCCTTCCTTAAAGTGGTTTTTTATTGGGGGTGGCATGGCTGGAAGGTATGGGGAACAGGAATTTTAGTAGTAAAGAGCATCTTTTGTGGACATATTTCGAATGGTTTAGAACACTAATATCAGGTAACTATGCAGAATATTTCACTACCATTTACAAAATACAGTTGCAACCCTGCCACTTTTCTAACATCTGACCCACACAGTTATTAGAACTTTTATCAGTCTATCTCAACATCCCAAGATTATCTTCACGGTTACATTCGTCTTTAAAGCCACACAATCCTTGGTGGTATCTGTCCCTTTTCTTTCTTTGTCCTTCTACTCTTCTCTCAACATGCATATTCACTATATATCAGCTTCTCTTTTTTTTTAAATTTTTTTATTGATTTTTTTACAGAGAGGAAGGGAAAGGGATAGAGAGTTAGAAACATTGATGAGAGAGAAACATCACTCAGCTGCCTCCTGCACAACTCCTACTGGGGATGTGCCCGCAACCAAGGTACATGCCCTTGTCCGGAACTGAACCTGGGATCTTTCAGTCCACAGGCCAATGCTCTATCCACTGAGCCAAACCAGTTAGGGCTATATCAGCTTCTCTTCCCAGAAGATCAACTAAAAGCCTAGTGGGATGAATTTATGCAGCACCATCCACATTTATAGATGTACCTATAAAATATTCTAGCAATCACAAAATAAATGCATAAGACAGTCTTTGGAAAATGATAATTCTTATAATACTTGCTAAAACCCTAAGTTCATGTGTGTATAGTTCTCAGGCTCCTCTGGTGCTCAGAGGCAGATCCTCATTTCCAAAGGAAATGATGCATTTCATTGATATCTCCTGGGTTGCCTATGTCTTTCTGTGAGTCTGTCTTTGATTTCATGCCAGAGAGCTGAAAAACTGCCACTTTTTCCCTGAACTCCTGCCCCCACACCTAATCTGTATTTCTCTTTAATACATTTTATTCTCCCTTCTAGATAAAAATGAGATATTTAAATACTCTCCTTATTAAAGAACACATCAACTTTTTGGAATCCTATATAATAAAAGGCTAACATGCAAATCGACTGAACAGTGGAACGACTGGTCAATATGATGCCCACTGATCACCAGGGGGCAGATGCTCAAAGCAGGAGCTGGCCCCTGGTGGCCAGTGCACTCCCACTGGGGGAGCGCCACTCAGCCAGAAGCCGGGCTCATGGCTGGTGAGTGCAGCGGTGGTGGCGGGAGCCTCTCCGCCTCCGTGGCAGTGCTAAGGATGTTCAACTGCTGGCTAGGCCTGCTCCCTGCAGGGAGCCAACCCAAGCCATCAGTCAGACATCCTCCGAGGGCTCCCAGACTGCAAGAGAACTCATGCCAGGCTGAGGGACCGCCCCCCCCCCAACCCCCTGAAGTGCACGAATTTCGTGCACCAGGCCTCTAGTTTATATATAAAACTCATAACCTATTAAATGCCTGGTGGTAACTTGTAATGGGTTTGTAGATTTGTTAGAAGTCTCCTCAATATTCCACCCCTTTCACCTACTCTCATGTTGTCAAGGTAGTTAAGAAGACACACTTAGGCATTCTGACTCTTTGGGTTGGATTCCCAGCTGTATTTCTCACCAGCTGGGTGGCTTGTCCAAGTGACTTAACCTCTTTATACCTCAGTTCTCTCATTTATTCAGTTAACGGCAATAGCATTTTGGCCCTCAAATGGAAACCATGAGGTCCTCTATTTGTTCAACCTGAACTTCCGCACACTATGATAAAAAGAGTTGATAGGTGCTCCCAAAGAAAAATATAGACTGAAACACAATTACTGTGGCAGAGAATGGAAGTATCTGAGCCTAATGAATATAAGGAAGATGGGCTCTGAGGCCCTAGATATGAAGAGTGCAATGCCTAGCTGGAGGATCCTCTATTATGAGGATCTGAAAGGCACTGGAGAGAGGAAGGCATTGGAGTAGAGGAGACCAGAGAGCAAGCAGAGAAAGAGTCCAAGTGGGCTCTTAAGTCAACAGGCTGCCCAGGAAGTGGAAATCAGGTGCTATTGCAATAGGCAGACAAACAGGAAGCTTAGGTTACCTTCGGAGAAGCTCAAGAGGCACTGGCCAGAGCTGAGCTGGCAAAATGGGATAGGTGAGAAGTTACTCAACTAACTGAGACAAGCCAAACAAGCATGATGGCTCATCCCAGCTGATTAACCATGAAGTCCCAGGGCATTGGACAAGAAAGTTGGTGATGAGAGAGGGAGAACAGTCTTTCCTGGAATAAGGGGACCAATCTATAGAGCCCTAGAATTTTCACTGAGTAGTCATCTTAGATATTCCTCACTTGGGTTACTTTGGGAATTTTAGAGAATTCTTATTTTTTTATATCCTTGGAAGAAATACCAAACAGATTGGATTTTAGTGGTGATTTTGTAAAAAAAAAATCTTTAAATTATGAAGAAATATAAAATCAGTTACATAATATTATGATTTCATATTAAATTCTGGGTGTTTTTATTCACAGATTTAGTAACTTTATTGTTTTATAAATATTAATTGCCTGTATCTACTATACATATTAATAACTTCTCAAGTTTTTAAATCATGAAATAATGGACATCAATAGTTGCAGAGCTTTTTACTCCATGATATGAACATGTAGACATTAATACTTTTCAGAGTATGTGTCCTGTCTAACAAAGCATATGCTTGTATCCACCTAAGTATTACTGTAAAATAGAAAACTACGCAAGTCAATTAATTCTGACATTGAAAATTCAAAAATATCTCTAAAATAATTCTTAAAACTTTTGACATAAGGGTCAAGAGAATCATCCATATGGTATAATATGTATACTTCTGTAAAATACAACTCAAATATAAAACATCACTTTTTCAACAACAAAGAGCTTATGTATTTATTGTACTGAAGCAAAATAGATGGTATGACATATTTCTATATTTACGACATAATAAAAATTACAACTCATCATGAAGATGTAAGTCCAAACTTGTATAACACATCCATTGTAAGTAATTCATAGATTTCAGTTAAATATTGATGGCAGTGTTTATGTAAAATTCAAATTAGTTGATAAAATTAGCTTTTATAAAATCAATAATCAAAACAGTCACATGTGCAGGATAAACACAACCAAATACACTCAGAAAAATACTACTTCTCTCTGTTTTCTCATACAATATGCTTACTTTGTGTGATAAACTAAAACAGATTTTTAAAAATTATACAACAATGCAGTCTGTATTAACTAGTGTTGATAAATATTAACTTTGGAGTTTTATGGTTTTAATAAATGGAAAAAGCAAGTTGATTTTAAAAACCTTGTTGAAATTAACATGACTTCTCAATAGAATTTTTTTATTAATCAGCATTTCTTCAAACTCACAGGAGTTTAACTAAGTATATGGGAATGCCTATTCACAAATTTTTCTTACTCGTGTGATGTAAAAGAGCAAGTTATATTGCTTATAAGTTAAGCCATATTCAAACTGAGCTTAGATATTTAAAAAATTAACTGATGAATGTATAAATATAAAAGCTGTCACAGTTTAATGTGCCCTACTATTTTATTAAAGGGACTTTTGAAGCAGGGGGTCCCGCGGGGGTGAGGCCGACGGAGTCCTAACGAAGCATGTCCGACTCCGGAGACCAGGTTCAGTGACGCAGATCCAAGTTTATTGTGCAAGTGCAGCAGTATATATAACATTTTGGACCAATCAGAAGTTTACAACATCCATAGGGCAACCAATAGTAGGAAAGATCAGGGTACTATGTAGGGGCTCTAGGGGGTCTGCTCAGGCGGGCGGCAATACTTCCCGGTGTGCCCAGGAAGCTTGTATAGGCGGAGTGTGCTCACGCCATTGCATCTGCCACAGCACTGAGATAAATCTCCTGAGCTCTTCCTACAGACTTTGCTTGATTTATCTGTAAATATTAACTTAATAGGAGGTTCTCTTACATTGACCGCCTAAAGGTCGCGCTGTAAGAAGCAACAACCTCTCCTCTTCCTCTTTGCCATCTACTTGGTAGCCTCAAAGCAGCAACCATGCGTGAGAGCATCTCCATCCATGTTGGCCAGGCTGGTGTCCAGATCGGCAATGCCTGCTGGGAGCTCTACTGCCTGGAACACGGCATCCAGCCTGATGGCCAGATGCCAAGTGACAAGACCATTGGCGGGGAGATGACTCCTTCAACACCTGCTGTAGTTGAGCCCTACAACTCCATCTTCACCACCCATGCCACCCTGGAGCACTCTGACTGTGTTTTCATGGTTGACAATGAGGCTATCTACGACATCTGTCTTAGAAATCTCAATATTGAGCACCCAACCTACACCAACCTTAACCGCCTTATTAGCCAGATTGTGTCCTCCATCACTGCTTCTCTCAGGTTTGATGGAGCCCTGAATGTCGATCTGATTGAATTCCAAACCAACCTGGTGCCCTACCCACGCATCCACTTCCCTCTGGCTACATATGCCCCTGTCATCTCTGCTGAGAAAGCCTACCATGAACAGCTAACTGTAGCAGAGCTCACCCATGCGTGTTTTGAGCCAGCTAACCAGATGTTGAAATGTAACCCTCGCTATGGTAAATACATGGCTTGCTGCCTATTTTACCGTGGTGACGTGGTCCCCAAAGATATCAATGCTGCCATTGCCACCATCAAGACCAAACGTACCATCCAGTTTGTGGACTGGTGCCCCACTGGCTTCAAAGTTGGCATTAATTACCAGCCTCCCACTGTGGTACCTGGTGGAGACCTGGCCAGAGTACAGCGAGCTGTGTGCATGCTGAGCAACACCATAGCTATTGCTGAGGCCTGGGCTCGCCTGGACCACAAGTTTGACTTGATGAATGCCAAGTGTGCCTTTGTCCACTGGTATGCAGGTGAGGGCATGGAGGAAGGAGAGTTTTATGAGGCCCGTGAGGACATGACTGCCCTTGAGAAGGATTATGAGGAAGTTGGTGTGGATTCTGTTGAAGGAGAGGGTGAGGAAGAAGGAGAGGAATACTAAATTTAAAATGTCACAAGGTGCTGCTTTTAACAGGGAAATTATTGTTGTTTTTAAAAAAATTTTGTTTTATTGCTTAAAGCATTACAAAGAGTAGTACATATGTCTCTTTTTCCCCCCCTCTTGACCTTCCCCCGGCCTCCCCTACCTCCCAGTGTCTTGTGTCCATTGGTTATGCTTATATGCGTGCATACAAGTTCTTCGGTCGATCTCTTACCCGCCCTCCAACCCTCCCTGCTTTCCCGCTGTAGTTTGACAGTCTGCTTAATGCTGCTCTGCCTCTGTATCTATTTTTGTTCATCAGTTTATAATGGTCTACAACTACACAATGGAATACTATGCTGCTGTAAAAAAGAAGAAATTTTTACCATTTGCAACAGCATGGATGGAACTGGAGAGCATTATGCTAAGTGAAATAAGCCAGTAAATGAAAGAAAAATACCACATGATCTCACTCATTTGTGTTTTAAACATTGAAAAGTTCTGGTCTGATCAGTTAATTTGTTGTGTAGAGCAGTGTACACTCTCATATACAATTACTGGCCTATGCTTTAAAATACAATGCTTTGTTACAGATCCAAACTGTCAGTTTCTCTGATGGGTTTTAATAGAGTATTCCCTGTCTTAAATGAAAAAAAAGTTTAACTTAATGGGGTTTGTGAACACCTTCGCCCTCATTTTCCTCAATTCTAAAACCAGGAGGATGTTAGAGGGGCCTCCAAGTCTCACCAACTTTAATTCTGGTCTGTGATTATGCTGAATGTTCTTTCTTAATTTGGTACTCAATTTTAATGCATTTATCTGAAATATTATCCCTATTTTTATAGTGAATTTTTAGCTGCCTTTGTATTTGCGCTGTAGCAAACCTTTGTTTCACATTTTTAGAATCTAATTTTGAGTCATGTACACTCAGATAAGTATCTGAATTCTTTTGTTTTAGACATTTAAAATGAACATACTATGATCATTTTTCTCATATAATTGAATCTTATTAAACTAAGATAAATTGCACCTTATTCCCACCATTTCTCAGTTAGATATATTACAGCAAGTGGGATGTTTTCACCAATTCTATTATGCTGATAATAATAATAATCATCATCACATTAATTGTATCATTTAAATGTGATCTCATTTTTAAGATGGAGTCATCTATATATCTTTTCTTGGTTGGCAAGTAGGCAAATCTTCATTATGTCTTCCCCAATATTTTACTCTGAAGCAATTCCTATTCAGCATTGGAAATAAATGCATTTTAGCCACCCCTGGATAATACCATATAGTATATTTCTGAATTTCTTAGGTCAAGGAAATATTTGTACTGACTTCTGTCTTTCATATACGAGGCTGATTTTAGGAGAATTTTCTACCTAACTATTTCTGAATGCACTCCTTAGTCTGGTTTCCTTTTCCACTGAGAGAAACTATCTTGTGAAGAGATTCCTCTTTTATTTCTCTGTTATTACTAAGACAATGGTAGTGGAAGGACAATGGTAATCGAGAGATAAAATACTCACTACTCTTTTGCTCTCACAGAAGATAACCGACTTCCTCTTAGTCACCAAATTCAGCATCTCTTCTCAGGTTCCATATTTATTTGTAACAATAAAATTCCTGTCTGCCCTTTTATTTCTGACACTTTCTCCCTCTGTGACTTCCTCGACACTCACTCCAAGGTATTCATTTCATTTTTGTGCTGTTCCTTCTTTGTGTGTCCTTGCTCTGTACATGAGGGTATCCCTTAAGGTTCTGTCCTTAGGCCTTTCTCACTTGGTCATTAATTCCAAGACTTTGATTATCTTCTGCACGTGAATGATCTCTCCACTGAAAACCTCTCTCATGGGTTCTGGTGTTGAATGTCCTGCCAGCACTTTGACCCTTAATGTGACCCTGGTAAAATTCGTCATCTCCCATGTCAAGCCAGCTCTTCCTTTTGGGCTGCCTGGTTCTGCTAATGATACCATCGTCTGTCCTAAGAGGCTCAGAATGAGTCAGATCAATTTTAGCTTCTAAGTGCCTCTTGCACTGGTCTCATCCTTTCTATGCTCATTGCCAGACGGATCAGCTCTCCTCCCCATTGTATCATCACTGGAAATTTACCAATGCATTTTAATGATTCATCCTCCGGAAGCTCAACTCTGACTATGCTCTAATGCAGTGATTCTCAACCTTCCTAATGCCGCGATCCTTTAATACTGTTGTGGTGACTCCCAACCATAAAATTATTTTCGTTGCTACTTCATAACTGTAATTGTGCTACTGTTATGAATCGTAATGTAAATATCTGATATGCAGGATGTATTTTCATTGTTACAAATTGAACATAATTGAAGCATAGTGATTAATCACAAAAACAATATGTAATTATATATGTGTTTTCCGATGGTCTTAGGCGACCTCTATGAAAGGGTCATTCGACCCCCAAAGGGTTCGCGACCCACAGGTTGAGAACCGCTACTGTAATGCCTTCTATGGGTCCTCACTGCTTGTAGAATCAAGTCCAAGTTTCTGGTCCTAACTTTCAAGGTCTGGAGCAGATCTATTTTCAACCTCATTTCTCACCACAACCCTCCAGGCAAACAATTACTCCTGTTTCCTAAATCTTCTAACCTCACTGTCTTTGCTCATATCCTCTCTGCCCATAAAGCCACATATCCTGCACATCATTGAAGACTTGACTAGAATATTTGCCCATCCATGTTTTTCCCTCATCTCTCTATAGAATTTTACATCACTCTTAGGGCATTTATAAAAATTTGTGTTTAATCGTTTGCTGTATTTTATCATTTTGCTGTGTTCTGGGGGTAAAAAGTGAGCAATTCATAATTCCTATCTGCTAGGTATGTGTTAGATTCTGGGATGTAAAGTTCCCAGGCCCGTGTCATATGCTACCTACCTGACTCTATAAGAACCTTGTGAGTAAAATACATGTCTGATTCTTTTTCTGTGTCTTCTAAACACCAAGCACTGGAATTCCATACACACATAATTTAAAATGAATTACCAAAAACTGAATCCCAAACTTCCTCACCAAGGTCCACTCCTTCAACCCTTTCCATGCGCTCTTCTGCTTGATATTTGGTCTTTGTCTTCTGAATTCAGCTGACAAAATTCTATGTAAAAATTCATGCAAAATTATACCAAATTTTTTTCTGCTTAAAACTCTAAACAAGGGTTCTATTTTGATTGGAAAGAAATGCATACAGAAACAGACAAGGAAGAGTTACTCTGTATTGTCACTGTGACCTGGATTGGTAGTATCCTCAGGACCTTTTTCAATTAACAAGATGAAAAAAGGAAAGACTGGGACTATATATTTCCATGCTTAGGTGTTCCACATGGGTAAACCTCTGGATTTAAATTTTAAAATTAACTTACTGCACAGAATTTGATAAGGAAACAAAGACTCTTGCAAATACTATTGGTGGAAGACAGCCATACAGAAACTAAAGAGTTCAATTAGCATGAACCTTGGAGGTGCAACAGACAATATAATGCTAAAATACTTAACTCCCAGTGCCAGCTGTTGCTCTTTACAGGAGCAAGCCAGACTATTTTATATTAGGTAAGTAAGCTAGGAGGTTGGTAATCTTCTTATAACCTCTATTCTACAGGTGAAGGAACAGGAGCAAGGGCAGCTCGAGTCATCTCACTAAGGAGGCACAATTAGTAAGGATGTGAGGCCAGGCAGCCTGCGTGGAGGCTGAGAAGTGAACTGCTGCATTACTCTGCAGCCAAAGGGTACAATGAAACACAGCTAATTCACCCTATCCACAGAGGGCCCACGTTCCCTACAGGTACACTCTTTCTAGGGGTGGTGATGGCTCTGCCATTCTCCACTGGGCACCGGGCCCTTTTCTGTCCTTTTGCTGTACTTTCTTCTTTTGTACACACCTTCCATTCTGCTCCTCCCCCTGAAGTGTTGTGTCTCAATGGCCTTGGGGTGTGCTGCTTTGTGCTCTTGTTCTGGCAGCCACCCGGCCTGCTCTCTTCCTGCTCTCTTCCTGCCTGGCCCCTTAGGCTCTGGGTGATGGTGCCATGAATCAGGGCTCAATACAGTCAGCAAGCCCTAGTGACTGCTAAATGCCTGGTCCAAGGGGTACAATAAGGTAATTTACATGAAAGCCTTTACTTTAAATGGTGGTACATGAGTTGGGTGTGAGATAAGGTAATGTCTGTTAATTGTGGGAAGTAGAGAAAGAGGCTTATTTAGATAGAGTTATTTCTCTCTGACCGTGTCTTATGCTAATGAACCACTGAATAATCTTGTAAATTCATATCACTGCTACTCTGCAATAAGTGAAGTAGGCTTCAAAAATAACTTTCCCCAGTTGGCTCACATATTCTCAGGGTGAAACCTTCATGCTGGGAGAATCCTGGAAACAAGCCCCTAAAAAGAAGGCTATTTAAAAAGTTTTGTTTGGTTTAAATATATTTCTCAGACTGTTCACTTTAGTCATAGGTAGCTATTAAAAACCAAATACAATGAACTGCAAAAATCAAGTAGATGAAACACCACAGTTTCTCACTGGTGAATAAGTAGCATCTCTAGGAAAGAAATAAAAATCCAAAAATGAAACAATGCTTAATTTCACCCAGAAAGCAATCACATTTAGAATGCATCCAAAACAATGAACACTATATTGTAACACTATCTTATAAATAAATTCTCCCTAGATTATAAATCCCATTTGGAAATGTGCACTGTAGTCCATTTAAATTTTTAAAAATGCCCCTCCTTTGACTCAGTAATTCTCATGACAGTAGGTACTGGGGTAAACTGGCTTGCTGCTTATTTTTATAAATTTCTCTCACTTGTTCCTAAAACCTTTGCAATGTCCCCTTACAGTAAGAAATGAAGCTTGGGCACACTTAATGTGCTGCTCACTGTGCCTCCTCAACAGATCTCACTGTTGAAGCCAGTCCACTCAGCTTAGCTCCATTCTATGCAACGCTAATGAGCCTCCCCACCTCCATTCCTGTCCAGCAGCGATATTCTTTATACAAAGTGGCTCTTTAGCTCTTTCACACCAATTTTTAACATGACAGTTCCAAGTTACTCTGTCTACACAATTTTAGCAGCCAGTCCACGACAGAGAACACAGGGGTGTTGCCGTTAAATGGATTCCAACGCCCAATGTGTTTCAGCACAGTATACGTGCTATTCTCTGTGGGCTCCCTGTTCTATATGACTTCACTCAATCAATGAGATTTTAGTACCCATTATGGGTAAAGTGCTGGCCTATGCACTGTAGGAGGAGTGGGCCTCCAAGTCCTAGCAGTGGGTTCCAAGGATGAGTGGGCCTGGGGACTTAGCACCCACAGGCTTACCATCAGCGGGGCTGAAAGAATCACCCTGGAATAACTCTAATACATGCCGCCCGTGAAACATGCTGTTACCACCACGGAGCTGTGGGAGCACAGCAGATTAATTCTGAAAGGAACCTGTCTTAAGCAACCTGCGGGTGGGATAGAATGTTCTTTTTTAGTGGGCAAGAGATGCTTGCATATATTATTTATAGTATATTTATCCACAAACACAGGGCAAATAAATTATGATCTTTTCCTAAGAGAGGATGCATAGAACCTGGCTAGCTGATGATATATAAATGAGACTTCATGCCATTCTCGAGAATTTGGAATTTATTAGACTTCCTCGATTTCAGGAAGCATGCATAAGTAAAAGATTCTTCTGGGAGGCGGAGAAAAGAAAAAAGTCTCCCTCCATGATTCTTCCTTTCTACCAAAAGTATGTTTTACAGAACTGTCAACAGAATTTTCCTTTGCTTCAAGCTTTGCACAGGGAATTATCATGGAAGTTCAATGACAATGGTGGTCTCTTATTTTGCACACAAACTCCAACCCTGGCAACTCCCAGGTCCCCCTGCATTTTCAAGCCACCTGGCGAGGTCTGTGCTTGAGCAATGCCCCGTGCGATGATGCTATGCCTGAGCTTTAGGCAAGCAGACATGTTCCTGCTCCTGTGTAAACACATAGAAATGAACCTCATCAGTTCAGAAAAGGGAATACTCTGCACCAAGAAGACCTAGACACGAGGTATTCTTAGCACCTGCAGGTTGGCCAGCATAAAAATGTTACCATGTTGTTTTAGAAAATAGATGAAAAGATACTAACTCTTTATGGTTGTTATCTATAGAAAATAATCTTAACTCTATATGTCAGAATGAAAAACACATGTTTATATTTCAGATATTTTTTCCTCTGTCTTCATTCTTAACCCCACAGTAATGACTGAGTGTGCCCAAAGAGGCACTTTATTTTTATAGCCTTGCTCACAGAAAGGCAAAATGGCACCTGAATGACGTTTCCCCTCTAATTGCCTATAGTCATAATTTTTAGCACTCACATTACAGTAGCCGGGACTGTTTTCAATAGCAAGCATTTCCTTTTTCATTTTCAAGCACAACGGAAGAAATAGGAAGGTTCCCTGCAGATCTGGAGGGTGGGAACGTTTGATACATTCACTACTCCTAGGATGGGAAAGGAAAATAGATTTCTACTCTGGTGAGATCACAGAAATCCTGATTCTCCAATCCCCAGAGGAAAGCTACTCCCAGCATACAAGAATATCATGGTACATCCATTCTGTGCAATGAAATGTCATATCAACCCTAGTGTTTGGATCCATGCACTGTGTGTTTTTAACCTCCTATTTCTTCTTTGAAAGGGATTCCTTTATTCAACAGGTTAAAGAATATTACTGCAAACAGGGATAGTCTCCTAGAGTGAGTGGCAGGCTTTACCAAAGAATTCAGAAAGCTAACTAAAATACTTCCCCGAGGAAGCACGTACAAACCACACGGCATCATTGTTAAAGAAGCATTTAGCTGTAGGAACCCAAAAGGAATGATTCGCTATTTCAGACATAGGGAAATGGCAAATGTGTTCACGGGAGTAACAGTTATGCTTTGAGAACTTATTTAACTGGAACACGTTTAATGACATGTTAGCTTGAGCCTAAAGTGCAGTAAACATTTACTGCCCATAGTATATAATGAAGCAGTGGAGTAATGCCTTTTATCAGAGGCTGTTTCTTAATCGTTCAGGGCCCATTAACAGTCACAACAGAGGCAAACAGAAACTGTGACATGTGCCTCTAAAAATACTGCTTATTGGCAACTGCTCTCTGGAAGAGGTATTTTGTGTTCATTGGAACCATTAGTGTGTGAGTGAAATTTTCCAGCAGTTCACAAAAATACCCGGACCACATCAAGGGCACATCTGTGAATTCAGAAAAAAGTGGAAGTAAGAGGCAGCATTAGAAAGCAGCATACCTCTGTTATCTGGGCAGATTACTTGTCGCTAAATTCTCCTTTGTCTTGACAGTATTAAGAATAAATAACAAGGAAGTGCTCTATGTGAAAGTTTCCGTCCAACACGGTCAGCATCCAGCCCACACGGATTATTATTTTTACATGTGTTCTTCTGTGTGTAAAGTTTTGTCTAGTCAACACGGATGTGACTCAAAAAATGTGGTGTCACTTTTACAGTCATTTTCATTCACCACCTGACTTGGGAAAGGCTCCTTCTCAGTCCCAAGGCACAAGACATAAAAATAACAAATAGAAATGGCCTTTTGTTTTTCCAGCTTTAAACTGATTTATTTTGAATAGAGATAGTGCATCATTAGAATGACTGGCACAAGAAGTAGAGGTAGAGTTATAGCTAATCAAAAGGTAACATGGCTTTGGTGATGGTTACACCTCAGGCGCTAAAAAAGAGACTTAATAGAGATGTTTTTTTTATTTTTATTTGGTTGAGGTAGGTGTCTTAACTGAATATTCCAGACCAAACAAAAAGAATCAACTCAACTGTGGCTTCTCTATGTTGCACTCTCCACTTTTCCCACTCCCCTGGTAGATGCACTTCCTGTTTCCTTTCTAAACTGTGCATTCAGTCATTTGAAGTAGAAAATTCAAAATCATACCTGATAACTTCTTTCTTAAGTCTTCCTAAGAATCTCTCAAATGAGCCCACTTCTCTCCATTTCCTTTTCCACTGGCCCGGATAAGGCCACCATTGATTCTCTATTCCAATTTCTGTCCCCAGTCAACTCTTTATATTGCTTACAGAGGAAGGATCTTTGTAAAACAAGCAATTGATCACATCTAGCTCCTGCTTACTCTTCTTTGGCAACGTATTACTCTCAGAATAAAAATCTAGTAAGTAGTAAATAGTTATTAACACTACTCACTCCCTATTTCCATTCCTACTTCCCTTTCTACACAACAGCCATACTGAACTTCTTCCAGTTACCCCCAAAGATCACATTGTCTTGTTCTGTAGGCCTTTGCACTTGCAGCATCCTCTGTCTGGAACACCTTCCCACTTCCTGTCTCAGCCTCCTGAAGAGAGCAACTCCTTATGCTTCAGGTCTTATCTCAGCTGCTACTTCTAGGAGGTTGGTTTGGGTGGGGCCCAAAGAACAGGTATGTTGAACATATCCTTTACTACAGGAGTGTTAAACAATTATGCTTTACCTTAGTAGTATATAAGCTCTATTGAGTTTCCCGATTAACTGAGCCCCACTATTCAATATATTGGGGTGCATCCTGGACATCTATTTGACAAGTTCCTTCAGGAGGCTGTGGTACACTCCAAACTTTTAGAACCAGTACCTCAACTCAAAATTAATCCAGTTAGCAGATAACAAGTAGAGGAAAAATTTCAAAGTACAAAAGATGCTTATTTTAGATAATAATTTAATTTATAATTTAATAAATTTTACCTCCCCTTGAGAGAAAGATGACTACTGTATAAATCAGTCATACCTTTGAAACATCTATTCTATTGCTATACACATAGTAAATACTAAATAAACATGATGAAGTAAAAATAATACTTTGTTGAGTTTTTGCTATGAAGCAAGTCCTATGATATGAATATTATATGTATAAGCAAGAGGTAGCTGGTACTTGAACCCAGATATTCTTAAATCAAAACCTCTTGACTGATTTAAATAATCCACCTGTAGGATATCCTGACATCAAAAATAAACACACATGGCAAGGATGTGGAGAAAAGGGAACTTTTCCTCGTGCACTGTTGGTGGGAAGGCAGATGATGCAGCCACTAAGGAAAACACTATGGAGGGTCCTCAAAAAAATTTGAAAATAAAACTGTCTGGATATATATCCAAAGAAAGCCAAAACACTAATTTGAAGAATATGTGCAATCCTATATTCACTGCAGCATTATTTATAAATAGCCTAGATATGGAAGCAATCTACGTGCCCATCAATAGGCGAATGAATAAAGAATTGGTGGTACATATGTGCAATAGAATATTACTCAGCCATAAAAAAGAATGAAATCTTACCATTTGTGACAGCATTGATGGACCTAGAGAGTATTATGCTAAATTAAATAAGTCAGTCAGAGAAAGGCAAATACCATATGATTTCAGTTACATGTTGAATCTAAAAAATAAAATAAATGGCCAAACAAAATAAAAACAGACTCATGAAACAGAGATCAGACTGATAGTTTCCAGAGGGGCAAAGGGTTGAGGGACTGGGAGAAAAAGGTGAAGGGATTAAGAAGTACAAATTTGTAGTTATGAAATAGTCACAGGGAAGTAAAGTACAGCATGGAAAATATGGTCAATTATATTGTACTAACTATGTATGGTGGCAGGTCGGTACTTGAAAATTGGAGAGAGCACTTTGTGAAGTGTATGATTGTCTGACCACTGTACTGTACATCTGAAACTAATGTAAATTAATATTGAATATAAGCTGTAATTAAAAAGAAACACTCAAATAAATAAATAAGTAATTGGAATAAAACATTTTACCACACAGACTGAGAAACTTCTCAATGACAAATCTTCATGACAAATGAGATATATCTATTTACACTAATAAAAGAGAAACATGGTAATTAGCGTACGACCGCTACCCTTCCCATTGGCTAATCAGCATATCCTTATGCAAATTAACTGTCAGCCAAGATGGCGGCCGGCAGCCAGGCAGCTGGAAGCGAACATGAGGCTT
>NW_005367989.1:450057-451715 GCF_000412655.1 Myotis brandtii
GGCCGGGGTGGGGGCCCCCCCCCCCCCCCCCCCCAGTGCACAAATTTTTGTGCACCGGGCCTCTAGTAATAAATAATGAGAGAGCCAAAGGCTGCTTATAGTACTGAATGCTTATTATGTATGTAAAAGAGATTTTCAAGCCATAAAGCCATCTATAGATTTTATTCCCATACAATGGAAAATTAAAAGTTAACAAATAATATTTAAAGTAAGAAAATGATTAATCCTCAAAAAGATAAGGTAAGGAGTTAGAGTAAGTTCAGCAAAAGTTCTAAGGACCAAAACTGGAGAGAAAAAATTAGCAACAGATAAAGTAAGGCAATAGCATAGAGTAATAGTGCTTAGGCAACTTCAAGAGGTCCCCTTGAGATGGACTGTATGAAAAATAATTTTTTTTCTGGAAATTCTGACTCCCAGATGTTTAGTCAATGTACTGTAACTAGTAATTAAATGTCATACTGGGACATAAATCCCATAATGTTGGGAAATAAATATTTGTTGGTTTGTTAACTGATGAATGAATGAATGAATGACCAACTGTATGAGAAATAAGTTCCATACTGTTGATTTGGCCTGTAAGTTTATTACTGGGTCCCCACTTTTATTTTCTTAAGCCAGTCCCAGTTTTGCACTATAAACCAATGGACTGGAGCTTCCAAGTCTTCCTCCAAGTCCATTCGAAGAAGTCAAGGGGCAAGGGCATCATGCAAGAAACAACTGAACAGATATGGATGAACATAAAAGGAGAAAAAAAGACACATACTTTGTTCTTCTTTTTAAGACTCTTAGAAAAGTCGTACAACCATTAAGAGTAAATAAAAAAACAACAACATGCAGGATAAAAGAGAGCTATTTTTTTCATTAGTCTGTACTGAATTCTTTTAGTTTTCGAGTGCTTAGATCTGTGAATATAATGATGTAATTCACTGATGATAATCAGTGGTACCTGGCAATTAAGTGCTTCTTTGAATATTAACATTTCCATATTTAATATTATGTCACTTGGAAAGGGCACACCAGATAAGTTTCACATTACCAAAGAGCTCTTATGTAAATTCTTTTTCAAAATTCACATTTACGTTAGTACTTGAAAACCTACCCCTCACCTGCTGTAAAGACAGATTTGGTAATTAAAACTTTGGTAAAAGGAGTGGTGAAAGTATAAATTATAAATTGTTATAACCCTTTGGTTGTGTGTGTGAATCAGTAATTCCATTTCTAGAAATCTATCCCAGGAAAATAATCTGAGATACACAAACACACACACACACACACACACACACACACACACACACACACAATGGTTTTAGTACAAAGATGTTCACCATTGTACACTTCATAATAGTGAAGAATTGGAAATAAACTAATGTTAATCAATAGGAAAATTCCACATGATGGATTATTACTAAATCATTAAAATAATTTTTGTGAAGAATTTTCAAGAAAATAGATGAATATGTTACAAAGTTAAGTGAATATAAGTAGAATATATATTTTAACCCAAATTTGTTAAAATGCATACATTCTAAGAAGTTCCGAGGAACTATTAGCAACACATTAGAAACAGTGGTACTCAAATAGTGGGATTATTAGAAAACTGTTCTTTTTTTTTCTTTTATTTTATTTATTTATTTATTTATTTATTTATTTATTTATTT
>NW_005367989.1:454992-459654 GCF_000412655.1 Myotis brandtii
TAGCCATTTCTTTTTTGTGTGGCTGTTTTTCTTTCTGAGCTTTTTATTTCTTCTTTTTACACCAGTCCCTTTAGCATTTCTTGCATTGCAGGCTTGGTGGTGATAAACTCCCTTAGCCTTTTTTTGTCTGTGAAGCTTCTTATTTCCCCTTCAATTTTGAATGATAGCCTTGCTGGATAGAGTATTCTTGGGTTCAGTCCTTTGCTTTGCATCACTTTGTAAATTTCTGTCCATTCTTTTCTGGCCTGATGTGTTTCTGTTGAGAAATCATTTGATAATCTAATGGGAGATCCCTTGTATGTAACTTTCCGTCTCTCTCTTGCAGCCTGTAAGATTCTCTCTTTGTCCTGAACATTTGCCATGGTAATTATGATGTGTCTTGGTGTGGGTCTTTTCGGGTTCACCTTGTTTGGGACTCTCTGTGCTTGTGTGACTTTTTTCTTCCCCACCTCAGGGAAGTTTTCTGATATTATTTCTTCGAGTAGGTTTTCTAATCCTTGTTCATCTTTCTGTTGTTCTGGCACCCCTATTATTCGTATGTTGTTTCGTTTCATGTTGTCCCAAAGCTCCCTTAGGCTCTCCTCCTGTCTTTTAATTTTTTTCTCCAATTGCAGTACAGTTTGGGTGTGTTTTGCTTCCTTGTCTTCTAATTCACTAATTCGGTCCTCCGCTTCTCCTAGTCTACTGTTGATGCTTTCAATGGTGTTTTTTATTGCAGCTATATCGCTCTTCATTTCTTCTTGGGTCTTGCATAAGTTATTGATTTTTTCATCTGTTTCTTCTTGCTTCTTGCATAAGTAGTTGATTTTTTCCTCCATCCGGTTTATGCACGCTAGGACCCTTATTCTGAATTCTTTTTCTGTCATGTTGCATGCCTCTGTCTCACTTAGCTGCTTTTCTGGCGAGTCCTCCTTTTCTTTCCTTTGGGGGTTTCTTTGCCTACCCATGTTTGATCTCACTGACATATCTAGATGTTGAGTCGTTCAGTGGCTGCTCCCTGGGTGGCAGTGGCTCCTTGGGCTGTGGTTGCTCCTTGGGTGGTTGCGGTAGCAGCTGCTCCTCAGTTGGCAGCAGCTCCTCTGGTGGGTGTTGTTCACAGCTGTGGTGGCTCTTCTGGCTGGTGGGGGGAGGCTTCACGTACAGCTGCTGTTCCTCAGACAGAGGGTGTGGTGATCAGGAGGCTGCTGTTGCTTGGATCTGCCAATCACAGGCTCAAAGGCGACCAGGCCTTAACGTGGAGAACTCAGGTGAGGCGCCGGCTCCTTCCTCCCTAAGCTCCGCCCCTGGGACTCCGCCCCGGTCCCCGCGCCTCGGCTGACGCTCGGGCCTCCGCGGGAAGCTTGTACCTAAAGAGTGAGCCCTAGCATGTGACCGGCGCGAGTGACGCAAGAAGGAGCGAAAAGTGTTCTTTTTATTTCTCTTAGTTTTCTAATTTTACCCAATAAATGCACATTATGTTTACTAGTTCTATCAATATTGTTGGGAATAATGCCTCAATCCCTTTTTGTGGTTATTAATATAGCTAAAGAATTAGCACTATTTGGCAAGGATGCCAATCAATGCCAAATAAAAGAGAAAATACTCTTGCAAGATTCAGTTTCTGTCTAGGCACATGGAACTTGTTTAGTATCATGAAAGTAAAAAAATGAGAACTGTGGCAGACCAAAAAAGAAAGAGAAGTCAACGTCCAGGTACTTCTGGGGTCTACTTCCATCCTGCCTCCTTCCTCAGGTCCCTATTGCCAGTTGCCTCTCAGCAGATTTTGGGCATCAGGAAGAAGTAACCTATACGATGAAGCATCTCAAAAACCCAGAACAGTGAAATGTATGCTCGCATAAATGTGACTTATAAATGCTTTTGCTTATATTCAAGAATCTAAGCTCCTAAAAGGCATCTATTTATAGCTACTAAAGTTATCAAGGGAAGATTATTGGGCTTATATTTCTCTAAGAATAAAGAAGAATATTTCTGAAGTGATTCTGAAAAAACCCACTTTGGTAAAATAAAAACAATGAGAAAGATTGTGGAATGAAGCATCTAGTCAAATAATCCATTAAGTAAAAAGTATCTGATGACAACAAGAAGGATCAACACATCCCAGTGACTATAGTCTGTGAACATATTAAGAATATGTTTTCTTTTTTGGCAAGCGTATAAAACATTTAAAGCATTAACACAATGTAGCAAAAGCTCCAGAATTTTGAGGGAAATCACGTATAAGACTAATTCATAGAACAGATCCAATGCCTGTGGTGCTACTCAGGTGTGGACCCACTGGGCAGACCTAGTATAGGTAGCAAGCTCTACGCTTGGAAATTGAAACCATTAAGCATAAACTCTTTGAAAAGCCTGTGAGAGTTAAGATCCTTGATCTTTGGATAAATGTATGTGCTTGGCAATTCCCATAGCAAACTTAGGGGAACATGGCTTTAGAATTCAGCAAGTAGGCAGTGAGGTGACTTTTCCCCCATTAAGTATCTGTTCCTGGCCCAGATTTTATCTTAAGCCCATTACATGGGTTTGTATTTGCAAAAATTAAAATACTGAGAATGAACCAATACACTATGACATTCCATATCCCCACCCCCACCACTCCCAAAGTTGAGTTTCTCTTGAAATGAGGATTAATGAAAGTATAATAGGAACAAATATTATGTCCAAGAAAAATACTGGACATTGCTGGCCTGAGAGTGGACCCTGAGGTTACCTCAAAAATAAGGTCAGGTACTGCTGCTAGACACCAGAAAAAACATCCTGGTGCAATTTCTTAAAACATTCCCTTACTATCTCTGGAAACTTTAATGCTGGTGCAGCCCAGGGATTGGCAGTGCTGTGGCAGAATCATAAGGACATAGGATCATTCATTATAGTACAGGGGTCATGTTCTAATTTCTTACACTCAACACAGAGAGGCATATTTATATGAAGAAAGAGTTTACAAGGAGAAATGAGTTTTATGAGACTGAGCTCTAATAAGACCAGAATGCAGTGTTATTGACTGGGTGCAGTTGGAGTAGGGAGCCTGTCTGATTTTTGGCTTTTGCTCTAATTTTTAAATAGCTGTAGGACATGAGTTCTTGGACCTACAAGAGGATTAATTCATATGGACACCAAAGCTCTTTCAAAACCAAGTGCTTTGATTCAAAAATATTTAGAAATATGCCTTAATGTTGATTTTTATTACTGAAATGAGACTATTGGTAACACAAATAGAATTTTTTATATTAGTTAAAACAATGATATGAAGTCAAGCTCTGCTTTGCCTGCATGAGGGACCAGAACTAAGTCAGCGGTTAATTTCATCAGCAAATTAAGTATGAAAATAATTGTTTATTTTGTTGTATAAAATGCTTGAGTAATTTAAAATTGCTGTCACAGTTTTGCTGCATAAAGGACAAGAAGTTAAATAAGACTTGATTAAAAAGTGGGTGGCTTTACGCCTTGAAACTCAAACCATAACTTGGAGAGTATGTGGTGGGGGTGGAAATAAAGATAGGCTTTCTCCTATAAGTATTTATTAGTCTGGTTATTTAGATTATGTGATCTAAAGCGCTCAATGATAAGGTGCTAATAATCAAAGTGAACTGTTTCCTCCTGTGAAGGTATTTTGTAGATGTGGTTTCACCTTTATAATCAGTTGACTTGAAGTAAAGGAGATTACCTTGATAATGTGGGTGGGCCTCATCAAAACAGTTGAAAGGCAAAAAGAGGAAAACTGAGGTTTCCCTTACGAAGAAGAAATTTTGCCTCAAGACTAGCATCAGCTCCCGTCTGTTTCCAGCCTGCTGGTCTGCCCTACAGATTTTAGATTTCCCAGGCCCTACAACTGTGTGAACCAGTTCCTTGAAACTAATCTCTCTCTCTCTCTCTCATAAATATAATATCCTATGAGTTTTGTTTCTCTGGAGAAATCTGACTAATATGCCATGTTTGTTCGTTTATGTAAATAACTATTTGTACATTAAAAAGACATATCCCACACAATATATGTTGAAAATAGGAGAGAAATTGGACAGATACAATTTTAAACATCAATCTACACTAATAAAAGAGAAACATGGTAATTAGCGTACGACCGCTACCCTTCCCATTGGCTAATCAGCATATCCTTATGCAAATTAACTGTCAGCCAAGATGGCGGCCAGCAGCCAGGCAGCTGGAAGCGAACATGAGGCTTGCTTGCTCCAGTGACTGCAGACTACAACGTTCCCCACCTGACTTGCCGGCCTCTGAGTTGCAACTCTAAGCAACTATGTACTATGTTGCAAATGTAGGAGCTAAACAAAACCCCAGAAACCAGCTTTCAGCCTGCCGGGATCTCAGAGCTGAAGTTATACATTGTTTCGATTATAGAACGGCAAACAAACCAGATACGAAGCCTCAGAGCTAGAGCCAGAGCTAAAGCTGGCCCAGAATAAAATAAAAAAAAAAGAGAAAAAAAAGGAGCGGTTGGGAGCTTCAGTCAACAACCGCCAGCCTGAAAGCAGCCCTCAGCCCCTCACCCAGACTGGCCAGGCACCCCAGTGGGGACCCCCACCCTGAAGGGGGTGTGACCAGCTGCAAACAGCCATCATCCCCTCATCCAGGCTGGCCAGGCACCCCAGTGGGGACCCCCACCCTGATCCAGGACACCCTTCAGGGCAAACCAGCCAGCCCCCACCC
>NW_005367989.1:460372-463866 GCF_000412655.1 Myotis brandtii
GCCCTGCTCTGTGCATGACAGGGGGCGGCGCCCCAACTCCCCAATCGGCCCTGCTCTGAGCCTGACCAGGGGCTGCACTTAGGGATTGGGCCTGCTCTCTGCCACCCGGGAGCAAGCCTAAGCCAGCAGGTCCTTATCTCCTGAGGGTTCCCAGACTCCGAGAGGGCACGGGCCGGGCTGGGGGACTCCCCTGCCCCCCCCCCCCCCCCCCCCCAGTGCACAAATTTTTGTGCACTGGGCCTCTAGTATTATATAAAAAGAAAGGCAGTTTTTGGACTAATAATGTCAGTGTATCATGAACTCAAAGGCTTGCTCAAATCCTATTCTGTGCCCCCACCTGAGAATATTCATATTTATAAATCACATTATGCATTATAATGTGTCAATGAAACCTCATGCCTGAAACTAAAATACCAGCTTAAAAGATAGTTTTTTTTAAAAAAAAATGTAGACAGATTACATCTAAAAAAATGTTAGGATATATCTGAACATACATGTGAACTTTTAATAGATTTCACTAAATTATTGAAATTATATAAATTATATTTATCTCTCAAGACCTTGTTCAGTTTCCATAATAGTCTTGCTCTGTTTTTGAATTATTAGAGCATTAACTCTCCAAAGCACACATTGGGTAACACAGAATGTTTTATACTGTTAATTGTTTTTTTTAAGTATTTTATGCCTTGCATCCCATCGAGGCTGTAAACTCCTTAAAAAGATCTATGATTTTTATATTTATTTATTTCCCCATAGTGACTGGTTTATGTCTAGCACATGATGATATTCTTATATTAGGCACTCAATAATTGAATAATGGCATCTAATAATGAAGGCAGAAGGTAATTCTAATAAAAAATAATGAAGTTTTTAAAACTGTAAATAGGATCCTAATAACTTAATATGTTGATTTTTTCTGCTAAAAATACTAGCCAGAACTTGATTTTTATTTTTTATTTATTCACACCATAAGTCTGTTGTAGCTAAGTCCCTATTCTATAAAAATCTAATAAAATGTATCCTATTCACACAATTAAAATCTCAATTGAACTACATAACATCACTATAATAACCTATTAAATATATCATTATTTTAACTGGCTGAGCTCTGATAGCATATTGGGGTTCTTGCCAATGTAACTATAACAAACAGTCTTTATGCTTAAGATTTTAATTTAAAAATTGACATGTCAAAGTCATTGTGAGTTTTTATTTGATATGCTGTTCTGACTAACTAGAATAGTTAATTGGCACAGGTAAATTTAGGATTAAATACAAATTTAGGTACTTCCATGAAGTTTTGCTGAGATTCTATGATGAATGTCTTTATTTTCCCCAAAGAAATCAGGATGAAGGTATATTAACAAAACACAAAATGGTAGTGAGTTCATAGAAGTTGCAATATTACACATCTGCTTTGTATAGCTCATTTTTTTGTTTAAGCTGTGGACTCATCTGCCTGAGAATAATCTCATTATATTCAATGAACAGATTCACCATTAGCTCTTCTTGCCCTTTAATCCCATTACAGTATCTATTTGTATTCCAATTTTTGACCTTTGGAAAATTTTAAATCAGTATTTCCTGCAAAATGTAATATTACAGTCTTTAATATGACAAAGACATCTAATTATGTTGAAATCTTAAATAAACTCTCATGGCTCAGCAAAAATCAGTTTGATACCGTCCCCATTGTTTTATAATTCTCATTTATGATGTTAATGCCTCTGGAATGAAGAGTCTGGCTACCAGCACAATACAGCATGCTCTGCAGATGGGCTTATAGGGCTGGGAATGTTCTTCCTTACTCTATCCACATACCTCAAGTCAGGTCCAGGTGTTGTAGGCACTTCCAGAGACCAGGTCCCTGACCTTGGCCTCCTTATCACCAGCTCTAATGACTTAAGATAAGCAATTGCACACACAAATGAGTGCCTTTGGCTCAGTGTGGTCCTGACTTGCTTTGAAATGATACCTGTTTCACATCATTGTCAGGATGGGGAGAATTTATCCATTTGGGTTTTGTTTTGAACTTACTTTAAAGGTGTATGCTTTCTGAAGTGAACACATACACACTTTTGAAATAAGTAATTTCTGTTAACAGAGAGGGCTTATCTGAAATAATTAGGAAAAATAGTGATCAGAGGAACCAAAATATAAAGATTTTTAAAAAATCAAAATTACTTTTCAATGTACATCTCTGACCGAATAACAAGTTACTATAATAATAAAAATGTTAGAAACGATAACATAGATGGGAAGTGGGAAATATGGGATTTGTTTTTTAAATTTTATGTAAACTTTTGTTATGACCCCTGCATTCCACACTGAATGCTTTAAATAAAATTCTGATTCATATTTTATATTACTTTACTCAAGTATTTTTCACTGCTGTAAGATAACCAGCTCTTGCAATTAGCAAGACTCAATTTTAAGATGAGCAAATTCTCAAAAATTATTTAAATTGATGGTTTCCAACTACATAATTTACAAAGTCTCTTTCAGTTCTAAAATTCTGTCATTTCCTAACTGTGCATTCTTACATCTCAAGAGGAAGATGAATACAATTAGGATTTATGTAGCTGTAATATATGTAAAACAGATTTTCTTAATATCTGGCTGCTCCCCCTGTGTTGGACCACCAGCATTTGGAGGATATAGAATCACATCTCCAATCTCAGTGCATTTGGCTCGGGTTCCGATGGAGCTAAAACCCCTCCCCCATGAAGGCACATGATTTTGGTCTGGCCAATCAGCATCATCCATCCATCCCTCAGCCCACAGTATTTGCTTCATGGACATGTGACCTAAATTGGTAAAGTAAAACACTTATGTATTTATTCATATTTTGGAAAAGAAGCTTTTCACTCTGCTTGGATAAGGATAATAGAAGACTGGCACTTCTATCAAGCAACCTATCAACAGAGTCTACTCTAAACTGAAGCTAATTCAGAGGAAGCACAGCAGAGCCAAGAAGTGGAAAAAGAGAGAGAGACAGACATCAATCTAATAACAAAGCTTGAGTCCTAGCTATGCAGGAAGCAAGTAATACCCTAGGACTTTCAATTAAGTGAGCTAGCACATTCTCATTTTTGCTTAAAACAGTTTTATTTGTGTTTCTATAACTTGTGACAAAGGAAACCCAAGAAAGAGTGGTTTAAAATGATTGATTCTAGTTATCTTCAAATTTATAGCAGTGACTGCAATATGCCACCTTTTCAGCACAGGGACCCTTTTTCCTGAAGTTGGCCCCTCCTACGTTGTCTGTATTCTTTTCTAAGGCATATTCTGGTCAGTAAAAAACAAGATGTAAGGATCACTGTCCTCATTAAACACCCCCACAGCCTTTCCTGGGCATTATAAAAGAAAACAATCTGTCACTTATTCAAAATTTTAATATGTTTAAATTGACTTCTCTGAAATATTATATAGTAAAACTAGAGGCCCGGTGCACAAAAATTTTTGCACTCGGGGGGGGTAGGGGGGGGCCCTCA
>NW_005367989.1:465410-473355 GCF_000412655.1 Myotis brandtii
TTTATTCTGGGCCAGCTTTAGCTCTGGCTCTAGCTCTGAGGCTTCCGCTGCTGATTGCGTTCTATAATCGAAACAATGTATAACTCCAGGTCTGAGATCCCGGCTGGCTGAAAGCTGGTTTCTGGGGTTTTGTTTAGCTTCTATATTTGCAACATAGTTGCTTAGAGTTGCAGCTGAGAGGCCGGCAGCGGCAGGCGGGGAACGTTGGAGTTCGCCGTCACTGGAGCAAGCAAGCCTCCCTGTTCGCTTCAGCGCATGGCTGCCGGCCGCCATCTTGGCTGACAGTTAATTTGCATAAGGATATGCTGATTAGCCAATGGGAAGGGTAGCGGTCGTACACTAATTACCATGTTTCTCTTTTATTAGTGTAGATTATCTCCAATGCTTAAAAATGACTTAGACTATCTTTGTATCAGAAAGGTCCCCTTTGTTCAGTTTTTTAAAACTTGAATCAACCAACAAAGAAGGATTAGTACTGAATTCTGGTGACATTTATTTTTCATACCGTACTTTAAAAAAATAATTTTGTTTCAGATTCATGATGGTAATATATCTTAGTCTTTGGTTTTCTTTTGGGTTCATTTTGGGAAATTTAAATTTTTTGTACTTTCTAAATGCCTGAGATTTGGCTTAGTGGAGATACTACTTTGGACACAACTCCATAGCTAAAAGTAGATATAAACATATGTATTGCATTTCAGAGTTCATTTATCACTTACGGATGTGTCCCGAAAGCTATAAATAGGGAGCACCGGCTCCCCAACGTTCACTGATGTTCATGTGCATATGAACGCGTGTGCCTCTACTATGACTTTTTTCAAATTTCATGATAATACTTCTTTGTGAAAATTTCATTAGCCACCCTAAATCCGGCTCTGAGGCTGTCACATATTTAATAGAACTTTAAAATAAGTTTAACATTTCAGCAATGTCAAGAATATTCATCTACTCTTTTCCCTTCAATCTCTGCTCACCAAATGTCAAGCAGACAGCTCCGAATGTGGCACTCCGGGCCGGAGAGTCAAAGCACACGTGGCATTTCTCAGCGCTTTGCACACAAATGAGATCATGCATTAGAAGGCTGGGCCCAGGGCCTGACACACAGTAGGAGCTGAAATCAAGACCATTTCTTCATGCCCCTTTCCTGCCTTTGCTTTTTTTGTACTAAAACGCACATGTGCACATGGACAGCATCCCCTTTCCTCTTGGAGGAGTGATATATTTTAGAAGAATGGCCCTTAGCCTTAACTCGCCTAATTCTCCTTTAAAAATATAATTATTTTATAATGCCCCTTTAATATCCTGAAATGGAATTCATGAATAAAATAATTTGCCTAAACACACAATTCTTCAAAGACCTGAAATATAAAGGAAACATAAGGAAAGTAATTCATCATAAAAAATGTACTTCAATAAGTAAATATTTGGGCATGATACATTTGATTAGAATATATAATTAAATTGTTGGACAATGCACCTAAACACAGAATCCTTGAGATTGCTACTGCTGCAAATTTATAATAATACAGGCATGTTTTATTGGCAGCTCAAATACCATATGTTGGGCTTGCCATCAATGGCATTTTTTTTTCTTCTAATGGTGATCAACTCTTTGTAAAAAGAGTTCCAAATAAAACTATAGTTGTCTCAATTTACACAGTAGGTTTCATTCCCGGAAAATTCAGCAAGTATTAACATCTTTGTGTTTACTTGCAAAATGGAATTAGGCTTAAGTTCAGACAATGTTAACCGGCTTTTTACCTACATAAATGTCCAGGAGGATTTGAAAGTGTAACAGCATTGCAGACCGACATTCAGCATTTCTGACTTCTGCCCAGATATTGTAACAACCTGAAAACATCTCATCCATTTTTAAAATTCTCCCTGGGAAAAGTGGGGGTCAATTCTATCCCCAAAGAGACTTCTTAGAGTTACAGGTTTGATTTCACAACATCTTTAGTTATAATAAAATATTTACAGCACACAATAAGTATTCCATATTCTTCCCAAATTCCTCTGGCATTGCTGTTCACTGTAACGAAGACATCACCATTGTTCCTACGCATCCCTAAATATGCATGGGTAGTTTTTGGGTTTTGAATTTGCTGAAATGGCCTCGAAATAGAGACATTAATTACATACTTAGTTGCAGACAATGTAATAAGTTTTCTTTGCCAGAGTAATTGGAACCCTGCAGCTATGGTCTCCTAGTTATAAGGTAGCAACAAGTTTTAAGGCATATAAAACATGAGAGGTAGGTTGAGTGGTAATAGCAGCTCAAAGTCAATTGAAAATATTCTAAATTAAGATAAAAAACAAAGGACCCATCATTGAAATGCTCTGATTCATGACTCTGTGAGGGCCAGGAGGTAGCCATTTTATAGTCATTTTAAGAGCTGTATTTACTTAAAGATTTGTTTCATTCAAGACCTGATTTACTTGCAAGTCACCTAAAAAAAGCACATTGATTCCAAAATACTGGTGCAAGAGGATATCTCCAATATCTTATTGTGCTCCAAAAGTCAAAGGAAGGACATGGCAAGATCTTCCCCTACCAAAGCAGAAATAGCAGCAAGAAGCTTGAATTTAAAACAAGATTTTGCAAAAGTTTTATGAACAGTGATTTTGAGAAATAAATGGATGTGGTAAAAGAGAAAGGCTATCAGATGAGACATAGAATATGGAAGAAAAACAGCCAAATATTTAAACATACCCTATATAATAAAAGGCTAATAGGCAAATTGTCCCCACAGGTGGGAGTTTGATCGACCGGTAGTTAGACGTGCGCTGACCACCAGGGGGCGGCAGGGAACATGGCGGGCGTTACCATGTGTTGCTGGCAGCGGACGGTAGTAGAGGTGCTGCTGGTCCTGTTGGGCCCCAATGAGAGCAGGACTGCGGTGTGATGGTGGAAGAGGTGAGCGGGCGGTGCCAGGCCAAGGCGGGTGCGAGCAGGGGCCCTAATCTCCCCACCGGTCACCCCACAGATTGGCTCTGATCACTGGCCAGGCCTAGGGACCCTACCTGTGCACAAATTTCATGCACCGGGCCTCTAGTTTGAAATATAAAACACTAGCTTTCTCCATAGAGTTAAAAATGTATTCAACAGTTTGTCTTGCTACCATAACTTAGAAATGAAGGTCAAAATAGGGTTTTATATTCATGGCATCCGAGTAATTTTATTTTCTGGGAGTCTCAATTTATATTTTTCAATATGTTTTTATTAATTTTATAAAGAGAGAGGAAAGGAGATGGATAGAGAGATAGAAACATTGATAAGAGAGAAACATCAATCAGCTGTCTCCTGCATGCCCCCAACTGGAGATTGAGCCCTGACTGGGAATTGAATTGGGGACCTTTTGGTTCATGGGTCAATGCTCAACCACTGAGCCACACTGGCTGGGCTCAGGGAGTCTCAATTTAGACAGTGTATTATATTAGTTTTCTTTCCATAAAAATATAGGAGCCTTCTTTGCTAATGGTTTCCAGATAGCTGAATTTATAAAAACCACCCATGAACCAAGCATAGGCAGAAGTCAATTGCTATGGCATTCTGAACTAAGATCAAGATGCACCTTTTGAAAGTCGGTATTTAAATCTCTCCCAAGTTACGTGTGTTTGAGATGGGGGAAGATATGGGGGTATGAGAGAGAGTTAGGACACCTCAAAATATGACATGAAGGGATTTTTTCATCTTAATTCTCCATCCTAATTTCTGGATACTTGTCTAGTTGATGTTGCACTTTGTCATCATTCAGTATGTGTGTGCACGCATGTGTACACAATACACACACACACACACAAAACTATGCACTCTGGCCTCCTTTTTATTCCTCTCCTATGAAAAGCTGCTATTTCAGCCATTTACATAAACTGAGTCCTCTGCCTCACATGTTCTTCCCCTAACTCAGTCTGTGCTGCCTCTTAGCCTTCATATCTCACTGCAAATGTCACCTCTTCGGAGAAGCCCTTCCCCATTCTCTATCGAAGGTGCCATTTTCACCCACTATCAAATATAAGATTCTATTTTTTAGGGAGGATAAAGAAAGACAGAACTGTGTCCTATGATTTGAGTTTATTTCCTTACTTTGCTATTCACTAGCTATGTGACCTAATACAAGTCTATTGACCTCTTTGTGTATCAATTTCCTCATGTTATATGTGGAAATGGTAATATTCACCTCACTAAAAGGACCTAATGATGAAAGAGTCACCATATCTAATACATAAAATCTGCTTACTGAAATTATTTAATACTTTAATTAATTGAGAATTAATACTTTAACCCTTCCTGATATTTTCTTTATAGCCATACATTTAAATTACTTAAACAATATCCCATATAGCAAAGTTTTTGTATGCATCAAGAAAACTGCACATCCTAAATAGCTTGGAAGATTGGTTTGGAGGTGGAAAAACTGGGTTTCAGTTCCAGTTCAGCTAAGGGGCACTGGACAAGTTGTTTAACCTCTGGGCTTCATTCCCCCTCATATGTTAAACACAGAGGGTGGGATAGATTAGTGGCTGACAACTTTGGTTGCACGTTGGCATCTGGGAGATTGAAAACAGATGATTCTCTCTGGCTCCAGCCTCAGAGATTCTGATCTGGAGTGGGGCCGGGCATTGGAATTTTACCTCCTCAGGTGATTATTACTTGAAGCCTGGGTCAGAAGCTTTTAATTTTTTATAATGTATGACTATTCTGGGACCAACAAATAGGAAGGTACAATACTTTTAAGCACAGACATGTTTTCCCTAAGTATAGAAAATGTAAGACATGCGTTCAAATGAAGTAATTCCCCATCTCAAAACTTATGAAGCCTTTGAAAAAATTGTTATGTAAAAAGGACAGGGCTTACAAAGTGAATAGGTTTATGTGATGCTTATATTATGGGAAAAATCTATTATTAGAGCCATGGTATTGAACTATAAGGTCAACTATAAAATTCTGTGATCTAAAATTATTTGAAAAATTTTATTATAAAATATATGTTCAAACAATACATGATTTTTTTTTACCAAGTCATCTATAATAATATTGCTATCAGCTGCATAATTTAATAAATGAGACTGCAAACTATTTATAACTATAAACAATTCAGGTGAAAAAGGATGCCTTAGCCTTGAAGAAGGCAGGAGAAAACTTTCCATTAAGACACTATTGTGGGTCAGGCATTATACTAGGGACTACTGCATTTGATAAGTCATCCTCACACAATTCTGTGAAGTAAGTTTTACTCTCCCTATCTTACAGATACTCACAGAAAAGACCTAATGATGAAAGAGTCACCATATCTAATACATAAAATCCAAAATCTTTGTCTCAAAGAGGTGAAGTGATCGATCGTCTCATGGTGCTTTCCAAAGAAAGTAGCAGAGCCAGGATTTGAATCTGATTTTGAATTTGATTTTAAACTCACTCTACCCACAACACATAGTCTGCAACATTCCTATGTATTTTTTCTAGTTTTTCCTTCCATTCTGACATTTCATTCATTCATTTACTCATTCATTCGCTCATTCACTCAACTGCCAATGAACCTATCTACCAAACACCAAAGTGACACGTCAGGCTGGAGACTCACAGATACTCAAGAAAAGCAACAACTGGAATGTAAACTGTCTAAGGCACAGGCATTGAGGCAACCGAAAACATATTTTTTGGGGGGGGGGGCAGAGGGAAGGGAAATCAGATTGGTCTTGAGAAAGCTATAAAAGCAGCACACACATAGTGATCCAGAAGAGACATAAAATCATGTAAGATACGAAATGGCCCCCAGGCTGATATGGTGGATTAACTGGTGAATGCACAGGAAGAATGTGTCAATCAGCAGGAGCTGGTTAAGTGTGGAAGTGGAAGAACGCCACAGTCACCGAGGTGAAGCGGTGAACGCCGGCAGGTCCGGAGAAGCCCCGAGTTAGAAGAATGTGCCTTGGCATGCTGACTTAAGTGGCCTGTATGCTGATGGGCCTGGATGGACTGACTGAAGATGGATACTCAAGTTGCTTTCCTGACCTGAGTCCAAGTTCTCCACACAACCTTCTGGTTATTTTGGCTTCTTACATAGATTGGCTATTGTATTAGAATGAAAAGAGATTTCTTTAATATCGATGACAAACTGAGGAGGGTAGAGCAGACAGAATCCCAGTTCTTAATGACACTGTAAAGTCTTGACTTCGTCCAGAATTTCTGTGTGAAAAAATAAATGCTGAACTTGTTAAGCCATTCTTCATGCAATTTTCTATTACCTGCAGTGAATATAATCTTAACTAACATAGTAACTATTATTTATAACAATGTCACAGTTGAAGCTTTTCCCCCTTCCTGGAAATCTCTCAGTGACCGTACCCCTCTTCCATCTTCTGTCCAGTTGTCTAGTTCCCTCTGCTCTCTCCCCTCTCTCCTCCCTATTGGGTCTTGCTCATTAGATTCAGAACTTTCAGAAAAGGGTGCATAAAGGAGAAACACAGTGCCATGAACAGCACTGGTGGTTTAGAACCATGCTCAGTAACACACTCCCTCCCCTTGACATCTTGGTCATGCTCGCCCCAAGCTAAGGAGTTTCATCAGAGCACTTTGCTGAATGAGTGCTCAGGGTCTTGGCCATAAAGAGCCAGGATTGGAGGGAGGGTGAAATCGCCAGCGGAGATACAGAGGCAGGACAGGTGGGGGTGGTAGCTCCCCATGTTGCCAAATTCATCTCATTTCCACATTTGGTGAGCCTTGGGGCACAATAGGACTTTGTTCAGATTATTATGGGCGACACAGGCTTTTGTGTTCTGTGGTAAATCCACACAAGCCTTGCCATCCCAGCAATGTCATCAAGCTCGTTAGAAAAGCATTCCTCCCCACAGATAAGAAAAAAAGAAGCCTCCAATCCAAAAACAGCCAAGTCAACAAAGGAAAATTGAAAAGACGCCCAGACAACAGCAAAGAGACATATTAACTCAGAAAAGGAAAATGTCTTTTTCCCCTAGAGCTATTTATTCGGAACTTTTTAATGTAACTAGGTGACATTGGGTAATGTTGATATAGCTACAGTTCTCTACTTTTCTTTCAGCACAGTGATATACTCTGCTTTCTTCCTACAATTTCTTCATCTGGAAATACATACCTAGGATATTTTGGGTGAAATAAGCCTCTCTTGTTTCCTATATAAAGCCATGTGGGATCAGATGTAGAAAGAACACATCCCAGATCCAGGTAATGTTATCTGAATATTTGCTGGAATGTGTTTTGCATATTTTAACTTAGTTATTTTATTTCAAAGTTTAAGTTGTTTTTCCCCCTAACAATGTTATTGCACTGCCCACCACTGCTATATTATAATGCCATTCTCCATGGAGTATATACATAAACAAAGAATTTCAAAATGCATATATTTATTGTACAGGCCCTAGAAATGGTACTTGGGAATTCAGCAATTTCCTTTCCTGAGAGTCTGATTTACTTGTCACATTTTATAGTCAAGCTTCGGAAATGTTCAGCTTCCATACCCCTTACCCCCCACCTCTCTATACACCTGCCCAAATGACATAACTTTAGGAATTGTCCTTTCATCCCTGACCCATCGCTGCTTTGTGCCCAGGCTCTGGATGCCTCCCTCTGTCTCTGCAGATTGTTGACAACCCTTTTCTAAAATTACCCAGTATTTTCCCCAGGTCTCCAATAAAGTCCTTGCTTCTATTCATCACTTTGAATATTTCTTGCCACTCCCTTCTGGCCTGCATAGATTACTCTACCCAGCAAAGCTATCATTTAGAATTGAAGGTCAGATAAAGAGCTTCACACATAAGAAAAAGCTAAAGGAGTTCATTACCGCCAAACCAGTATTATATGAAATGCTGAAGTGTATTCTTTAAGAAGAGGAAGAAGAAGAAAAAGGTAAAGATAAAAATTATGAACAACAAAGTGACAACAAATACATATCTATCAACAAGTGAA
>NW_005367989.1:473580-479842 GCF_000412655.1 Myotis brandtii
GGGGGAAAAAGAGGAACAACTGTAATAATCTGAACAATAAAGATTTATTTAAAAAAATAAAGTCCTTGCTTCTACACTTCTGCTAAAGAACCTGTCTTCAACTATATTTAGCTTCTATCATAGCTTCTTTCTCTCAATCCTCACTCTTTGTGGTTCCTGGGATATCTACTTTGCATGATTGGTTCATTCATTGAACAAACATTTGAGATTAACCAAAGAACTTATATGCATATACACATAACCAATGGACACAGACAACAGTGTGGTGAAAGCCTGGAATGGGGCAGGGGCTAAGAGGAGGTGGGTAAAGGGGAGGGGCAAATCTGTAATACTGTCAACAATAAAAAACAACATTTGATTGGCAACAGGCACAGCTCTAGGCTCTGTAGGTTATGCAGTGAACTAGGTAGGTAAGAATCTGCTACTCTGGACAGACAGAAAATAAATCAATGAGTAAATTAATAAACAATGAAACTCAGCTAAGTGTTACAATAAAATAAAATGAAGATCATGTGACACAGAGGGTTGAGGGACTTCTATGCAAAGGAGATAAAATCTAAATGTGTAGAACCTCTGCATTGCTGACTCTAAGGCCTGCATCCTGTCTCCTAATATAATTAATTCATCAAAGCAGCAACCATAAAAACATTGCAGAAGTGAATTGGAAGAGCAAAGTGGTACTGGCTTTGTTGTAGTTTATGTGTGTTTCTGGAGAATAGGGTGGCAGTCATTTACCTCCTTAAGCACACACAACTTACAATAGTCGTGCTCATTGGAAAGCATAAAATGAATTACATTGTCTAGGATCAGGGTAGCAAATGTGGGGAAGATGCTCTGAGCAGAACTGCTCGGGTCACCAAGTCTCCCTCTTTACCATCAGGTTGCACCTCAAGTTCTTGTGAGTGTGAGTGTGTGTGTGTGTATGTGCGCATAAGGGGTCTCTGTGACTGATGAGTCTGAGTAGGCAGCCCCAGAAAATCTCAAATATATTGGTGTCCAGCTTTTCTTTTGGAAAAATATAAATGGTAAACAAAACCAGCCCCATAGCATTTGTGAAGTAGGTAACAAATACAATTGTCATGTCAACAAGAAAATAGTTTGCAGAGAAAAGAATAAATGATGTAGGGTTAAAGTTAAATCAATGCCACTGTGTTGGTAGGAATTAAAAGGATTATAACTCCTCTTATTACATAGCAGTTACATGTCAATTCTATCTGGCTAGCTCGAAAATCCAACAATTCTATGTTGTGAAAACTCAGGGTTTCAAATAAGATGTGAAAACACTCCTTTTAAGTTTGATTGCTTATCATGTGCTTTGCAAACAGCTCCTGCTATTTCTGGTCTTGAATAAGAGCAGGCTCTGTCAACTCCTGGGTCAATGCAAAAGTCAGGCCGAAAGCAGGCGTGCACTATTTTTATACCATTTTCAAGCATAGAGGTAGATGTTCCGGTCATAAAGTAAGTCTTAACTTCATATTACTGCCAGGCTAGGGTAAAAAGGACTCTGTTTTTGGAACCTGAAATATTTAAAGTGTGGGTAACAATATGAAGGTGAAAGCAAGATTTGCCCCAGGGAATCCAAATGAGGTTAGTCTATTGGGCAAATGTCAGTGAAATGCAATAAAGATGGCAGCCTCATGAGGTCATCAATCATGAATGATGTTTCCTTCAAAAACTATGCGCTTATTTGTATGCAATTATAAGTATATGAGAATATAACCATGAGTAGAAATTTAACTTGAGAAAAGAAAGCTGTATTAGTTTCCTGGGGCTGAAGTAGCAAATTATCACAAACATTTTGGCTTAAAACAACAGAAATTTAATCTCTCACAGTCTGGAAGCTAGAAGCCTGCAATTAAGGTGTCAGCAGGGCTATGCTCACTCTGAAGGGACCGGGACAAATTCTTCCTTGCTTCTTTCTAGCTTCTGCTGGGTCCTTGCAGTCCTTGGCATTTCCTGGCCTACATATGCATCATTCTATCTGTCCCCATTTTCACATTCTTCTCTGTGTGTCCTCTCCTCCTCTTCTTCTTCTTTTTAAAAAAAATATATTTTATTGTTTTTTTTTCTTCTTCTTTTTAAAAAAATATATTTTATTGTTTTTTTACAGAGAGAAAGAGAGAGGGATAGAGAGTTAGAAACACCAATGAGAGAGACACATCGATCAGCTGCCTCCTGCACACCTCCCACTGGGGATGTGCCTGCAACCAAGGTACATGCCCTTGACTGGAATCGAGCCCGGGACCTTTCAGTCCGCAGGCTGACGCTCTATCCACTGAGCCAAACCAGTTAGGGCCTCTCCTCTTCTTATAAGGACACCAGTCATTGTATTAGGGCCCAATCTAACTATGACCTCATCTTAAAAACTAATTACACCTACAAAGACCCTGTTTTCAAATAAGATCACATTCAGAGACTCTGGTTTTATGTGAATTTTGGGGGAACACTATTCAAACCACTACAAGTGTTATGAGATCTATGTTTAGATATAAAAGCAAAACTAAAAAACACACACGTACACACAAAAATCCACAAAAAACTAATGTCAAGAACATTGGGCTCAGATCTAGGAACCTGGGAGTGATTCTTTCTTCTCTAGCTCCATTGCTATTGCCTTAGGCTGGTCCTCTCAGGAGCTTTATCTGAGGCCATTGCAATAGGCTCCCAACCAAGATCCCTGCCTTAGCCAGTCTGCTATGTTTAAATTCTGCCTCTGCCCCTTTTTGGCTTTGAGATCTTGGGCAAGTTACTTAAACTATCAGTGTCTTAGCTTTCTCATCTGTGAAATGGGAATAATTACACTTCCCTCATAGGGGTTCTATGATGATCAAATCATTGAACTGGTGTAAATCACTTACATAGTGCCTGAACCAGAGTAAGTGACAGCTTATAATTTTAATAATTATTACTTTCCCTGTTGTATAATCCATCCTGCTTGTTATTGGCAGGGCCATGTTTCTAAAACTCAAATTTGATGTCATTCTCTTCTTTAAAACCTTACATGTCATCCAGCTGTTACCAGATAAAGTTCTCAATAGATACAATGTCCTTAATATCTGGTTCCATATTTAGTCTAACTTTTGCATCCCTCACCCAACAGTCACCCTATGTCCCAGGTGCATTGAGCAAAAATGTCATGCCTTCACATGCCTACTTGCTTTTGCACATACGGTTCATGAGTCTGGAATGTTTGTGACTCCTTGTTCACCTGGTGAATACTGACTCAGATCTGCTAAGGGCTCAGGTGTCAGCTCCCTAAGACTTCCTTAAAGCTCAGTCAAAGGGATGGGTTCCTCTTCTTTGTTCTCTGTACCTATCCACCCCTCGCATTTGCTTGTGATTATTTATTGACACGTCTTCTTTTGTGGATTAGAAATTCCCTGAGGCTAGGCAAAATATCATATTAATTCTTAAAGTGCCCTAACTGGTTTGGCTCAGTGGATAGAGCGTCAGCCTGAGGACTCAAGGGTCCCAGGTTCGATTCCAGTCAAGGGCATGTACCTTGGTTGCGGGCACATCCCCAGTAGGGAGTGTGCAGGAGGCAGCTGATCGATGTTTCTCTCTCATCGATGTTTCTGGCTCTCTATCCCTCTCCCTTCCTCTCTGTAAAAGATCAATAAAATATATTTTTTAAAAAAATTCTTAAAGCTCTAACTCATTGAAAGGAAATATAGCCTATTGGCTAACAACATATAATCTGGAGTTGGACAATCTGTGCCCTGCCTTTTCACCAGCTGTGCAACCTTGGAGAAGTTACTTAACTTATAAATTGAAGTAATGCACTTACCTACTGGAATTGAGGTAATATTTGCAATGCATAATGCCAAGAATATATTAAGGGCTACTTAATAAATACCATTAAAAATTCTGTTAGTTAAACACAACTGAAAAAACCATACAAACTTGCAGATTGTTACTGTCAAACATTAAATCTCCCACTCTTAGCAGCTTCAGTTTAATCTTATTTTTAAGTAATGCCCTTGCCTACACGCCTTAGTCTTCATCCAAACCCTCACTGCTTTAAGACTCTACTTAACATCCTCATTCTCAGCAGATGACTCTACCTCAGCAGTTCTCAACCTGTGGGTTGTGACCCTTTGGGGGTCAAACGACCCTTTCACAGGAGTCGCCTAAGACCATCGGAAAACACATATATAATTACATATTGTTTTTGTGATTAATCACTATGCTTTAATTATGTTCAATTTGTAACAATGAAATTGGGGGTCCCCACAACATGAGGAACTGTATTAAAGGGTCGCGGCATTAGGAAGGTTGAGAAACACTGCTCTACCTCCTACCAGAAAAATGAATCAATAAGTAAATACCACTCAAAATCTTTTTTTCACATTTGAAATTTTCATTTTATTGTTGACTCTATTAGATATGCCTGCCCCCTTCTTTGCCTCCCAACAGTCAGAATCTTTAAGCATGATCTCATCTCTCTACTGCCCCACCATTTCTCTGGGACGACACACACACACACACACAAACACACATTTCTCTGTGTCTTTCATCCTGGCCTCACCTGCCTCCTCTAGAACTCTGCCTCATCATGCCTCTCTCATCAACACCTGTCTTGGTAGTTGGCATCTGTCCTTGTAGCCTATGAATATACTAAACATCTCATTCCAAATAAAACAGACAACAACAAGAGTTTCCCTTGGCTCTGTCTCTAGATTTTTTTCTTGCCTTCTTCTCCCAATCTTATCCAAACTGTTAAAGAATAGTCTGGAAAAACAATCTCCACTTCCTCATCACCTACGTGCTCATCAACTCACCTCACTGCAATTAAGGACAATTGCTTCAGTGACGTCACTCTCACAAAAGTCACCTAAGACTTCCTCATTGCCAAATTAATGAGTGTTTTGAGATACTGTTTTTAATGGTTCTTCTTTTATGCTATGCCATGAAGCATAAAACTCTCCTGAAAACTATCTAAATTTCTATGCTCTGGGATACAAATCTCTTCCAGTTTTCCTGGTTGATTTCCATCTCATTGAACTTTTATTTGAACAATTTTCTTCTACTCCAAATGTGTGTAATTTTATGACTTGCATCTTTGGCTTGCTATTCTTTCTATGGCACTTCCTCTTCTTTCTTTTTTTTTATTAGAGAGAGAGTGGAAGGGATGGAGAGACACAGGGAGAGAAACATCAGTGTGAGAGAGACACAGGGAGACACAGGAAGAGAAACATCAGTGTAAGAGAAAGACATCGACTGTTGCCTTCTGCATGCACCCCAATGAGGGCTGGGGATCAAGCCTGCAACCAAGGTACATGCCCTTGACTGGGAATTGAACCCATGACCTTTCAGGCTGCAGGCCAACACTCTATCCTCTATGCAGAACTGTCCAGGGCACCTACTGCTCTTCTTTTATCCCAGAGAAATAGCAATAACTTACATGAGTTTTTATTACCACAACCTATGACTCTCAAATAGGTAAGTCTCCCTAGGGTCTCAGAGTTGATTATCCCACTGCTCTTTAAAGGTTTCTAACTGAATATTCTACAGGCATTTTAAATTTAGCTTGCTTGAAGCCAAACTCAATATCTTTCCTCCAGATCCTTTCCCCATAGTCTCTCTTATTGGCAGTAAAATCATCCAATCACCAAAGCCTAACATGGGGTGCATCAGGGCAGGGATAAAAGGTGGTGCCCCTTTTGGGGCAGATGTAAAATTTAAAGCAAGCTCTCTATAGCTTACAAATGAAGAGAAAAGGCTTGGAGGCAGATCCTCTTGACTCTGCAAATAATCACCTCCATGATATCTCTCTCTCTCTCTCTCTCTCTCTCGTTGTTATTGTTAAATTCATCTTAGGATATTTTTTCCATTGATTTTTAGAGAGAGAAGAAGGGAGGGGGAAGAGAGAAAGGGAGAGAGAGGAGAGAGAGAGAGAGAGAGAGAGAGAAAAGAAACATTGATGTGAGAGAGACACATTGATTGGTTGCCTCTGGCACATGCCCCAATGGGGACCAGGTATAAAACCTGCAATCCAGGTATGGGCCCTTGACCGGGAATCAAACCTGAAACCCTTTTGTGCACAGGCTGATGCTCCAACCACTGAATAACACAGGCCAGAACTCCAAGATCTCTCTTGATTATGTGAACATAGGGCAAGAAGTTATCTTTTATCCTTTGTTTTTATTCAAAAACAAAGAAATTTGTTCCGTTGCTTTTTGTTGTTTTCTTTTGAATTCTTTTTTTAAAAAATATATTTTATTGATTTTTTACAGAGAGGAAGGGAGAGAGATAGAGAGTT
>NW_005367989.1:479864-507888 GCF_000412655.1 Myotis brandtii
ATCGAACCTGGGACCCTTCAGTCCGCAGGCCGACGCTCTATCCACTGAGCCAAACCGGTCTTGGCTTCTTTTGAATTCTTATCTCAAAATACTCCACTTGCTGATATTCAGAGCTACTTCCTGGTGTGGAGGTAGTCAAATGGGTAAGTGGAGCCCAGGGCTTATGTGTGCTTCTTGAGCTCTGAAGTTCTGAAGATCTGTAGTACAGACACGGGGCCCAGCTTAAGACTCCTTGACCAGCAGGAGTCATCTACCCACCCCACACACCCCACCCTATCCCATTATCACCAGTCATTTTTCTCAAATATTTACACCTCCTTCTCTCCATATTTACCATCTTCCTAAACCAACCCTTTACCACATGTCTCTTGAGGACTGCAGTAACCTCTTTGACAGAGTTCCCAGTAGTTGGTCTTGTTCTTCTCTTCTCAGATCTGAGTGACCAAGCTAAAATTCAAACCTTTCAATGACTTTCCATTTCTTACAGGATAAAGATACAGCTCATGAAATGGCACAAAACCCTCTCCATACTCTAGCATTTTCAGTTTAACTCTCCCTGCTCCCTGCTTGCACTACTGTACAGTAACAGCAGACTGCCTAGTTTCCTGAACTACACATTATTTCACCTCGCTTCTGTCATTGGCTCATATGACCTGCTTTGCTTGGAATATCTATTCCAAGACTCCTCACCTGCATAAATTCTGCCCATCCTACAAAGGCTTAAGGGATACCTAGCTGTGCCAGGTGATCTGCTCCTTCATTGCATGGCACCCAGTACTCATGTCTATTGGCTCGATTATACATGCACTGGATCATCCATTCATTTGCCTGCCTCTCTCCACCCCTGCCTTCTTCTCCTGAAGGACAAAGTCTTCCTCATCTTTTTAAAAGATTTTTTAAATTGACTTTTAGAGAGAGAGAAATGGAGAGGGAGAGAGAGAGAGAAACATCAATGTGAGAGCTGAACATTGATTGGCTACCTCCTACATATGACCCTTACAGAGGATTGAGCCCCCAACCTGGGCATGCGCCCTGAACGGGAATCAAACCAGCAACCTTTAGTGACACCCAAGCAACTAAGCCACACTGGCCAGAGCAAGTCTTACTCATTTTTATATCTCCAGCACCTATCATAGTGCTTGAACCATAATAAATACTCAGTAAGTACTTGTTCAAATAAACAAATGAATTCCAGCTCTCCCACCAATTTATTATGATTCTTGGCAAGTACCGAATTCTCTGGAACTCAGTTATTTCATATAAAGTTAAGGAACTGAACTAATCTTTTAAATGCCCCTTTCAGTTCCAACATTCTATGATGCTTCTATTATATTTGTTGAAAGAGTGTAATGGAGTGAAAATTAATTTTTAATGGTCTGTAATTACTAACAAAAACATTCCCTATTTCATCACTCAGCTGTTCTGTGTGGAGTTTCATATATAGTTTAACTTAAAATATCTCTTAGTAAGTTATAGTGCATAAAGCTTCCACCTTAATGTGTCGAAGTAAACAAAGCAATTCACATTCACAAAGTTTAATCACTTGTAGAGAAAGCAAAGAATAATTACTGCATTATAACTAGCTCTTGGGTTATGAAACTAGTCTTTGTTTCCTGCTCTTGTATTTTCTTATTGTGAATAACTTGATTCCATAAGCCATGTTTCCTGGTTTAAGCTTATTATATGTGGTGTTTTTTTAAAGAAACTTTTTATTTTGGAATAATTTTAGATTTACAGAAAAGTTGTAAAAATAGTACAGAGAGTTCCAGTACTTTCTGCACCAAACTTCCCCTATTGTTAACATCTTACGTTAGTAAGTATATCATATATCATATATATTATAATAAAGTATATTTACCATACTTTACTCAGATTTCCTTAGTTTTTACTAGTAACCTTTCTTTTTTGTTTGTTTGTTCCAGGATCCCATTCAAGATACTATATTACATTTAGATGTTATATATCCTTAATCGTCCCTTGATACTTTGTTAGGCTTTCCTTGTTTTGGGTGACCTTAACAGTTTTGAGGAGTACTTGGTAAGTTATGTTGTGAAATGTCTCTCCATTTGTCTGGTTTTTTGTTATGATTAGAGCTATGGGTTTTGGAGGAAGATCATGGAGGTAAAGTATCATTCTTATCACATCATATTAAGAGTGCATACTATCAATATGACTTACAGATGATGCTGTTGACTTTGATCACCTGGCTGAGGTAGTGTTGTCAGGTCTTACATTGTCAAGTTAATCTTCTCTCCTTTACATACTGTACTCTTTGGAAGGAAGCTGCTATGTTCAGCCTACCCTTAAGGGGAGGGTATAGTCTACCTCCTTGAGGATAGACTTATCAGAGTATCTACATAAATTATTTGAATTCTTCTGTATGGGAGATTTGTCTCTTCTCTCCCATTTATTAACTTATTCAATAATTTATTTTAATCAGTACGGCATATGGATTGTGGGTTATTTTTGGAACATCAAATTTACAAATTTAGAAGTAAAAGAAGAATAAAATTTAAATGAAGCAGATAAGGGGACAGGGAACCAAGAAACATTACCCTCATTTACTCTGATGTTAATCTGATTTTTTTCAATGACTTAAGCCCCCTATACAGTAATCTACAGCAGAATACAATGTACATGGAACAGTGTACTTAAATGTACATCACAATTAATTTTCACAAACTGAACAAGCCTTGGAAACCCATACCTTGTTCAAGGAACAGAATATTACTGTCTCCCTCCCCATGGGAAACCTTCCACATGCTTTCTTCCTTCCAGTTATTATGTCCTCCCACCTCAGTGTATCCATGATCCTAAATTCTAACAGCATCGATAAGTTTTGTTTGTTTTTGAACTTCATACAAATAAAATCACATTATATGCATTTGCTTGCATTGGGCTCCTTTCACTCAATATTTTTTGGTGAATCTCCACAGATTCACCAAATGCTTAAATTTTTGGTTAACACTTTTTTATTCAGTTTAAAATCTCCCCAGATTCACGCACCAAAAAATATTGAGTGAAAGGAGCCAGATGCAAATATACATATAATGCATATTGTGTGTAGTTGTAGATTATTCTTATTGCTCTGTGTGTGAATATATATTATGTGAATATACCACAATGTATTTCCTTGTGTGCAGTTGCAGATCATTCTCAATGCTGCATAGTATTTATAGTGTGAATATGCCACATGTTATTTATGTTCTTCTGTTGATGTAAATTGTGACTATTATGGATTGTGCCTCTATGGATATTTAGGTACATGTCTTAGTAAACATATGGACATGCTTGTGTTGATTTTATACCAAAAAACGGAATTGTTGGATTATAGGATATAGCTATAACCACCGCAAGTAGCCAATACAGTTTTCCAAAGGCATTATAGCTATTACATTTTCACTGGTAGAATATGAGAATTCTGTTTGTTCTACATCCTGGTGATACTTAGAATTGTCCCCTCTCCTCCCTTTTTCATTTGTGTATATATAGTAGTATGTTACTGAAGTTTTATTTCCATGATAACTAATGAGACTGAGAAACTTTCCTATGTTTATTGGCCAATTGGATATTATCTATTGTGGAGTTCCTTTTGTAGAATTTTCAATCAAGAATATCTTTTCATTTTTTTTCAATTGGGTTGTCTTTATTTTTTTTTAAGTCTATCTGTAAGGTGTGTGTGTGTGTGTGTGTGTTCTGGATATGAATCCAGAAGGTTCCAGGAGGAGCAGTAATATTCTGTTTCTTCCTATGTTTGTTCAGTTTGTGAAAATTAAATGAGATGTACATAGGTATTTTGAATATTTTTGTCTACTTTCTGGGTTAACTTTTCACAATCTCAACAGTGTTTTTGATAAATAGATTGAAATATTTTAATGTAGTCTAATTTATCAAATGCTTAAATTTTTGGTTAACACTTTTTTTATTCAGTTTAAAAAAATCTTTGCACACTCCAAGGTCAGAAAGATGTTCTAGAACAGGGTTGGAAAACTTTGGCCCAAAGGCCAAATCCAGCCAGCCATCTGTTTTTGTAAATAAAGTTTTATTGGTGCATAGACAGGCTCATTTACATACATGTCATCTATGATTGCTTTTGCTACAATGGCAGAGAATTGAATAGTTGCAACAAAGACTGTATGGTCTGCAAAGCTTAAAATATTTACTATCTATGCCTTTAAGAAAAGTTTGCCAACTCTCTTTTTCCCCTTAACCTTTACACTTAGATTTGCAATTCATCTAGAATTGATTTTTGTGTGCATTGTGAAAAGGGATCAAGATTCCTTCCCTCCCCTCTCCCATAATGCTATCCAATTGACTTTGCAGTTCTTGCTGAGAAAAAAAAGTCTTTTTTTCCACTGCACAACAGTGTCGTCTTTGTTATAAATCAGGGGATCTGTATGTGTGTGGACACTCTATTCTGTTCCATTGATTTATTGCTGTTCTTCCTCAAACCAATACTTCACCATCTTAAATGCGATTGTTCTATAATAGGGCTTGTATTTTGAAATGCAAATCCATCAGTAGACCTCAGCTATTCTTGGTTCTTTGTATTTCCATATGCATTTTACAAAGTTTGGTATGATTTTTACCAAATATTTTTAGAGAAATAGAAAAAAGGTTTTTCTTTTAAAAACACAATTTTCAGATATAAATTTGAAATATAAAAATATTGACTAGTGAATAGTTTCTATACATTACTTTTGCTTATTGATATATTCAATATTGTATATATTTTAAAGTGCACATTGACAAGCTACAATCTAGGTTGCCTGTGAAACTGACATAAAAGATGTCCTTGGCAATTTAGTTCAATTCTTAACCTTTCTGTTTGATACCCTTAAAGTAACCATCATAATTCAGGTGTGGTGGGTGGGTGTGCAAATACTATCTTTTCATTAATAACAACTTTTTTGGTAGTTTTAGAGTTCTTAGGAAAACACTCTCCCACAAATTTCTCAGTGTTTTTAATTGGGGGACGGGGGGAGGGGATGCACTGCTATTTTTTCCTAAATGCTGCAGTTCAAAGAAGTCTGTTTTAAAAGAAATAATGCCTTCTTATCCAACAAGCAACAATTAATAGGTTATGAATTTTCACTTCTTTGAAGCCTATTTATTTTACTAAAATAAAAAAGGAATTTTACTACTTAGTATATAAAATCACTTAACAATTTACAAAGAACTATGCACAAATGTTATTAACTATTGTCCCGTTTCTACAATTTGTAAATTATTATCCTTTTTAAAAATTAGCCTTGCCCTAGCCGGTTTGGCTCAGAGTGTCAGCCTGCGGACTTGAAAGGTCTGGTTAAGGGCACATGCCTGGGTTGCAGGCTCGATCCCCAGTAGGGGGCGTGCAGGAGGCAGCCGATCAATGATTCTCTCTCATCATTGATGCTTCTGTCTCTCTCTCCCTCTCCCTTTCTCTCTGAAATCAGTAAAAATATATTTTTAAAAAATTAGCCTTAAGATTTTCCTCATTGTACTTTGTAACAGGTAAACTACTGCAATGGCTGGTTACAAGTTCCAGCCTACAATGTAATTTTGTGTGTAATCTTTTATAACAGTGTATTTTCTGTGGTGACTACTCTAAAATATATACAGGATTTTTAAAATGTAAATGTATCAGAGATGAAATATCTCAAGAACTAAATTAGGGTCAAATTTCATAGTGGAAGATTTTTCACAAATTCAGAATATAAGGGTACTGAATTAGATAAAAGTCTACCATAAGATATGTAAAATAAGTTTGTAACCTAAGGCAAAATATTTTAATGTTTTTGGAGTTATAAATCATTTGAGACTTTGTTGAAAACTATAGACTACCTCCCCAGAAAATACACACACACACACACACACACACACACACACACACACGTTTTGCATACAGTAGTTCAGGGATTCTCAAAGTCTTTGCTCCCTATCTCTAAATTCCCTGTCCACAGATCCCACCCTCTATTCCCTTGTACCTATCTGCCCAGCTTCCCAGCTCTCAGGAGCTATTAAATAATTCTGTTATCGAAATCACAGAAGTCCCATTTTAATGAAGTTTAATCAAGATAGTCCTATGTATTAATCTCATTACCATCAGCAGCCATTTTTAAATTACTAAAAAATAATTTGGTTTCCTATCAATCTTTTGAGTTAAAAAGGTAAGTTTAATTCAATTGAAAGTATATAATACTATTTTCTTGAGTTAGAGTAAATGAATACATGCCCATCTTATCTGAGCCTTGAATGCCTACTCACCTTTTGAGATTGGCTCTTGTCACTATCTTCCCTCCTCCCACGACCCCACATAACCTCTCCTTCCTGGCCACACATAAACAGCACACATTACAGCAAAGCTTTTCTCTTTCATCTCCTGCTCACCTTTCCCAGAAGGCTGCCCACCCCTTTATCTGCTCTTCCTCTAGGTGTGCAAGAACCTCTTTCAGCACATCTGATGTATTGCTTTCTTTGATTATAATCCCCCTACCATCTCCTACTTTTAGACTGAGGGTTCCTTGAAGGCCAACAAGATTTCATATTTATTTATATATATGGATTTCTGATACAATGCTTGCCACATTAGTAAACAATTAAAGTTTGTGGATAAGTAAGTGAATGAAGAAATATTTTCTGTAGTTGTACATTTATTTTAAAGATATTTTTAGTATAGTGAGAACATTTTAACATAAAATCTACTTTCTCAAATTCTTATATCAAAATATAATATTGGTAAATATAAGCACAAACCTTCTTTAGAGTGAATATTACTATTTTATGACTGCATGCACAAAGAGTCCTAAAGTATGTATTTTCATTTGTTCAGTTTTTTTCTATGATATTCACGTTAGTACTAAATGAATCGCAGTAACAGACAAGAATTGTAATATCTAAGTCCACATGCAATAGGTACCCTAAAAGTGTGGAAAATGAAAATGACCCACATTTTTGAATAATGGTTCCTTTCTCCTTGAAATAATTATTGATTTCATACTGAATGCTCTTAATTTTAAAATAATTCAGGTCATCTCACAGTCTTTAAAAACAAAACTGATTGTTCTGCAGATCATATTTTGTGTCACATTGTATTTCTTTTAAAGATTCTAATATTTAGTTTCATCATATTTCATTCCTTTCAAACCCCTGAAGTAAATCTACTTGTCATTCTTCTTCCTCAGACATCAAGTCATCACAAAAAATTCTCACAATCATCTACTGATGCTCTAGTGTCTTTAATACAAAAGCAGAAGAGTAGGTTAGAGTTTCCCAATTCCTTTGGAGGTAACAGCTACCAGTCACCTGGAGAACTAGCCCTATCTGTCCTCCACCTCTTTTCTCTCTATTTTTGGACTATTGGTGATAGAATGATTTCACCTAATAAAGCTACCAACATTTTAAGTTTATTTATTCTAAAAAGAAATTTCAGCTAAGTGAGGCATTAAAACCCATTTTTAAACCATTATCTCCCACTTAATCTTTCTCAACCTGTTGCTTAAGATGGTTTTGAGAAGGCCTTTATGCTGTTGCCTCTGTTTACAGATTTATAAGATTTCTTTTCTTTTACTGAATGTGGTTTTAAAAGTCGTATCTACATTGAGAAGGCCTTTATGCTGTTGCCCTGTTTACAGATTTATAAGATTTCTTTTACTGAATGTGGTTTTAAAAGTCGTATCTACTCCAGGAGCATGTGATGGAAGGTTCACCTGTCAGCACAGTGCCTAAAAATAGTTCTTAAACAAACTGGCTGACTTCCCACTTCAATTGAATTAGCAACTGTTGAGTCCTCTGCATTTCCTAAGTCTGTTGAACTTTTAGTTCTATTTTCCCATCTAGAAACAAACAAAGGAAAAGCCGATCAAAGCAATGAAATTGGACATTTCTGAAGGTGTAGGATTGAATTTTAGGTTTGCTTTCCTTCCATATTTCAGTCGTAGGCAGATTGCAATGATCAGAATACCAGTTCACGGGATAACACCGTGCATTTCTAAAAGAAATCTTCAATAATCAGCTCAAGGTTCTCAACTCTGGCTGCACATGGAATCACCTAGAGAACTTTTTTTAAAAAATCAATGCGTAGATCCCCATCCAGAGATGCTGATTTAACTGATCCAAGGTGAAATTTGGGCATTGGTATTTTCTTTCAAAAGCTCCCCAGATGATTTTAAGGATTAAAAAAAATAGATTTTATAGTTTGTGATGTATCTATGATTTTGCATATGATTATGCTTAGATTTATTTAGTACTTTCTAATTCTATCAAACAACCCAGAACACAACTGCTATATGAAAGGCTGCATTTTTATTAAGTGCACCACACTAAACATTATATCATTGATTTTATATAACTTTCAAAAATCCAAAATTAGTTTTGAAGAGATGTTTTGAACAAATATATGCATTTGTTCTCTACCCACGTGGTGGCGTGCCATAATATTTCTGTTGTACTTTTAAATTTTGTTACTCTGTTTTGCTTTTTTATTGGTAGCCCATCTTTTTCTGAACACTACATGAGTAGAAATAGGAAAAGTATTCGGGGAAGAGGAGTGTTTGGGGAGTTCCTGGCTAGGGCCAGGGATAGGGAGACTGGCTATTTGGGGAGTGATTCTCTTCCAGATGATGAAATGCTTTCCTCTCCTCCTCCACTGCAAGAATTGTTGGCTAAAACCCCAATACGTAGCTCCAACAGTGAAGTGGACAGTGAAATATGCATAAATGTAAACCATGTAGCATAGTCCCAGGTTGGAACATGATGAAAGGGAACCAAAAGTTGAGTTTTACAACTGAGAGAAATTTCACACACACACACACACACACACACACACACACACACACACACACACACGTTTTTATAAGCAAGGCAGCTATAAAGAAGCACACAAACCTCATGAACTGGATTGCTATAACTAGAGTCACTCATTTGTACCCATTCTATCTGGCTCCCTTCCAATTTTGTTGGATAAAGGGTCTCAGCTCCTATTAAAGGTTGATCCCTCTTCCAAGTAGGCTATGGATTTCATCTTCTCCCAGAGCTTTATTCTGGTAATTATCCACTGTCTCCCTCTTATAGCATCGATTTCTCCTTCTGTACTAGGACAATCATGTCAAAGAACAAAGCTACTCTAAAACAAAAGGAAAATAAAGACAAACCCACCAACCAAACAAAAACAAATGAAAGTCACCCTACCTTAACCCAGTTCCTGTCCCATCTCTTTACTCACTTTCTAAGCCAAATTTCTTAAAAGAAGCTATAAGAAGTTATCTTCCCTTCCTCACCTCCTTTTTCTTCTCCATCCACTCTAGTTGACCATTCCCTCTTCCTAGAAACCCACTCTTCTCAGATCCTGTGAAAATGTATTTCCCTAATTTCTCTTCAGGCCTACTGCCCACTGTTTTGCTGGTCGCCTTCTCTTCTTTTATTTATTTTTTTTGTAACAAAAGCTATAATTTAAATGCCATACATTCACTCATTTCAGGTGTATTATTGAGTGGTTTTTAATATGTTCAGAGTTGTCCAAGCATCACTACAACCAATTTTAAAGCTTTTTATCACATTAAAAAAAACCTATATATTTTTTAGCAGTCATTGCCCTTTTCCTTTTAACAGTTACTCTCCCACCAGCTCTAGGCAATAACTAGTCCACTTTCATGGAAGGATGTTGGATCTTTTAAAATGCCTTTTCTGCATTCTTTAATACAATCTTGTGACTTTTCTCCTTCAGCCTGTTGATGTGAAGGATTACATTAATTGATTTTTAAATGTTGAAGCAGACTTGCATACCTGGGATAAATCCCATAGGTTGTGGTATAATTCTTTTTACTCATTAAATGATTCAATTTGATACTATTTTGTTGAGAAAGTTTGCCTCTATATTCATGAGAGATATTGATCTGTAGTTCTCATTTTTTTGTAATACCTTTGTCTGGTTTTGGGATTAGGGTAATGTTAGCTTCATAAGTTAGGAAGTATTCCTTCTGCTTCTATTCTGTGAGAGAGGTTGTAGATAATTGGTATAATTTTTTTCTGAAATGTTTGGAATTCACCAATGAATCCATCTGTGCTTTCTATTGGAATGTTATTAATTATTAATTCAATTTCTTTAATAGATATGGGTCTATTCAAATTGTCTGTTTCTTCTTGGGTGAGTTATGGCAGACTGTGTCTTTCAAGGAATTGAGTCATTTCTCCTAGTTTATCAAAGTTGTGATCATGGAATTATTTGTAATAATTCTTTATTCTCATAATATCCACAGTCTCTATTTCATTTCTGATATTGTGGGTTTTCCCTGACCAGCCAGCCTATCTAAAATAGTTTGACCACATGTGAATCTTCTTGTTTGTCTATATCTCCCATTAAATATAAACCACATGAGGGCAGTTTCTGTGTTTTTGACCCTTGCTGCATGCCCAATGCCTAGAACAGGATTTGGCACATAATAGGCCATCAACAAATATTGTTGAATAAATGAATGAATGAATAAATAAATGTCTTTATTACTACTATCCTAGTTTAAGCCACTATGGTCTCTTGTTTAACAATTCCATAATCTCCTAATGAGTCTTCCAGCTTCCACTTTTGCCTCTTATAGTCTAATCTCCATAGAGCAGATAACATTATGTTTTATAGATGCCAATCAGATCAAGTCATTCTCTGCTTAAACTTCTCAGTGGTGACTCGTCATACAATCAAATCCAACACAACACAATATATACAGTACAATCTGAACTCCTTGCTTGTGGTATAGGAAGGTCTAGACATGAGCAGTCTTCTGCCTATCTCTCCTTATCTTAGTCCACACTTCCACTTTGATCAGGACACTCTAGTCAAACTCACCTCCAAGTACCTCTAGCTCACTCTCATGTTAGGGCCATATTTTGTACTTACTGGTCTTTCTTCATGGAACACTCATACCCCAGTTTTCACAGGGTTGGTTTATTTTTGGCCCCTGAGACTTCAGCGTAAGTATCACCTCATCATTTGAAAAAACAACAACCAAAAACTTTTCCTGATCACTTAGTGTAAAGTAGACACAAATCATTCTGACTCATTGCTATGTTTTATTTCTCTGCATAGCCCTTATCTTGACCTGATATTCTTCTTATTCATTGATTGATTGTCTGCTTTTCCCTTCCCTCCTCAACTAAAATATAAACTCTAAGAGAGGAGGAATTGTGGTTGCTTTGCTTAACACAGTATCCTTAGCACCTAGTATAGTAGCTGGCACATATTAGATGCTTAATATTTATTTGTTACATCGAATAAGTTTATATATTTTCCATCTTACCTGATACCAAACACCAATTTCTAGTTAGAGGAATATATTCTGTAAAGTTTCATACACTTCTTTTTTTTTTATTTTTGTCATTTAAAATGAGTGCAATTTTTAATTTGGAAAAATTTTCTAATTAACCTAGCAAGGTGTTTCCTCATGATTAGAAGTCACATATTCACAACATTTGCTTAGTGTTCTGAGTATGACCTTGGCAAATACAGCCTTTCTTGTGACTTGGCTTACTTAGATTTTCTTTTCCTTTTCTAGGTAACTATTATCAAAATAACAATCATTTTAGTTGTACAGTAACTTAGAGTTTACATAGTCATTTTACAAAAGCAAACTCTTGATCTGCACTCTTGTATTCAGTAGCGTTGTATAATAAGATGGATACTAAAGTGCAAAGAGATAAATTTCTTTTTCATGGATACAAGACAAGAGGATAGTAGAGCCAGAACTCAGGTCAGGATTCTTTTTTTCTCTCCAAATATTTTGTTCTTTTCACAACAGCCCATGATTACCCCTCAAGGGACTAGTTGGAAACATGAAACATTGAAAATGTTCCTCCATATATCTTCCTTCTCTTTAGGCTTTCTCTCTCCTTACTTTGCCAAACCTTAACTATGGAACTGAGAGAATACACTAGCTGGAGGCTGCCTTTTTGTTAGAAATTATAATAGAAGTCTCAGAATTGAAATGAACACCTTGCCTTGGATAACATAATTTGTTCTGCTACTAAAATATCAGAATTGTAAGAATTTATAGTTTTAGCATTAAGATAAGAAGAATCTTGACACAAGATAATAAACTGGCCCTAACCGGGTTGGCTTGGTGGATAGAGTGTCGGCCTGCAGACTGAAGGGTCCCAGGTTAGATTCCGGTCAAGGGCATGTACCTTGGTTGCAGGCACATCCCCAGTGGGGAGTGTGCAGGAGGCAGCTGAATTGATGTTTTTCTCTCATTGATGCTTTTAACTCTCTATCCCTCTTCCTTCCTCTCTGTAAAAAATCAATAAAATATATATATTTTAAAAATGATAATAAACTGCACCAAGCATGACTTATAATTGACACTTTATACATTTATTTAAAGGAAGGACTTTATTTGAAAACTTTTGGGAAAGAATATGACAGGGGATGAGTATGTGTGGGAGAAAGACGAAAAATAGATTCTCGGACCTGTAATTTAAACTCCCACACTGTTTCTTTCAAATGTCTACATGGATAGTATTTATAATAAATAACTCATCCCTTTGAGGCTAACACATCCTGCTTGTGGGGCTATTAGGCCTGTTTAAAAAATAATTGATGTAAGCTTTGTTAATATTGTTCAATGCACTGTGGAAGTGATATATCTAGGGCACAGGGCACTAACACTTTTTCAGAAAAATAAATAAGTAATAAGTAAGTAATATATTACATTGCTCACTGGTAACTAAAGTCTACCATCTATGAAACTAGTTTATTATTATTATTATTATATAAAAACAGATCTGATTCTGGATAATATCTTACTAATATAACTAGAGGCCTGGTGTATGAGATTTGTGCACTGGGGGTGGGGGGTCCCTTAGCCCAGCCTGTGCCCTCTTGCAGTCCAGGACCCCTCGGGGGATGTCCGCCTGCCAGCTTAGGTCCCCCGGGGATTGGGTCTAAGCCAGCAGTCAGATATCCCTCTCCCAGTTCAGGGCTCTCGCAGTCCGGGACCCCTCACTCCTTACTGCCCGCCTGCAGCGGAGGCAGGAGAGGCTCTCGCCACCGCCGCTGGGCTTGCCAACTGTGAGCCCGGCTTCTGGCTGAGCAGCTCTCCCCCTGTAGGAGCACACTGACCACCAGGAGCACACTGATGCTCCTGTATTGAGCATCTGCCCCCTGGTGGTCAGTGCGCATCATAGTGACTGGTTGTTCTGCTGTTCAGTTGATTTGCATATTACGCTTTTATTATATAGGACTGTGTAGGAGTGCGTGTGTGTGCGTGTGTGTGTGTGTGTGTGTGTGTGTGTTTACTATAAGCATTACTAAAATGGTTCAGTGCTATCCAATTAGCTTTATACGTTGGGAAAATGAGATTAAATGTTTAAATCAGATTCAAATGACAATAATAGGTCAATTTAGCAGAAAGCATAAAAAGAAAATTTAACTAAATGGATGACCATAACATACTTAAGTGATTCTTGAGACACAGCAGTGAATCTAACTTATTCAAACAGTGGCAGACAATTCATAGTATTAGTTACTCATTTAATAACAACACAGTGACATCCTCCTCTTATTTGAATAATAGGTTGTGTTTATTCTAGAGCCTGGGGAAAACTTCCTAAATTTGAACCTCAATCTATATTAGCTTTTTAAGTATCATAATTTTGGCCACATTATACTGCCTTTTGTTCCTGATGTTTTCAAAATCCTGCAATGTCAAGCTTGCTTGACCCCTTGTGAAAGCTAATGTCTGAATAAAATGATAATTGATCAATACAGGTGGGGCAAAAATAAGTTTATAGTTATTTGTATGAAAAATAATACAATTAATAAACAATAATACCAGAATAAACTCTGTGTTTCCGTACTCACAACTGTAAACCTACCTTTGCCCCACCCTATATCATATCATTCAATGTGTTGTCTTCAGTCAGAAGATGTGGAGGATCCAAATTAAAGACATTAAAAAAAAAATCCTCAGGTCACCCAGCTGGTTAGTGACAAAGCTGTGTTTCAAAAATAGGCCTATGCTTTTTACATTCTATTTCTCCTCACCTCCCTATGCTTTCTCACAAAATTAAAATCACACACTAATACTTTTAAATTTGTCAAGTTACAAAAACAAAACAACACAAACACCTCAGCATTTTTTCCAGATTGTGATACTCTAGCCTTCATTTCTCCCTGCCCCAAACATTTAATATGATTTTATGAATTCGTCATATATAGAATGACAGCAGATAGTTTTGATTGACTGGGATTCTCTAAAGGGGTTCTCTCTGACTAATAGTGAATATATCCTGTGAGTAAGGCTGGGAGGAAGGGAAATGGTTCCTGGACATGCCATCGCCCAGCTCTCTGACGAAGAGGGGTGTGTATGGGACCCACAAATTCCTCTGCATGGGCCTCTTGGCATTGTGACAGCAAAGGAAAGCCAGACCTTCTCAGCGGCCTTGGACACCTCCAGATACGATCTAGGAATCTTGGTGACTTCTGATGATCAAAGGCTTGTTTCCAATTGCTACTACTGCTATTGAGGATAAAAATATCCTAAAATGTAACTTCACCATATATTTGGGAATAGTGAGCTGAAATATTTTCAGTTATTGCATCTCCTCCCCAATCCTTATCTAAAGATATAAATACTAAACAAGAAAATATACACATTGCAGTAACTGCAAAGACATCTTTTAGAATTATAGGTCAAATGACTTTGACTTGATAAGGAAATGAAATGACATGTGAAGAATATGTGTATTGTTTAATAAAACTGGAAGAATTATGAAAAATTATGACTTTATAACCTTTTATGTTCATATTTGTGATAGATTAAATATGATAAATATGGACATGCTTTAGTAGGCTATGAAGAATCATATGCATATGTTAATTATTTATAATGTGGCTTTGAAAAATATATATTAGCAAAAAGACTCAAGGAAAAAAAGAATAAAATCAAAGAAGCTATAGAATTTTAAAAATGACTATCAATTACCAATTAAATTATCTACTTTTATCTTTTGAGACTTATGTGGAAAATACCTTTATAATTTTACTGTATCCTTGCTTTATGTAATTTTTAAAAATGTTTAAGCTTCCCTTATTCCAGAATCTTTAAAATGGTAATTTACAGCTAGCTATTTTGTCAAAGTTCTTTTCCCGAAGATGTTATAATTCCAAGAGAAAAAAGACCAATAAATTGATTTTCTTGACTGTTAATATTTTTTGATATTTATACCTTCCATCTAGAAGTGAAGAAAATGAGGCTACCAAGGGCTAACTTCACAAATTCAGTCAAGGCTTACCTTATGTCCTTTAATTCTTAGTTCCTCAGAACTGACAAACACACTAGAAAAAGGCACCCCTCCCCCCAGCCCCTCAAATGGAAAAAAAAAATGCATAGGAGGGTGACTATGATCACAGATAAATATATGGGAGAAATATATAATAAAATGTAGCCATGACCATGACTCCAACTAGGAATTAGAAACTAGTTACAGAAACTAAAAGCATGAGCATAGTATGTGAAGCGAGGTGGCCCATGTTCCTTTTTTTTCTGTTATGCTTTCCTCGTGAAAAATGTCGATAAGTACAGTCATTGCTGTACTCTTTTCCCCTTTAGATAAGGATCCCAGATAAGCAGGTGCCTTCAGGGTTTCGTTCATCAGTTTTGACAATAGAAACAGTCCTACATTAGGAAGAAGAATGATGTGCTAATGGGCAACAGTTGTTCAACCAATAGCTGGTGAAAAAATAACACCCGCCCCTTCTAGCCCAGAGGGTTTCCATGGGAATCCTGTCTATATTAGCTTTGGCTGAGACATGTAGCTATTTTTAGAGAATTTGAAAGCAACTAAGAATGCCTTTCACTTTTATTCCAAAACTGATCTGGTATGTTTGATTACAAACCCTCTCACCCCATGCGCATACCCCATCCCCCCCCCCCACACACACACACACACTTCTGAAAAAAAACAATTGTATTGAGCTTTAACTTGGGTGCAGCTCAAAATCAAAAGCCAAGTCACTGCCTCTCTTTTTCCACTTGTTCAGGTGCTGACAAGCCTGTCTTTTTTAATTAGCTCTAATTGCTCTTAAAACTTTACCCAAGAGACCTTGCTACATTGTCTCTTAGACCCAAATCTGGAGGTTAATGCTGCTTTTCCAATAAGAGCGCTTCTTGGTACAACATGACTGACTGGACTTGGTGTGTTAATAAAAGTTACCAAGTATAGACACAGTTCCATAGGAGCACACCCTCATTGTGAAGAGAAAGGCTTCACAATGGAAAAAGGGTCCTTTCTCCTTCTTATGAAGTCATTTGCTCAGAAGAGTTCTGTGTCATTCTGGGACAGGAATGCTGAGCATTTTGGTCTGCTCTGGTCAGTGATAGCAGCACTTCTCGTCCTCTCACCGTTAGTTAGGAGTTGTCTCATTCTCATGCCTTATCTTTTTTCTTCCCTTTATTTCTTACCAGAATTCTCAGTTTCACAGGCACTTCTAGTTGTTTGTTTGTTTATTTGTTTGCTTATTTGTTTGTTTGTTTATTTATTGTTAATCCTCATCCAAGGATATTTTTTCATTGATTTTTAGAGAGAGTGGAAGGGAGGGGGAGAGACAGAAAGAGAGAAGCATGGATGTGTGAGAGACAAATCGATTGGTTGCCTCCCGACCACACACCCTGACCTGGCTCCATCCCTTGGAATCAAATCCTGGACCCTTCAGTTCGCGGGCTGACAATCTATCCACTGAGACAAACTTGCTGGGGCCAGGCACTTCAATTTGAAGAAAGACGAATGTGTATGAATCTTTATCCCTTTACTTATATTGTTCTTCTTTTACTTTAGTTCTTTTAATGTGACTATAAAATATATGAACTTTACTTTTCAACAATATTTAATACTATCTATGGCAGTGGTTCTCAACCTTCCTAATGCCGCGACCCTTTAATACAGTTCCTCATGTTGTGGTGACCCCCAATTTCATTGTTACAAATTGAACATAATTAAAGCATGGTGATTAATCACAAAAACAATATGTAATTATATATGTGTTTTCCGATGGTCTTAGGTGACCCCTGTGAAAGGGTCGTTCGACCCCCAAAGTGGTCGCGACCCACAGGTTGAGAACCGCTGATCTATGGCTATATTTAGCTAGCAGTTTCCCCTCTAGGGAGGAGCTATCTTGAGAGGAGTGGCTCATTAACAGGATGACCTGTGGTTTTATGTTTACATCCAAGCCATATTTTGAGAATGAAAAGGGCATGAACTGGGACTGTACCCAGTTAAGCTGGGAGGCATGGTTACCTATTCTTAAGGAAACAGGCCTCCATTCAGGTACAGGTAAGACCTAGGCAATGCCTCTACTAGAAATAATGATTCCAAAATTCTCAGCTGCATGATCATTTCTATTCTATTCCATTCCATAAAAATGGAAAGAGACAGATTATTAGTGTATGAAGTTTACGTAGATATGCTTCTCCTTTAACATTAGCCAAGATCAGCTTGAACGAATCATTCTTTCTTCTAGGATGATTAATAATAATAGTTATTGTTATTATTATTTTGCTTATAACTGGGGTAGGAAAGAGACTAACTTGGAGAAAAGATTTATGTCTTTTGACTTCAGACTTACAGCTCCAAAATTTATAGATAAGTTTTTGGACTTAGACCCCACCTGTTTGCATTTCCAGAGAGGGATCTTAATGAGGTGGTCATTTAATACCCAAAGTTTTGGATTTTACGCAATTCTGATTGCTGCTCAATAGTGCTTCTGTTCTGGAGAGAACAGAAATAAGAAGCATCCCATGATGCTTTTAACTTTCTTTTGGCTTTAGGTATTTTATCCAATAGAAAGTTCTTGAAATCCACAGATACCTTTCCCTAGTTTAAACACATTCTCTCTCAGAATTATTCATGCTGAAATTTCTGGCCATTCTTGGTGGAGTTAGTGAACTTTTCTTCCTGGCATGCTTTCATGCCTTTGGTTGTATCTTTTTTTCTTTTTTTAATGTATCATCTTGTTTTTTTATCCACTTTGCCACCCTATGTCTTTATTTTTTTAGAGAGGAAAAAGTCATTTTTATTAAATTTATTGGGATGACATTGATTACTAGGATCATAGAGGTTTCAAATACACATTTCTGTGATGCAAGATCTGTATATTGCATTGTGTGCCCACCACCCAAAGTCAAATCATCTTTAGGGCAACCAAGTTAGTAAGAACTCTGGACAGGGCCTAGCTCTGACACACCACCTACTTAGAAATACATAACTTGCTATTTTCTTTTTAGAATGGTAAACTAATGGACATATTAAAACATAAATAAACGAGCAACACATAGTGCACAATCTATATAAGTGAGCACATTCAAAGAGGGTTATGGCCCTCTCTACATAGGTTAAAGGCTTCTTGCTCTATCCTGGCTTTCAGCTCAGACTTCAGCTCTCTACTTTGCCTTGAATTCTGGTTTGACCAAAGCACTTTGTAGTTAGGTGACAGGGTTATCTGTGGCTACAGATTTGGTAAAGTTATGCTTTTTCACACAAAGTACAAAAATCTCCTCATAAAAATGTTTTGAAATCCGGAAAAATAATCTAAAACAAAGACACAAAAGAAAATAATAATTATTCTAAAGTAGCGTAGTTTTAAAGTGCATTCATACAAACAGCTACATAGAAAGGTAATTGCTGATGGGAGAAATGAGGGCTGGGGAGATGTAAGTGAGTTGCACATTGCATTCTATGTTCTTAAAGAAAAGGAGAAAAGCTCAGTTTTGAGGCTATAATCTTAGCAACTGTACCATGGAGCTGAAAAGAGGGAATTCTTTCCTATCTTCTTCCTTCAATGCTGCCCTCCTGCCATGAGCCCCATCCTCCTGTTCTCTTCCCCTTGGCTGCATGGGAGACCCCTGGTCCTTTGGAATCCTGTGCACGCCTCTTGGCGCTCTTACACAGGTGGCTCTGTGTTCTTGCCTTTGTGCTGAGTTTTCCTACTCCCCCCACCAGACTGGAAGCTGCTTGAGAGCAGAGACTGTGCTATCACAGCTGCTGAAGTATGTGGTCTGTGCCAGGCAACTAAATAGTTCTTGAAGTACTTTAATTCAGATGCTAAATTCCCAACTCCAAGAAGAGCTAATTGGTATAGCCTGTAACTTTATAATTAACTGTCAATTTTCTTGTGTTCTTAGAAATGGATTTAAATCAAGTGTTAATTTCTTAATGACATTAATTTTTTTCATAGTGGACAATTCTAGAAAGTAAAATAATAAAGATCTATACACAAAGAATGGATATATTTTCCTTAAACGATGCCTTATATGCACTCTGATCAGGTGGTATGATGTGAACAGCATTCTCCTGGGTGCCTTGTTTGGCAAACTGCTTCATCACTCACTGCTCCTATGGTTCAATCTGATTCGCATTTTTTAAGGGCTAACATTATGCCACTACATGAAAAAAACCTCAATTTGAATGCTCTATGATATATGATAGCCCAGTTCCTTTTAATATTAATCCACATATATTGTTCAATTTTCTCACAACACTTCATCTCAGCATAAATGAAGGTAACATTATTTTATGGTCATTAACATTCCTTACACTCCATACTGTCCTTAATTACTATTTAATAATATATACTTATCTTAGGGGAATCCTGAAATTTACTTTTGCAGGCAGTCTAAATTCAAAAAAATTAAAAGTAGCTATTGTTTTAAAATGAATTTATTTTACTTTTAGCAAGTATGTGTATGTAAACCATTTGAGTTCATATGAACAGGGAATGATAAATATGTTCCAGAGATCAGCTGGCTATTAATCTTAGTAATAAAATTCACAGGAATTAAAGTGAGTAAGAAGTATAAATAGGAATTTGAGCACAACAATGGTTAATCCAACCGCATGCCATCACCTCCGAACACCTCCCAACCTTGACCATGGAACTTGCAGTACTTTCACAGTTACTGCATTTGTAAAATGATTGAATGCCTATGTAGAAATAGACCCTTTGAGGTCATGATAAATAAATCTCTAAAATCCAAAATTCCACAAGGAATTAGTAGGTGACATATCCTTCTGAATAATTAACAACTAAGGTAATACAAGATATTATATAGGGCAAAGTAGGCTCCGTTCTAAAAAACATGCAAAATGGAGTTCTGAAATGCTTTGAACCATTTCAGATCCCAAACAGGCTAGCACTTGTCTTTGTTTGGGTGGTGAAAGGGGAGGTTCACTTGGACAAAGAGGCAGAGGATGTAGAAAACCACAAGAGCGTGTTGCTCCCTCTGTCAGTGAATAGAAGCCAGCAGGAGAGCACGTGTACAACTTTCCTTGAGCCCATCAGAGAGCTGAAGTGCAAAGCAACCAAGTAAACTAAATTTCAAAGAGTGACAAGCCTCTCCAAGAGGGGCATAAAGAGTGTTTTATCTTTGACCAAGTGTGGAAGAAAAGGAGGATTCCTTACAAAGCGTTAAGAGGAAATTAGTTAAAATTCTCATGAATTCATAAAGGTCAGCATGGACTAATATGTTGGTTTGAAATAGCTAGGAATTCCAGACACACTTGCTCATAAACTCTTGTCCATGGATGTCTAGCAGGTGCACATGAGAAAGTGTGGGAGTGGGAAACTAGAGAGAGTGAAGTCCTTGCTATGGCAGAGACATGCAGGAGCTGACCAGTTGCCTCGGGGAACAGGCATGAAACCAACAAAACTATGGTACAAGGAAAGTTCAAAGAAGTTCTTCAGAAAGAATGCATATGCTACCAGATGGAAATTTGGAGCTATTTAAGAAATAAACAGGGCTTGAAGAGGTAAAAATAGAGGTACAAATAAAAGATATTTTTTTCTCACTTTTAATCACTTTTAAGGATAACTGACTGCCTAAAGCAAAAATAGTAATAATGTATTATAAAGTTTATAATATATATAGAAGTAAAATGGATGATATCATAACAAAGGATGGCAAAAAAGTAAATGGAATCTGTGTTGTAAGGTTCTTATACTATAGGTGAAAAGCTATAAAATTACTTGAAGGTAGATTGTGACAAGTTAAAGATATATATTGTAAATTCTAGAAAAATTACTAAAAATTTTTAAAAGAGGAACAACTAGTAGGCCAACAATAGAGATAAAATAGAATCATAAAAATATTTAATTAACCCAAAGTTAGGAAAAGAAGAAAAAAGAATAAAGAACCCACGCAACTGATAGAAAATAACTAGTAACGTGGTAGGTTTAAATCCAGCATCTCAACAATCACATTATATATAAATGCTTTAAACACATTTATTAAGAGACAGAAATTGTCAACCTGAATTAGAGAAAGTCCCAACTATATGTTGTCTACAAAAATGCAATTTAAATATAGAGACATATATAGGTTAAAATTATAGAAGAAAAAATACACCACATAAACGCCAATCAAATGAAAGTTGGAGTGACTTTGAAAATATAAAATAAGTAGACTCTAGAACAAGAAATATTGCTGGGAATAAGAGGTACATTATCCTATATAATGAAAGGCTAATATGCAAATAGATGGAATGATGGAACAACCGAACAACTGAACAACCGGTTGCTATGACATGTGCTGACAACCAGGGGGCATGCGCCGAACATGGTGGGCGTTGGCTGCAGCAGGATGGTGGAGCAGGTGAGCAGGAGTGCCAGACCAAGGTGGGGGGCCAGTTGCTGTCATCGGGGTGAGCTTCTGGTGGTTACTGAAAATTCTTTGCTCCCACACGCCATGGTCCCGCCTGGCGCTCACACCTGCTGCTGGCACTGGCCCTGCTTGTACCCGCTGCTGGCACCCGGTGCCTGCCCCTATTGCTTGGCACCATCAGCGGGTATGAGCAGCAGCTGCCAGCCCCAATGCCCCTCAGGGCTTCTCTACCTCCCCCTGCTCCTGAGAAGTGATCAGGGCCGGCAGCCACCTCTCGCACCCACTGCCGGTGCCAGCCCCGCCCGTACCTGCAGCTGGCACCTTGCACTGGTTCCAATTACTCAGCATCGTCAGTGGGTGCAAGCGGCAGCTGCTGGCCCTGATTGCCCCCGAGGGCTTGTCCACCTCCCCCTGCTCCTGAGGGGCGATTGGGGCAGCAGCCCCCGCTTGCACCCACTGATGATGCCAGCCCACTTGCACCCGCTGCTGGCGCCAGCCCCAATCGCTCTGTGCTGTTAGTGGGTGCGAGTGGGTCCGGTGCTGTCAGAATATGGGAGTGGTGGTGGCAGGAGCGGGGCTGTCAGCAGACAGGGGACCCAGGGCCGTAGCAGGAGGGGCCAGGCGGGGGCATGGAGGATGGGCCGAGACCCGCCTCTGTGCCCACCGCAGCCTCACGGCCCACAGTTCCTATCAAGGTGCACAAATTTGTGCACTGGACCCCTAGTATAATGATAAAAAGGCCAATTCCTCAAGGACTTATAGAAACCTGAATGTACCTAACAACATAGCTCCATAATATGTGAAGTAAAAACTAATAGAACTGAAAGAAGTGACACCTTTACGATTATAGATGGAGATTGCAACAGTCTTTTCTCAGTAATCTATAAAGCAAGTAGATGGAAAATTCAATAAGAATATGGAAGACTCAAATAGCACTATCTACCAAGTTGACCTAATTGACATTTATACAACATTCCCCCATACATCAAGAGAATGCACATTTTTTTTTCATGTATACCTTGAACATTCACCAAGATAATCATATTCTGGGTCATAAAACAAATGTGAACAAATTTAGATGATTCAAAACATGTAAAGCAGAATTTCTCAAACTTGGCACTGACATTTGGGGCCCAATAATTCTGGTTGTAGGAAGCTGTCCCGTGTGATTTAAAATGTTTAGCAGCATCCTCAGCTTCTACCCACTGGAAGCCAATCGCAAATCTTTCCCCCTCCTCCCAGTTGTAGCAACCAAACATGTCTGCAGATATTGCCAAATGTCTGCTAAGGAGCAAAATTGTCCTCAGTTGAGAATCACTGATATAAAACATTCTCAAACTACAAAAATAAAACAAATTAGCAAATCAAATCCAGTAGTATAGAAGAAAACACACATTATGACCAAGTAAGTTTATCTCAGATATGCAAAGCTGATTCAATATTCAGCAAATTAAAAGAGCTGCACTAATGAAAATATACTTTATAGATAGGAAACATCATTTGACAAAACTCAGGATCTATTCATAATAAGGCCCTCACTAAATGAACAAAAAGGAACTACCTGATAAAGGGCACCTCCAACTATCACACCTAACGGGGAAAGACTGAATGCTTTCCCCTAAGATCAGGAGAACGTGGCAAGACTGTCTGCTCTCACTGCTCCTATTTAGCATTGTAGTAGAGGTCCTAGCCAATGCAATCATGTATAATCTACACTAATAAAAGACAAAAATGCTAATTGACCATACCTTTGCTACGCCCACCAGCCAATCAGAGCAACTATATGCAAATTAACCCAACAAAGATGGAGGTTAATTTGCATATACCGGCTGGGAGCGAAGACTGAAGACAACGTAGAAGTGAAGCGCTGCAGAAGGGAGCAAAGTAGAGGTGGTGGAGACAGGAACAGAGCCAAGGCGGCAGAGGTGGGAGGGAAACCAGCCGGGCGGAGGGGCGGGAGGGAAGCCTGCCTCAGCGGGTTTCGCTCCCTTCTCTGCTTCGCTCCAGCCGCAGGAAGTTCTATTCTTGCAGGAATCTTCCTGCAACGGGCCTCTAGTCCTATATAATAAAAGCCTAATATGCTAAGTGTCTGGTCGACTGGTCGGCTGTTCAACCATTTAAAGAATAATATGCTAATGATATGTTAAGGCTACTCAACTGCTCACTATGACGTGCACTAACCACCAGAGGACAGACAATCGACTGGTTGACCAATCGCTGTGATGTGCACTGACCACCAGGGGGCAGACAGTCAACCAGTCTACCAGTTGCTATGATGTGCACTGACCACCAGGGGGCAGATGCTCTGACTGGTAGATTAGCTTGCTGCTGGGGTCCGGCTAATCAGGACTGAGTAAGATGGGCCAAACATGCCCTGGAGTCCTCCCGCGGTCCCTCTCCGGCTGGCCAACCTCCCACATCTCTCCCCGGCACCAATCATGCACTGGTGGGGGGTCCCTCAGCCTAGCCTGCACCCTCTCGCAATCTGGGACCCCTCGGGGGATGTCGGAGAGCTGGTTTCGGCCCGATCCCGCAGGCCAGGCCGAGGGACCCCACTGATGCACAAATTCATGCACCGGGCCTCTAGTAAAGAAATAAAAGTTACGCAGATTAGAAAGCAATAAATAAAACTGCCTTTTATTTGCAGACTACATGATTGTCTATGTAGAAATATCTCAAAGAATCTATGCAATTTAAAAAGACACTGCTAAGAAAATGAAAAGGCAAGTCATAGACTTGGAGAAAATATTTGCAAACACACATATCTAATAACAAATTCTTCCATTCGGAATTGTAAAGAACTTTTACAATCAAAGCTAAAATAGCAAACATGTTTTTTTTTTAATATATGGGCAAAATACTTACAAGGATAACTGCACCTAAGAAGAGAAATAAGTGGCAAGTAACATGGAAAGCTGTTCCTCATTATTAGGTACTAGTGGCCCATTGCACAGATTCGTGAATATTGAAAGGAAATTAATTAGAAGAAATACTTTAATATCGCTATTCGCCCTTTCTCTATAGTAGAAGTGTCAAACAAATTCGTGATTGACAATGACAGATCGAAATACACGCATGCGATTGGCGCCAGCGAGAGCTTTATATGTATTGCCCATATGTGAGTCAACTTAGCCTTTTATCTATGTAGAATAAACTTGCTTAATTAGACCTGCTTTCTGATTTAGCTAAACTTTTTCCAGCCCAGTGAAGCATCCCAACTTCTCTTTCAGGTAATTGTCAGCAACACAGCAGTAAATAACAACACAAAGCAGATAATTATTGTAGATCACCCAGGGAGAACAAAGGCTGCATATTTAACTGCAGCAGTATTTGACTATATTCTGTGCAGTGAGAAAACTTGAAGTCATTTTCAAGGCCCACCATTTCTTATTTATTTTTAGTCGGGTCAAGTTTCTAAGCTTTCTAAATCTCTGCTTTCTGGCTAATGAAAAGAAAATAGGATTCCACCGAGTCTCCTATCTGCCTACTCCAGGACTTCTGTGAGGATCAAATGAGATGAGACATGAGAAAAGGCTTCACAGACATTTGGTTAAAGTGTAAAATGTTTGCACCTGGCTATAAAGCAAGTTGTGACCCTGGGCTGAAGAAAGTGCAAGGAGGCTAGTCACTAGGGAGAGGAAGCCAGGCATTGCTACATGACGTCATTACCCGGCGCCCACAGCCACCATTTCCGGGCTGGGCTGGGCTGTGGGCCTCATTTTGTGCCATGGGGTCTCTGCAGTGTTGACTGCGGTTTGGTGGGCTGTCACTCCGGGGTGGTGGCAGGGTCTGTGTCCCACTTGGGGGAAGCCGAGTGTTGCTTTGTCGGCGCCAGGTCCGTGGTGCCGTATCTTTGTAAATGGCCAGTGTGCATCATGGCAGCTCCTGCATTGAGCATCTGCCCCCTGGTGGTCAGTGTGCATCATAGCGACTGGTCGGACAGTCGGAGGGACACTTAGCATATTACCCTTTTATATATATAGATTAGAGAAATGCAAATTAAAACTACCATATGATACCATTATACACCAATTAGAAAGGTTAAAATTTAAAAACGGTCACTACTAACTGCTGCTCTAGATGTTGAGCTACCAAAATTCTCATATCTTGTTGATGAGAATGAAAACTACAGCCACTTTGAAAAAAAACAGTTGGCAATTTCTTATGAAGTTAAACATACACTTACCATACAACCAGAATCCCTTTTCCTACATATTTACCCAAATAAAATATCCACACAAAGACCGATACAAGAATGTTTCTAGCAGTTTTATTCATAGTTACCAAGACATAGAAATAACCCAAATAATCATCAATTGGTGAAAGAATAAACAAATTGTGGTACATCCATACAATGAAATATAACTCAAAAATAGAAAGGAATCATCTCTGATACATGCAACTAAATGCATTCAACTCAAAAACATTATGTTAAGTGAAAAAAGTTTATGTGATATTCTGGAAAAGGCAAAACTAAAGGGCCAGAAATCAGATCAGTGATTTCCAGGAACTAAGAATGAGAGAATAGAAATAGAGGAACTATCTTGATTGTGATGTTTGTTACATGACTGCATAGGTTTTTCAAAACACCAAATTATACAAAAAGTCGAATTTACTGCCTATAAATTGGACCTTAATAAACCTGACTTAAAATAAAAATAATATTGAAAAAAAACCATCTTTAGAAACATCATAGTATCTTATGGGGTGTTTTGTGGAACATTCAGAAAGAAAAGACCCATAAACGAAGCCTGGAGAGAAGCTAAAATATGAATTCTGCTCTATTCTAGAATTCAGTACCAGAAAAAGAATTGAAAAATAACAAAAATCAGCTCTGCTCCTCCAAATCACAAAGTGTATATCCTGTTATCTTGTCTATTTTAATTAATATTTGACATTCTTGGTTATAATAATTAATTAAAATGTTTCTTACATGAAAGCAATTTTTCTATATTCCTAGAAAGCAAGAAACTGCATTATGGTTTAATTATTAATTTACAGATAACATTCAATCATTCATAATGGGTACACAGTTTTCTTGTCTCTTCAGAAAGTATTCTTCTAGAATTTAGAAGAATCTAGATCAATTCATTTTCCCTTCCTGCCCTTTGTCACTGCCCATATTCTCTATACTTTGTTTTACATAAAACCTCCTATTCAATAGAGTGGTATCAGTACCTGTATAAAACCCAGAAACACAATATTATAAATTACTAGGACAGAAGTAGAGCTTCAAATAACCTAGTCTAATTCCCTATTTACATGTACTGGTTGTCCCAGTTGGTCAGTTGACAATGTGTGCACAGTTGGATGTATGCAATTCAGGGAGATGTGGGGATTTTATTCTTTTTTAAAAATATGTTCTTATTGATTTTTAGAGAGAAAGAAGGGAGAGGGAGAGAGAGAAACATCAATTGGCTGTCTCCTGCTTGCTCCGCATTGGGGATCAAGCCTGCAACCCAGGCATAGGGAACTGAACCTGTGTCATCTCAGTGCACAGGAGTACACTCAACCAACTGTGCCACATAGGCCAGAGTGAAATTTTATTCTTGTAATGGACTGTGGTAGTGAACATTTGAGATACAATCTGGAGACTCAGAAAAAAAAAATTGGTGTTGATTTGAAGATGATTGCCCATATCAATGGGTGGGGCAGAGACAGAGTGAAACTACGTTCAACACCCTGGTTTTCCTTCCAAGCTTATTTGCCTTGAGAAATAGTTATTATTTAAAGAAAACAAAAATCTTTACCTATGTTATTTTCTTTATCTAAAATCCTTTTATCTCCGTTACCTGCTAACTCCTACTCATCTTCAGGTCTTAGCTTACGTGCTATTGTTCCCACATGTAAGGATCAAGTTCCTCCTTTTACCTACTCTCCTGTACTTTGTCTTGTAGCACATAGCTTGATTTTAGTGATTAATCAAACAGTTGTGATTAGTGTTTTTAAAATCTGTCTCCCAACTTAAATATATGATCTATAAAAAATGGACAATATAATTCTTGGTGACCACTGTTCGCCTAATGCCTGATTCTGTGTCTTATGCAGAATAGGTGCTCAACAAGTGTTTGATTTTCCACTAGGGAAGTGGTTTTCAACCTGTGGGTCACGACTCCTTTGGGGATGGAACGACCCTTTCACAGGGGTTGCCTAAGACCATCGGGAAACACATATTTTCGATGGTCTTAGGAACAGAGACACCACTGCTCCTCTATCCGTCTCCAGGTGGGTCCTCCCACATGCAGATACGCCCACATACGAGTACCCGACGTGATGACATCATTGCGCCAACCCCATCACATACACCCTGTACAAATATAGGTGTATGTGACAGGGTTGTCGCCATAATGTACTTATTCAGACCAGTCACATATGTGTAGAGAGCAGCTACTGTGTAGAAAGCAGCT
>NW_005367989.1:510030-579894 GCF_000412655.1 Myotis brandtii
GTTCTCAACCTGTGGGTCGTGACCCCTTTGGGGGTCGAACGACCCTTTCACAGGGGTCGCCTAAGACCATCGGAAAACACATATATAATTACATATTGTTTTTGTGATTAATCACTATGCTTTAATTATGTTCAATTTGTAACAATGAAAATACATCCTGCATATCAGATATTTACATTACGATTCATAACAGTAGCAACATTACAGTTATGAAGTAGCAACAAAAATAATTTTATGGTTGGGGGTCACCACAACATGAGGAACTGTATTAAAGGGTCGCGGCATTAGGAAGGTTGAGAACCACTGCAGTAGGGGATTGCTGGTCATGCTGCATAAATAGCTTAACTCAATGTGCAGCAAAAACCCAAACCCAAACCCAAAACTAAAAGCAAAAGATGTCCATTTGAATCCTAACACTATCATTTACTTGCTAATGATTTGGGGAAATATATATAAACATTCTAACCATTATTTGTCCTTTAAATGCATCTAGTAACAATGAATAGAGGTATGTAATGTGCCTGAGAGTGTACTTAGAATATAGTAGGTAGTCAAAAAAAAATTACGGAATCGATCCATTGTTTTTTGCACTGAATCACAGTGCTGCCCTTCTCACTCTTTATTACATTACATTTTAAAAATGTTTTTATATAAAACAAGTCAAAGTAAAATATACATTTAAGACTCAAAAATTAATTTATTAAGGTGAACTCTATGAAAATGGTGATGTTTGACTGTCATTCAAAATTGGCAGTTTCAAGTGGTTCAAACTACTTGATGATTTTGAATTCTAAGTATGTATATTTTCTTTACGTTTGTCCTTTTGTAAACAATGTGAATGCAATTTGATGACAGAAAAACTCACCAAACACTGTTTCTTGGTTCCCCGTTACGTAAAGGATAGTCTTAACTCCATAGCGTGTTGTTCAAGCCTCTCTAATGTGGCTTCAATCTCCACTTTCATCCATATTTTCTAATCCCCTTTTCCACCCTGAGCTCAAATCATACCAGATGATTCATTACCTAAGTACAGCTTGTACTTTTGTGAGTCCATGCCTTGGCTCACACTGCACCCTCCCTCTCTTTGGAATTACCTTTCAGCATTTCTATCAACACATTGTCTATCCCTTAAGATCCTGTTCAAATGCTATTTCTTAGTCTCTCTGTGCCTCTCCCTCCTCAACCACTACTTCGGATAACCCGTCTTATGTTAACGCTAATTTTAGACAGGGTTTTCTATTGAGCCAAATTGTTGTCTTCTGAATGGTAGGCCCCATATGTTAGCCATCTTTTTGTGCATCCCACTACCAGCTCTATCCAAGAAAACATCTAAAACAATATCCTTGGTCATACTCTGAAGATGTATATTTTTGAGTGACATAAATCAATAAAAGTCACTAAATATATATTGAAGGGATGAAAGTGGAAGGCTTGAAAAGTAAAACTTTTTTTTAGGATACTATAATGAGGTAAAAGGATTTACCTTGGGCAAGTTTATGTGATATTCTGGAAAAATGGACATGTGACCAGGTGTGAGGGATCTTATTAGTTTCTTATTTGAGTGATGGAAATGGTCTAAAACTGGATGGTGATGATGGTGAGCAACTTGCTTAATTTACTAAAAATTATTGAATTGTGCACTTAAGATAGGTGAATTTTCTGCTATGTAAATTATATCTCAAGAAACTATTTAAAATCTAAAACATAATTGAAAAACATTAAAAAGCGTATTACTTTCTATAGCTCCATCTATGACCACAATTTAATATCATCTTGGTTTTATTATTAATAAAATTAATAAATCCTAAAGTACATAGATAATTTATTGAAGGTTAACTGACCCAAGTAAACGTTACATAGAGCTATGTTTCCAAACCTACTGTGTTGAAATGGAATATTTTCTTTTCTAAAAACGAAATCTCAAAATGACATTGAAGTTGGTTTCCAGTACATTTTTATTACTAAAAAATCAATACTTAATCATAGCAGACTTCATAGATTATTTATTTCCAGAACATTCTTTCACTCTGGATGGAGGTAGTGTATTTAAACTCACAAACACTAATTTAAGAAATACATTTGGGAGTTCTTTTTTAAGGTTTGTGAATGACTCACTCTGTGGCCAGGTTATTTATTTACTTCTTTGTTGCTTACAAATCCCAAATTATAAAAAGTATGTAAAATTTGCCATGTGCTATTTCATATAGCATTTTGATAGCAAGATATATAGACCAAGGTTTTATGAAATGTAAATTCTATGTTATTTGCATTTTGACTTAAAAAATTATGAACAATGAAGTAATTATGTGTTTTAAAGAAGGTTTTGCTTTTTTGAATAATGTTGTCATTGTAATCCGACCCGTGAATGGTGAGTACTTCCTTGACAGGCAACATTAATTTATATGTTTGCTTTTAATTAGATAATCCTTTCTGAATAAATAATAAAAAAATCTTAAAAAATTTCAGCTTTAATGGTATGTCAGAAACAGCCCTAAGTTGATTACATAAATGGAAATAAAAACATTAAAAAAATATTGTCAGTGACCATTCAAGTCAGGATTATTCCTTATGTGGGCTATTTGTGCCTTGTATTTTTCCATCCACCTACCTATGTTTGGACCATTTCCCAGCCCATTTCTGTGGAATGGAAAGCAGAGCATGGCAGGAGAAATAAAATGTAATGAAGTTCAAATCCTTACTTTTGGCTACTTGTGAGCAACTGGAGGAAGTGGTTCCAAGTGAATTTTAACAGCAGGTACTGAAGTTTGTTGAATAGGAATGGTTTTAATTTGCTCACATTGTCCCATGAACAGGGGGTAGCTGAGGATGAAGTGATTGACTGATGACATTTAAAGCATATAACTGAGTGAGAATAATTCCTACCCCAAGTACAAAACAAGCAAAAAGTACAAACACCCCTCATAACCAGGTGGCTTTAAACTATAAACCAAAATCACTCTTTCTAATTGGCTGGATACATTGGTATTCTGTTTGAACTTTTAACAGAACCACAGTCTAAATATCAGAGCAAGGACCTGCTTTCAAATGAAAATGCTTTGTAGTGTTGAGAATTTCTTGTGCAGTTTATTCAAACTTCTCTGAATTGTAAAGTTCTGCTATAGCAATGGGCAGTGAAGAGAAAGATGAGGGGGATGAAAATAAACATGTAATTTAAAATCTGTCCGAGATCCAAGAGTTAAGTCCCTTTATTCAAGAAAGTTGAGTCATGGGCAAACCGCAGGTGGTCAGGGAGTGGGTGAACCATGACACATCTGTTTCTCGTAAAGCCAGGCTGTGCCATTCTAGAGCCTTTTCCTTTTTCTGAATGAAATACATTTATGTGGGAACATGTCAGAGCTGGTACAGGAAAAACATTAGTTTTCGCTGGCACACTATGCACTTATGATTTGCCTAATGCAATACTTGGGCCTTCTTGCTCCCTCTAAACATTTACCATGTACATTCACTGAGCATTCCTGGCAAGTCTGTGATGTCAACAGGGGCCAGTTTTTCTAATACACTGTGCTCTCCATTACAAAAATCTATAATAATAAAAGGGTAATATGCTAATTAGACTGGACAGCCAGACATCCTTCCAGACAACCTTCCGGACGAAGCTGGGACTGTGAGGGCCGAGGCAAGCCGCCGCGGCTGCGAGGGTCGAGCCCCTTGCATGAATTTTGTGCATTGGGCCTCTAGTTTGTTTATAATCGCTTTAGGAACATCTGCCTGATTTAATGAAATTTTCACCACCCCCACCCCCTATTAATGCATTTTTATTAGTATGGGCCTCATAGCTATTGATGAAGGTACAAACAATAGCAAAAACTCAAACTATCAAAGACCGAAATGGAGAAATGTAGTCACCTCTCAGTTATGATAGATGAACGTAAAGTCAGTAGTGCTTCTCAAACTTTAATGTGCATGTAGATTACGTGAGGATCTTGTTGAAATTCAAATTCTGATTCAGTAGGTCTGGGGTGAGGCTCAAGATTCTCATTTGTAAGAGGCTGCCAAATAATATTCTGATGAAACACCTTTTAAATAAATTTAAAAAAATCCTAGGGACAGTTCCTTACCAGGGAGATTACAACTAACCAGAACATATTGAAGCCAGGTTGGTTTATTTCAGCTCAAATCATCTCTTTTCCTAGCTCTTCTGAGTACTTGCATTCAGAAAAGTTTGGGATAAAAAAATGATTGCACATCAACTGTATCAAGTTCATGGACAGTGACCGCTTTCCCAATCCCAACATCCTTCTCCCTCTTTTGAGGTCTTCCGATCCATTTCATTCCTAATAAGCCATCTTATAACTTAAGAAATGTATGAATTGGATACTGCAAAAAAAACTGGGGATTTTCTAATGTAGGAGTTTTTTATGGAAATGGTGATGTGAAATGAAAAGTCCTACTGAACTACAATTTGAGGAGCTGACAATTTTCTTACTTCATCTCATTTATTCTCTGCTTAAGGGAAAGTCACTTCTTTACTTAGAAACTGGAATGATCTTGCTCTACCAATTTAACAACACAGTTGATGATGTCCAATGAGTTCTCATGCAGGACAGCATTTGGAAAACATTTTTTTAAAAACATTTATACAAAGTAAGTCATTATTTCAAGATGTATGAACAATGGCAATTCATATGTTATGTAACCAACTAGACTGTAATGTAATTGAGCACTGGAATTATCCATTACACTACTATTTTTTTAAAAATATATTTTATTGATTTTTTACAGAGAGGAAGGGAGAGAGATAGAGAGTTAGAAACATCGATGAGAGAGAAACATCGATCAGCTGCCTCCTGCACATCTCCTACTGGGGATGTGCCCGCAACCCAGGTACATGCCCTTGACCGGAATCGAACCTGGGACCTTTCAGTTCGCAGGCCGACGCTCTATCCACTGAGCCAAACCGGTTTCGGCGCACACTACTATTTTTATGACCTTGCATCTTCAGTCATTTAGTCCAATGCTAGATATCACAGTATTCTAAAAATAATAATTCAGATGATGAATAAATTGGTTGACAGAAAAAGAGATAAAGTTGTAGTATGTGATGCTGACATTTGAGCCTACTGCTAGCTTGCCATTGTGAAATAGAAGGAACTAAAACTAACAAAGAGGTTCTTTTTTTTAAATTGATCAAGATTTGTTATTATTTATTTTTTCATTTATTTTTAATCCTCACCTGAGGATATTTTTCTATTGATTTTTACAGAGAGTGGAAGAGAGAGAGAAAGACAGAGAGAAACATCGATGTGAGAGAAACACATCGACTGGTTGCCTCCTGCACACGCCCTGACCAAGGCCCGAGCTGGGGAGAAGCCTGCAACCCAGGGACATGCCCTTGACCGAAATTGAACCAGGGACGCTTCGGTCCACAGGCCAATGCTTTATCCACTGAACCAAACCAGTTAGGGCACAAGGAGGTTCTTAATCTCTTTTGTGTCATGGGCTACTCTGACAGTCCCAAGAAGCTATGGAACCATTTTATTAAATGCATAAAATAAAGACATTACAATGAAAACAAATACATATAAATTATTATAAAATATTAAGAGGATTCTTTATTAATGCATTAAATAACAAGGTCCAGCAGCAGGTCCCATTAACTAACATAATTTTGAAGTGGTGGTGAGTATAAATTACATTTTATGTATTTTTAGTAACTGTGTTGTGATTTTTAAAGGATCTATGATTTTTGTTGGTGCCAATACTAACTGTGGTTTGTAGTTTACATTCGTAATTGATGGCGGTATCAAATATTAAAGTTGGTGAAAATAAAGATTCTTTCCCAGTTCTGGACCTTAGGTTATAAAACCCTGAACTAGAGACAGGTAAATCTTAGAGTTATAAAATAATATAATCCTTAAGAGACCTCAAAATCCCTATCCTTGTCTCCTTCTAGGCAAGATTTACACTACCACATATTAACTTCTGTTACTATAATTGTAAAGGTTTGCAGTTCTGCTGGGTAGAATCAAGTAGTTTCATTACTTTATGAAATGTATGACATTCAGTAGTTTAACATAGTCATGCAGTATAAAAGGGTGCTATTGCACCTCAATTTATTATCTGGCACTTGTGGGTCTCAATTTATTATCCTAAATGGAATTTACTAACTTTTTCTATTATTACAATACTCAAATTATATTAATGTTGCTTTGAAAGAAAAGGTGGTGCTCCAAGATTTTCCTTAGATTAAAAGAAAAAGCATTTAACTAAAAGTATCCAATGTAGTTATTGAAGAGTTAGAGGGAAAAATAATTCTAAGTATCTTCATTAAGAGCAGTTTCAACCTTGTTTTCTTTTACGTTTGCTTCAGATTCAGTTTAATGACAGCTACCATTAGTATCTGTCAGCAGATCCCTGACAGAGGTGGGAAATAGTGAGTCACCCTTGATCACTGCATGTCTACTCTGGTTCATCTGAACTGCCTCCCAATGCTTTCAGAAAAAAGTAGAAGTTTGATAAGACCCACTGAGAAAATCATGAGAAAGAGAAGAGCTGATATCAAGGAACCAGGCCTTAGATCAAGTAAACAATGATGCAGAATTTTAACGAAAGTGGCAATCAGAACCAAGGGGGAAATTATTATCTGGCAATCAGAATCGTGATGAAATTAGTATCTGTCATATATTTTTAGGCTGGGAGAGAAGGTATTCCATAGGATCCTGCCGGAGAATTACAGAAAATTTTCAATAGTGCCGCTGTTATGCATTGAATTGTACCCCCAAAAGATAGGTGAAGTCCCAACCTCTGGTACCTTTGACTATAACCTTATGTGGAAATAGAGTCTTTGCAGATGTAACATAGTTAAGATGAAGTCACACTGGATTAAGGTAAGCCCTAAATCCAATGACTGGTGTCCTTAGAAGGAGAGAAAAATTTGCACAGATACACAGGGAGACAAGGAAAACAACCATGTGATGACAGAGGCAGAGATTGGAGTGATGCAGCTACAAGCCAAGGAACGCCAAGGGTTGCTGGGAACTATGAGCAGCTAGGAGAATGCAAGGAAGAATTCATCCCTGGAGCCTGCAGAGAAAATCTGACCTTCTGACACCTTGATTTCAGGCTTCTGGTCTCTGGAACTTTGAAAGAATAAATCTGTTATTTTCAGCCACCTGGTTTGTGGTAATTTGTTATGGCAGCCCTAAAAAATAGAATCCAACCACCTTTCCTTTAAGAAAAGTTGAAAATCCATTATGATCACCAACAAGGTAGCACTTTAATTTCTGTTTCAAAAAGTTGCTTTCATTTCAAACCAAAATATAGCTCAGTTTAAAGAGAGAATGGCTGTAACATTCCTGTAAATATAGGCTAAAATTTAGGAAAAGAAATGAAAAGTTGCAAGTACCGTATCTGATCCTAGCTTGCTGGCATTATTGAAAGACAATGCTGAGTGATTTGGGGTGGCTCCTAGAAATTGCAAGAAGTGTGAAAGACATAGCACTCACTTACTTTAAAGATATAATGTTTTATTGATCTGATGCTATAATGAATTTTAAGTCTGGAGAGCGCAATTCAAGCAATTAACTGATTAGAGGTGACAAAAGAAGTATGATGGGGCCAATGATTTCCTAATTGACCTTTTCAGTTTTAAGGAGCAATTGTACACATAGAAAGGGATATAGTTTCCCAAATTCCTTTCATTGCTGGATTTTTAAATGGCAAAGCAAAAAGACAAAGAACAAAAGAAACAGAGACACAGAAAAGCTGAGTCATTAGATTAAAAGGTCCTGATATTTTAGCAAAAACAACATAAAAATGTACTCATTAAGAATAGCCCAGACATCAGAATTTCTGAGTTGGATTTTTTCTTCTTTGCATATTAGTTCCTCTTTTCCTCTTCACAAATCCACATCCTTCCTATTTTTCAATATGCAGTTCTTAACTTTGTTTCCAACAAAACCTTCCCCAGTCTAGCTGTATGGGTCCTCAGCAAGCCTGGTATCCTTCTGCCTTTCTTCCTGTTTTCTCATTTTTATATATATTTGTATGCATACAAATATATATGTACTATATATATATAAACTGTTTCTAATAACAGTGCATGTGCCTTGATTTTTATTTATTTCATATCATAACACCTCTATTTCTCAAATCTTGGCTGCATACTTCCACAGTTCATAGTAGAAAAAAACTACATAAGGGTGTTCCCTACTACTGTAAGGCAAATAGAGAACACCTACTACTGTATTTTGCCCTACAGGGTAGGGTCGAAAGTAGGTATGGAAAATAATACAATAATTAATGAATAATAATACAAGAATAAACTGTTCTCACAACTGTAAATCTACTTTTGCCCCACCCTGCATAATTTCATCACTAAGTTTGTGTTAGAATAAATAAATTACAGTTTTACATTTAAATACCTGCGATTCTGTTAACTCTCCTCACATATATGCCTGTTCCCCTCTGTATCTGGTGCCAGAACTTCCTCACTCACCAAGAGGTTTGATGTAGCCACGTGACTTGCTTTGGCCAGTGAAATGCGGGCATATGAGCCAATTTGGTGTGCTATTTCTGGGAGAAAGTTTTAAGTGCCAGTGCCTAAATTGCCAGCATCTTTCCTCTCACCTGGTGATTGTGGAAGCACAAGTTAGCATGGAGCATTGAGTCTGGTCTCACAGGATCTCATGGGGATTACAGAGACCAGCTCCCACAGTTGCTAAGCAAGAAAGAAAAATAAACTTTTTCAAGCCTTTGAGATTGGGGCTTTGTTGTGTGTTTTTATTGTTGTTTGGTTTTGTTACCACAGCAAAACCTAGCTTATCCTGAGAAATAAAATAACAAAAACTCACACTGAATTCAATATTTTATTTTCACCTAGTTATTCCTTCTCCATAAAATAGGCAGGGTTTAGATGATAATGACCAAGTCACCAAAGAGAAAGCTAAGGTTTAGTGTTACAGACCTGGTAAGAATACAAATCAGAAAGTTGAATCTAGGTCCAGCATTCTTTCCTTTATAAGTTGCTTAATATAGCATATAAATATAGTCCTAACAGCAAAGACGGGATCTGGATTTTAAAAGGGCATATGTTTACTGCAGCATAATATGGTGTGGTCACTACCAGGGAAGCTAATAAATTGAATTTGTGAATTTGCCATCATGTTCTGTTTTCATCTATTACATTGCATAATGGAAAATGACAATGAATGGGTTTTTATTTACTACAAACTTATTTTAAAATTCAAATTATAAAGCTGCATGGCAATGTTAGATTAAATTTCATTAAAATTCTATTAACATAATTAAATTACAATTTAATGACTAAAATGAAAAACACTTAATAAAATGAATTATTTATATTATGAAAGATTTCATTAATTAGACTTAATATTTAAATTAATTCATTACCAGTAGAGAAAAACTATAGCTTACTTATCTATTAATGCTTTTCTGTATATAGTTACACTTCTATTTCTATTCCATACTTTTATCTTTAAATCTTCTTAGTATTTCATGACTGCTGCTATATTACCTGAAGTCAAGAGTGCATTTTAGATCAAGATGCATCTAAACTGATCAAAGGTCTTTGAAGAATTTTGTGCAGAAGCTATAGAGAATAGCCTTTAACATGGACAATTTCAAGATAAAAATGCTGTTGGATAATTTCACCCTTAAGAAGAATTTTTCATTTTTGTTGACTGATTTTATTTTTTAAAGAAGCAATAATATTTAAGAAATCTTTTGGTTACAGTGTAAGAGGCATAAAAATAAGCAGAAGCCCACACTCCCTAGGTCTAAAAGCTATCCGGGCAGACCTGTGGTAAACCAGATAGCTGGGTACGTTATGTTCATTTCTGCATCTGGACTTCCCCAAAGGCTCTCACAGAAATTCCAGCTAAAGGGCATGGCCTCAAAAGTCTACCAGTTCTGCTTGTTTATGTCCCTGTACTGTCCAAACTCACTTTACCTGCTCATTAAGAATAGTAGAGTGTTTAAAAAACAACTGAGGTCAGGTGTAAGGTTATTGAATGTTCATATAAAATAATTTATATTAGCAACAAAAGCATATCACTGCCAAATCATGAATACAAATAACCAGATATCAGTCCATGAACTACCTGTAAATCTTGAGCAGATCGTACTTAGGGAGCTGTGGTTATTTATATCAGATACTATGAAGAAAGCTGATCTCCTGTAGGACAGCTGATATAAATAGCAGTAGAAAGAGGAGCAGGGGAAGTCACATTTGTATATGTGAGCAGATCAAGTAGAAGTTTTGCAACCCTTATGAACTCTGAAAACTATTTCTAAGATTGCGTACAACAGCATCTATTATACAAGGGAAGTTTTACTGCATTACATTTTAAGAGCAATACAAATTCTTTGGTGATCTTTGAATTGCATTGCATTAAATATTAAAATGACCTATTACCATAAAGGATACTGAAGCTATGTTCTAACCAGCCTTCCCCCACTGCTCCACCCCTAGGGAGATTTCACACACCACCTCAACCCCATCACCATCATCACCAAATCGCTCTAGAATATTTGATAGCCAAGTCTAAAATTCATCTACAAAGCAGGAACCTTCAGTTGCTTCCCTATTGTATAAAAGCTAGTGGCATGTATGGGATGAAAGGCATAGCATAATGGGGGATCCGGGTAGGATGGGGTGTGGGTATGTGGCAGAGCTCTTTAACCAGCTGGCATTAAATTGTCCCTAAAGCTTAAACAGAAGATCATATCCTTCAGAGTTAGGGAATAATGGAGCTAGGTTTTTCTGATTCTCTAGTAACTTTCAGATTTCCCATTCCCTCCTGACATGTCCTTTAGCAATTCGCTTCAGTAAATATATAGGTTTGAGTTTTGTTTTTTCCTTGAGATCTCTAAGTCTTCCTGAAGAGCTCTTTAATTTCTAGTTCAGTTGCGTGGGATAAGCCAAGTTTCCTCTTATTTTGCTGCTTTACAGTGTATGAAGACCATGCTCACATTTCCTAAGGTATGTTTTCCCTATTCTGATGCTTCCAAGTTTTGCTACTTAAAGTGAGTCTGTGAATCAGAAGAATTAGTATCACTTTGGAACTTGTTATAAATACAAATTCTCACCAGTTCCACCTTTCCAGCCTAGTACATCAGAACCTGCGTTTTAATAAGATTCCCAGGAGAGTGATATGATCATATACGTTTGAGAAACAATGCCCTAAGAGACATTCGGATTCTTTCTTCCCTAGTCATTCACCCTTTGGAACTCTTTTTCTCACAGGTTGCCTCCAAAGGAGGTCAAAAGTTGAGGGGCACCATCAGTCTTCTTGGTTATGTATTACTATTAGAAAGGCCACCGAAAAAGAAACATTATATGACCTCAGGGGACACTTGAGACCTTAATCATTTACTGCGCAATCTTATATCTAAGCTCAAGCCAACTAAGGTTCAACTCATTGCCAATCAATTTTTCTGAGCATTCTGACTCCTATTTCCCACTCTCAGAGAAAGGACAAGCACATCAGTGACTCCACCCAAACTCCCATCAGAGACTCTCTTGCCTAACTTACAGGTAACTAATGCCATCCTCACATTGTTAAGCCCTGCCTGTAGAGAGAGCCCTCTAGTTGTGTTACTTCAGCTAAAAAGTTCATTATACTGCAAGCCCTAGAACATGATCTCCAAAACAATCAAAATTCCTACAACCATTCCTAGGCCTCACTCCCAAAAGATGCTCAATTACAGCATTAATAAAGTCATACTTAGAGGAAAAGGGAAAGGATTAGACATGGACACAAGACCTGACAGAACTTAGCAGCAAATAACTAGGGTTCTACCTAGAGTTCAAGGTATAAGATGGTACCAGCAGCTTGTTAAAGCTTTCAGCAGACAAGTCTACTTCTTAGAATCTTTTCTTTCATTTGCATAACCATACTTGGGAAAGTCTTTATCCACCCTTTGATTCTCTACTCAGAATCTCATCTTTCTCATGTGCTGGGTGAACATGGCTCTATCTTCTCACTACATAGTCATAAAACTACTTCTTGGACTTGGTCTGTCATTGAGCAGCTCATTTTAGCTGTTGTAACAGTCTTCAACTCAGATGACAGCTGCAGACTGCTTCATAGTATCCCAATACAACAGCTCCCCTTTGCAAATCTATTATTTAGAGAGAATTTCTAGTTACTGAAAGACAAAGTAATACTGGCAGTTACTCTGAGTTTCTTTCCTCCTCTCAGAATGATTCAGGCTTGGTCTCCCTTAAGAACCTTCCGCAATCTGCTTCTCCACTAGATAATTTAATTCCTGCAATCAGGTCCTCTCACTCATCTAATGTTTCCAGTGCCTTGACCTGGCAAATAAGAGGTACTCAATAAATATTTTTGAACTGAAGATAATTGGAATGGAAAAACTAGGCTCTCCGAAGATGCTACTGTATCCAAGGAAGACATCAAAACTGATTTGAGAAGGCTGAGGGATTACTGTATAAAAATTTGGAAATCCTATTTCTCTGGTAGGTACGTCTGTTTTTTTTGGTGGCTGACACTTTTATTTCAATCTGGTGATTTCCTGAGCAGAGAACCCGGATAAGTCTGCCAAGACACCTGACCACCAGAAACTGTGAGATAATAAACTTATTTGGTTTTTGAGCTGCTAAACCTGTGGCAATTTTGTACGTTGCAATAGATAACTAATACAATAGCCTAAGCTTACAATGCTGTAAATATTCTTAAAAACAAGAGTTAAACTTTATTTTCTCATTTTACAGATTTATAGTGTCTGAAGCAGACACTAAATGACATCAATTCCTGGGACCATAAAATAGTGGAAGAGCTGCTGTGAGAATTAACAGCTTCTGAGCCCTAAGCTCTCGGCTCACTAAACTTACCATCTGTAGCTCTGTTGCCTTCTCTGATAGAGAAACAAATTACTTAGGGGACTATGATTTTCTTTAACTGTTGTATTTGTAAAAGTGGTGTCTGTTTATCATTTCTAAGAAAGAACGGGTTTTTAAATGAAATGTAGTGAAGCGGCAAAAGCTCAGAGTTCCTCTTATGAAATGAAAGACATTCAGAAGCAATAGAGACTAAGCAGAGAAAAACCAAAATGAGAAGTTAGTGGAAAGGTCATTGGTAGAACAGGATGTGATAAAATTAAAAATTTTTTCCTTATATCTTATTTATTGGTCCCATACAATGCATTAAAAATGTGGTTTCAGTCCTTCAGAATAACACTGTTATCAGGTTTTTTTGGCAGGTACACTATGGAATTACCCAAACGAGAACTGATTTCTATATTTTCCCACAACTATATCCTTTTCATAACTCTTATATTAATATCTAATTTTAAAATATTTTTTAAATATACTTTATTCTTTAGAACAGTTTTAGGTCCACAGCAAAACTGAACAGAAAATAGAGATATCCCATGTAGGCTGTGCACCCATTTATGCCCAACCTCCCACATTATTAATATTCCCTACCAGAGTATAACATTTATTGAAACTGATGAATCTACATTGATACCCCATCATCACCCAAAGCCCATAGTTTGTATTCGAGTTCATTCTAGTGGTGTCAATTCTATGAGTTTCAACAAATGTATGATGTCATGTATCCATCATTAAAGTATCACACAAAATAGTTTCACTCCCTAAAAATCCTCTGTGCTCTGCCCATTCACCACCCTCCCAGCCCCCAACCCCTGGCAACCTTTTATCTTTTTACTGTCTCCATAGTTTTTCCTTTTCCAAAATGTCATATAGTTGGAGTCATTAGTATATAGTTTTTTCAGATTCAGGCTTCTTTCACTTAATAATATTCATTTACATTTCCTCCATGTCTTTTTATGTCTTGATTGCACATTTCTTTTTAGTACAGAATAATATTCCATTGTCTAGATGTACTACAGTCTATGTATTCATTCTCTACTTGGTTTGAATTCCTCTTTAAAATATTTTTATGCTACCCTCCAAAGTCTTATATTTTACCATGGAAAGTAATATAATAAATCCAATGCAGCAATAGACAGAAAAAAATCAAGAAAAATAACAACAAATATGGGAATTGAAAATCTTACCAATTTATTTTTATAGTTTTGAATATATTGAAAAATATTGAATGGCTATTGTTGAGAATCTAAAATGTAATGTAGTATTTTTATATACTTATAGTCATTTTAAGAGTAAAAGTTTGTACCCCAGAATATCTGGATTCTATACTGAAGTTTCTAAGAATTGAAAGCGGCCCCAGAACTCCTCCTCCAGGTGAATGAGGCCTCAGGCCCTGAGGCTGTTTTAAATCTGAAGGACTTGGAGGGTCAATGGCTTCAGTCCTCCTTTATCAACAGATAATTTTTGCCCTCTAAAATAGTATTTTTCAAACTTTCTTCACTCAAATTATAAGTAATACATTCTGTATTCTCCATCTCTCCTCCCTCCACCCTGAGACACACACTTACACAAACACACACACATACACATTGATGGTAGGCTTGGCCATGTGACTTGCTTGGCCTCTGGAATGTAAACAGAAGTAGTTGAGCAGAGGATTAAAATGTTCTTGCTTGATTGGGGCTTTGACACATTTCCTCTGCCTTTTGCCATGAGGAGACTATGCCTCATAGATTTCTGGTCCAAGGAAGGTGAAAGAAAGGTTTAATAGACCTAGACTAAAATTGCAACTAAAGCCAAGTTGAGGGCAGCTTAGATAAACCAAACACCAACTAATCTCACCTTTGACAAGAATTTTAAAAGGTGCCTGTTTATTTGAACATTGAAATTTATGAAAACATGCCATTTGTTGTAAGAAGGTGACAGTATTAAAAAACAGATTTTATTTATAGTTTACAAATATCTTGGCTTTTCTGATAAATAAGGAATCATGCTATTATTATTAAGTACATTCTTTTTTATCAAATTACATACCTTTTTTAGATTGTGTGAGATGAGAATTTTTATATACAATGAATCCATGCATTCTACATGTGAATTACTTTGGCAGTAAGACATTTTAGAAACTGTACTAAGAAAAAAATGACAATAATGCACCAATTTTTGTTATGTAATAAACTATCTGATACAATATGGCAGATTTTATAAATTATCTTTACTGTAAAATCAAATATTCTAATCTTAACTGGGGTTCTTGAAAAATTAAAAATTAAAAAAAATATTTTTTCCTCCTATGCTTATTAAAGAAAAGTCATGCCCTACTATATATACTACTTTTAAATTAATCAGTGAAATCCCTCAACAAAAACAGCAATCAATATGATCAATTAGTTTTGGCAGCTTGTGTAAGAAGAGGAAAAATGATTGCTACTTGAACTTCATTAAATATATTAAACGTTTATGCATTTTTGGAATTTATATTTACATATTAAGAGTTGAATATAACTCAGTGTTATCTTGTCATCAGATTACAATATAATTTGATACTTCATTAAAAAGACTATTTTAAAAGATATCATGGTTCCTCCTTTAGCTGAATTTTTTTCTTTTAAATTTCTTTTTTTTAAAAAAAACCCTTTATTGTTGCAAGTATTACAGATGTCACTTTTTTTCCCCATTGACCCCTCCTAGCCTGCACCCTTATTCAGCCCCAGACCTTCAATACATTATTGTCTGTGTCCGTGGGTTATGCATATGTGCATACTAGTTCTTTGGTTGATCTCTTCCTAACTGCCTTCCCTCTGAGATTCCTCAGTCTGTTCCATGCTTCTATGTCTATTTTGTTCATCAGTTTATTTTGTTCTTTAGATTCCACATATGAGTGAGATCATGTGTTTAGCCGATTTTTTTTAATGAATCATGCTTAGGGGAAAGTGGGGAAAATTGTAAGAAAAAAATACATCTTTTATTTTAGTATATAAACCAATTTTTAACATATTCTTTAAGATAGTTTAGTAACTGCTTCATAGGTGAGCTAATATATTATTAGGGATATATCAAGTTGTTTAAATTTGTTGTTTCCCTTTTCTAATGCAACCATGTTATAAAGTATAGCATAATTTATATTTCTGCTCTGGAGCCTATGGTAAGTTAAACAATATATTTTCTATTTGACTTCAAATGCCTCTTGTTAACTGAGAGAAACCCACACCCAGAGGGCACACAGACAGACATTTTTCACAAGCATGAACTATTGCTTATTTATTTAAGAGTAAAACCACATGTCACGAAGTCTATGGTAGTACAGACTTGATTCAGCACTGCCTCTCAATTCTCAGCCATGGCACTCAGGCATGGTGACTAAGGAGGAACATGGGGGCATAAATCTCTCAACAGAGCAACCTTTTCTACTTTGTCAAATGACTTCACCATTTCTCATTTTAAATCCACTTGTGGTGTGTGTGTGTGTGTGTGTGTGTGTGTGTGTGTGTGTGTAAGTGTGTGGGACCAGAGTCAGAATGTCTCCATAGAGCAGAATAGTCAATTCTCCAAGGCACTGACTGGGCTACTGAGCAGTTTTCAGGGAAAGCCTACAATCACAGGGATTGCCCTTGTTAGATTCTAGCAAAAATGCACAAAGAACAGACTGTCCCACAGATCATAGAAAAAATTCCCAGGTGCCTTTTAGGTAAATTTAATCTCCTAAATTATATACAAAATTAAATCTTTCATCGAATAAAAGTGGCTTAAGGAAAAAGAAGAGGAAATAATCTTTCTTGCTTTAAAAATAATAAATGACAAAGGCCAAGTTCTGAGGAATCTATTTGGTAAATTTAAGTATACTTATTCTTTTTCTTTATAGAAATTATTTTCATTTTCCCTACTTGCTTCTAGCAGCAAAAGTAGTCATTACTACCATTTTTCCTAGTATTCTCATAACATATTTCCTTGGTGATTTGGAGCTATTTCATATAGCTTAAATAAAGATGAGTTATTCCAAGTCTCTCTAAAATAATTAGAAGGCAAAAAGGCAGAATTTAACTATATAAAACATATGAACATGTATACAGATAAAATATTTGCAAATAAGCCTGAGTTTCTAAAGAAGAAATCATCTCAAAAGGAACTCAATTCCTTAAAAATCACATTATAACATTAGCAGACAAAGGAAGTGCAGAATATGTAATATACCTTAATTTTAGCATAGTAGCTCATGAACTCTCATTTGAAAAATAAATTCAAATTAGCTGGGATAGGAGAGCTCTCATCTATACTAAAATAGCATGAAGGATTGTAAAGGGAAGGTAATGATGAATGGCAATGTATTAAATCACAGATTTTTTAGTTTTGCAAAAATGGTTCCAAAATATAATGTGTTCAAAGTACTTAAAGTATCAAACTATTCATACACTCATCTGAGGTAAATGAGAAAGAGGAAGGAAGGAAGGAAGGAAGGAAGAAAGGAAGGAAGGAAGGAAGGAAGGAAGGAAGGAAGGAAGGAAGGAAGGGAGGGAGGAAGGAAGGAAGGAAAAGAGGAAAGGATTAAGAGATAGGGAGGCAGGCTTTAGGAGTTTCCTGCACACTCTTGTAGCTTGAGCATTGCTCCAACAGCAAGCCCTAAAAGGCTGTGAGTCTTGTATTCTATAACACACATGATAGCAAAGCATGACATTAGGTATTAGTAGATACTCAATTTTCTTCCTCCTGTTTCTCTTGTTATTGCCATATATAAAGTACAAGAATATCACCAGTGAGGCCCCTTGGCCTGGCCTGCGGGGATCGGGCCGAAACTGGCTCTCCGACATTCCCCGACAGGTCCCAGATTTTGAAAGTGTGCAGGCCAGGCTGAGGGACCCCACCAGTGCATGAATCCATGCACTGGGCCTCTAGTATGCATATAAGATCTTTGGTTAATCTCTTCCCGCCCTTCCCTCTGAGATTCATCAGTCTGTTCCATGTTTCCATGCCTATGGTTTCCACTCCTGCATTGAGCGTCTGCCCCCTGATGGTCAGTGCATGTCATAGCTACCGGTCGGATGGTTGAACGATCGGCTGGTCGGCCAGTTGCTTAGGCTTTTTATGTATAGATAGAATAAGAACAAGTAAAGAGAAAATTAAATACTGATTACCATTAACAACAGTTAATGTGTACTGAAATCTTACTATGTTCTAGGTGCTGTGCTGAAATTTTAAATTTATCACCTGAATCCTGAAAAAAAAAATTAGGAGGTAAATACCATTATTATTCCCATTTTACAGATAAAGAAACTCAATTTATTTTATTTTCATACAGCCAGTAAATTTTGAAGGTAGAACTAAGACAAAGTCTCCCTAAAACCCATGCTCCTTTCATTGTATCACTTATTATTATTATTATTATTATTATTATTGCTATTGTTATAACTATTATCATGCTTGCTTTTGTGAAGTTGACAAACAGAGAAACAAAAACACAAACACATTAAAAATAAAGCATTGTTGAATAGTTCTTTCAGACAATAATCGGAGATATACTGGATGATATTTCATATGAATGCCAACACATGCAGAGTCCTTACTCTGATTCAGCCATCAGGTCAATTTACTTTTATGTGGGGCATCTCTAGGCTTTACAATCCTTCATACAAATGAAGATGCTGAGAATTCTCCAAGGGAGTAGTAGAATCAGGATTTAGACCCAGGCATTCTGATTTGAGAGATTTTGCACAAACTACTCCTGGGTGGAGATTTCCATAATCGGATGCACAGCAAATTGCACAGATCCTGATTGCCTTAGAGCTTCAGGGAAGGAAAACTCACTCTTGGTTGGAAGGGTCAAAGAAGGCTTTTATACAAATAGGATAAAGGATTTACTCAGAGCTTTCAAAAATGACCTGGACTAACAGAAGGAGAGTAAAGGGAGAGTGTGCCTGGAAAGTGAGCACAGCTCAGAGATGAGAAAGCACACGAGTAGCTCAAGGAAAAGTGTAGGACCCAGTAAGAGAGGAGACAAGGGTCTGAACAGTTGATTTCTTGAAGAAAATAAAGGTGTTAGTTTACTATTGCTGCTTTAACAAATCACCACAGACTTATTGACTTAAAACAGCACAAATTTAGCATCTTATAGTTCCGGAGGTCAGAAGTCCAAAATCAGTCTCACTGGGATAAGTCAAGGTGTCAGCAGGGCTGGTTCCTTCCGGGGCCTGTGAGGGGAGAATTGTCTCCTTCCCTTTTTCAGTTAATAAAGGTTGGCTGTTTATTTGGCTCAGGACTGCTTCCTGCCATCACTCCAACCTCTTGCTTCAGTCCTCACATACTAACTCTGATCCTCCTGTCTCTCTCGATTACACAGACACCCAGATAACAGGGATAATCTCCCCATCACAAGATCCTTCATTTAAGCTCATCTGCAAAGTCCCTTTGCCATGTAAGGTACCCTATCCCCAGATTCTAGGCACTAAGAATCTGTGGGGGATATATTTTCAGCATATTACAAGACTAGACAAGCAGGTTCACACAACCTGATAGTAAGGATCCGCCTTGACAAAATGGAGATTAGTGAGAACTACTGAAGGTTATTTAAATAAGGTAATAGCATGAGTACAGTTTAGGTCCAGGAATCCGGTGTTTTAGATGATTCATCTACAGCAGTGATTCTAAAAAAATTAGACTGTGTAAAAAATCACATTTTGAGTTTGTTATAAAATAGGGATTCCTAGACCCCTTCGTTGCTAAAGATTCTTATTCATTGGGTCTGTGGTGGAGCTCAAATTTTAAAATTTTAAATAATTCCCACAGGTGATTCTGATGCAGGTGACATAAGATCATGTTTTGAGAAACGATAGTCTGACACTTAAATGTCTTCATAAATCTATACTCACTCCTTCCCCATTTTATTCAAGAAATTAGATCAGGATTAAAAAACAAATGCACATTTATAACCTATTTACAAATTAATTTGTTTGTTAGATGTATCAAAACCCTAAAATAATAGCAATACAACAAAAAGTCACCATTTTAAGCATAAAGGAAAAAAAGTTACCTATTTCTGAGAAAGGGGAAAAAAAGTTACCTATTTCTGAGAATTGTCATCATCTTACTTACTGGACACTTACTATGGGCCAGGTACTGTTCTAAGCACTCTATAGTATTAATTCATTTAATCCTCAGAGTCACAACAACCCTCCATGGATAGTATTATAATTTCCCATTTATGAATGAGAAAACTGACGTTTAGAGGGATTAAATAACTTGTCCAATATTGCATAACAAGAAAATGACAGAATTATCATTTGGTCATTGTCTGACTTCTAAATTCATATCTCCCTACTTTTTTGTTTTGTCCTCTGCAGAATGCTAACCCACAGGAGATTAACTACTACTCTACTCATACATTTAAATAGAAAAACTACAACCACTTAACAGACATACCTGATTCTTTTTAGAAGGAGAAGAAATAAAGAGTGAGGGAGGGAGAAGCTATGGACTAAGAACAAGAAGTTGGAATTTTATACTGGTTCTGGATCCACTATCTCTGGGTCCTTGAACAAATTCCTTAATCTCCATGGTCTACATTTTCCCAATTTGAAAATAAGAAAACCAGACAAAACATTCTCAAGAATCCCATATTGTGTTACATTTCTGGGAGTTTTATCATTATGAATCACATCTAGTATCACATATCACTCCACACTGACTTGATCATGGTTTCTTCCAAGAAGGATTTCTATGTATTAGCAGAAACCTCTTTGGCAGAAAAAAAAGGCTAAATAAGAAGGAAATTGAAGAAAATTACATGCTCAAACCTGTATGAACAAAGAGAAAAGAAAATATCCTTTACCGTTCACTTATTCCAAAGATGCAGCAACACAAATAATACGATAGAGCTGAGAGCCACGGAGCAGGCAAAACTGAAAAGTCAACAATTAATTTGGTAGATTCAGAAACTTAAGCAAATGCAAAGGAGTCCTTTTCTGGGAGTCTTGTCATCTCTCATTTTAGATACAATGTGAAGAAGCATCTATTCCATGGCAGATTAAGAGCAGCAAAGCTACCAGAAGGTTAAGTGAGCTGTGCACTTGCAGCAGTAAAAACGCAATGGAGAAGATAATAAAACTATTACAAGCTGGCATAATAACACAAAAGCAAATGTCTGAAGCTCCTTTGTAGAGACAAAGGACACTCCAGAGGCCAAATGGTAGAATGATGATAAGCATTTTCTTGGGTGCCAGACAGATAAGGTTTTGGATCATGTCTCTGATGTTTATTCAACATTTACTGAGTTACCACCAGAGTTTAGTTTACATATCAGCCATAAGAAGGTAGGGAATGAAGAATATGAGTTTCTTGCCAGATCCCTCAGAAGTCTGGATCAACAGTGAAAGACTGACTCTATGGTATCATGCCAGGAGGGCCTAAATCAGGGGTGGCCCAAGAAAGTGCCTTGAGAGAGGTCTTCAGAACTGCTGTTACCACTAGAAGGTCCTGGAGATGATGCTGAGAGAGTGACACTGTACTTTCTAATATCTGAGGAGTTGTTTGAAGAAGCAAGGGAGTTACATACAGAAAAAAGAGGAACCCATGAGCGCCCACTAGGCCACCACTGCCCAGAGAAGATGCCACCTTCATGGAAAAAGACCTCTAAGCAGGATACTACAGAGTTATGACTTTAAAAATGCATATGGCCCTGGCTGGCTGGCTCAATCAGTTGGAACGTCATCTCATACAACAAAAAAGTTGTTGGTTCACTTCCCAGTCAGGGCACATACCTAGGCTGTGGTTTTGATCCCTGGTCAGGGCTTGTATGTAGTCAACAGAGCAATGTTTCTCTCTAAAAAAATGCATATGGCTTTTGAGTCACATAGACCTGGCTTTGAACCTGTCTTGGCTTAGGTGTTCAGTATCCAGGTTTTTCACAGGTAAAATTATCTACCACATCTCATCAGTGTGAGAATTGAATGAAATGTGGCTGAACCTCAGTTACTTAAACTTTTTATTGTTTTACCATTACTTAAGACATGTGGCATGCACTTAAAGGAGGGACTCTATGAGAGGAGGGGCTTTTGAGTGGAGTTTTTTTGAGAAGCAGCAGGTAGAATGGATCAGTGAGGGACACCTAATGCTTGGAGAAATCTCTGCCTCTGTCTTCCACCTCAATGTGCTTCATCTGTGGGGAAGGGAGACTATATTAATCTTTCAAAATACTTCCCAGAGCTAAGGAAAAAATAACACTTTCTCCATCAGAAAACCTAGCTTAGTAGGGGCCTACAAATCTGAGTGGGAGTATAGTATAGACTCTTGCTGTTTCAGTAGAAGATTATGATTTTTCCATCTAGACTTTATGAGTTACAGTTATATTTTATTTTTGTTTGTTTTAAAATATATATTTATTGATTTCAGAGAGCAAAGGAGAGGGGGTAGAGAGATAGAAACGTTAATGATGAGAGAGAATCATTGATCAGCTGCCTCCTGCACACCCTCCACTGGGGATCTAGCCCAAAACCCCGGGCATGTGCCTGACTTCGAGTTGAACCGTGACCTCCTAGTTCATAGTTTGATGCTCAACCATTGAGCCATACTGGTTTGGCTACAATTACGTTTTGTTCATCTTTGTATGCTCCACCTATCCTAACAAACAATAAAAGCTCAATAGTTATTGAATGAGTGAATGAGTGAATGAATGAATGAATGAATACATACATACATACTGAATAAATACCCTCTCCTCTGATCCCAGTTGGAATTTTTTTCTCATTGATTACATTTTACATCCATGTTTGAATTACTTCTTAGGAGCTATTTTTAGAAAATAAAGCTAGAATATTTTAACATTTCAATACAAAAAGAACAACTGATAAAATATAAGCACACACAAAAGCAGGCATAAAACAGATCTTATATTGAGGAGAAGGGAGAAAATGTCATTTTTATAAAAATCTTTCCTTGTCTGGGTATCCCAAATATGTAAAAGGATTTTAAATTATACCATAAGAAGGAGCAGAAGGGAAGAGTCTCAAGACCTGGCTTAGATCCCGAATCTCCAAGTGAAAAGCAAGATAAAGATAAGACAGCTGCTGCTTAATGCCACCAACTGTTGATGGAAAACTGGCAAGCAGAGTAGGCAGACCAGCAAAAGATGAGGCCTACATGTGTAACATGATTAACTATTCCAACCCTCTTCACGATCCGTTCAGGGGGACTCTTTTATAAGATCATATATATCTAAAGAAAAAGTAAATGCTGGCTGCTTGGGCAACCTCAGTTTCTCTGAAAAGCCAGCCACTCAAGGGAAATTTTTAGGAATTCAAGGCAAGGAAGAGAGCTCTCCACAGCTCTTTGCCAAAACCAATTTGTAAAATATTACGGGTGCTCCACGTGTGAGGCTCTTGTGTATACTTTGAGGTGGCTGTGGAGGGTGGAAGGGATGCTTGTATGAAACAAAATCTTTGGCCTCCAGAGACTTCGAGCTAATGACTGGCAGTGTGATGTTTGATTGGGAGAAAGAGAGGCATGTGAGGTCATGCAAGAGAAGACTTCGAGGCAGGATTCCAGCTACTATGAGTAGAACCATACTGTCAAAGCTGAGTGGATGTCTACAAAACAAATGGCCTTTAAAAAATAAAGGAATTTTTTTAACGCCTTCGTAGTGCTAAGAATATTTTTCATGCTTTTAGGGAAACTCATTCATGAAGACATAAACAAAAGTATTCACCCAGTTTTTGTTTCTGGCTTAGATAGATGGCTGTTAGAGGCAGCCTCCTGGGGAGGGGTTCTAAATTAATGGCGTGGGTGATGCTGTGCCTATCACCCTTTAATTATGTGGCTAATGCTAAGAGCCGAAATGTCTGCAGGCTTTATTAAAGATTGCACCAAATCAGTGTTCCTATACTGACACTTCACATGTGCTATTTTCTGAAAGCATGTGTCATCCAAGAACATTTTCCTATAACATGTTATTTCATAACTCCTGGGAAATTCAAGGTGGTCAACCATTCCTCTTAAGCAGATCATTTACAGCATTGGTGAAAGAACACTAGGTGTTAGGTATCTGAATGTCTAGATTTGCTCACACTGTATAACTGGTACTCCCTTCTGTGGTACAGTGTATGAATCTCATCAAATTATGCCAGTGTGATCCCACTGCACTGGCATCATTACTTACATTTTGTCAACAATCAGAAACAGTGTTCACAAATAAGTTATAATATCTTCCAAAATCATCATTCTTCCCACTAGAATGCAAACTACTTGGGAATTCTGTGTTGTTTACAGCTATTATCCCAGTCCCTAGAATGCTCTTTGGCGCCTTCTGTGGTACAGTGTATGAATCTCATCAAGTTATGCCAGTGTGATCCCACTGCACTGGCACCATTACATTTTGTCAACAATCAGAAACAGTGTTCACAAATAAGTTATAATATCTTCCAAAATCATCATTCTTCCCACTAGAATGCAAACTACTTGGGAATTCTGTGTTGTTTACAGCTATTATCCCAGTCCCTAGAATGCTCTTTGGCAGGTAGTAGGTGTTTAATAAACTCTGTGTCGATCCAATGCATAAATGAATTTAAATTGCTACTTTGAGATGGCACTGGGAAATAGTGGATAAAGTGAAATAAGAAGTTATATGTCACTTTATGAATTAGGATCCCTAAAATCCCTTCTCTAAAAATTGCTTTTGTGAAAACACAATTTTCACTCTTGTCTCATTTAAGTTGGACACTTCTCTCAAATATCGGGAAACCTAAACATGACAAGGTATGTATCTGACATCCAGCATCCACACAACAGATGGTAAGTGAAAACCTACTATGTCCTTGGTACTATGTCAGTCATACACCAGTGAACCAAACAGTCGTGGTCTTATCCATGTCATAGAACCATGAAAAAAATTAATCTTGTGGCTATATACACAGCTTTACGAAATGTGGTGCCCAGGATTAATTTGTAGAAAGTAAAGTAGTTGTTGAGATTAATAATTAGGGACCCTGGAGAAGCCTTTACAGCTGGGTTTTAACTACTGCTTTTGGTATTGCAAAGTCAAAGAAATATTCACCTAAGCAAAAAACTTTAAAACAAAAAGAAAAAAAAATATGCTTCCTTAAAGTTAAGAATAGTTTTTCATGTTATTATGTTAGTTCATTCATTAAGTTAAAAAAAATATTATATTATATTTTTTGCACATATTATATGCACATATTATATCTTCTACATCTAAATAATTACTTGCCTTTAAAAATATTTTGGTAAGGTTATATCTTTATTATCATGAATAGCCAGTTAAATATTTCAAAATCACTTTTTAACTTCCTTCAGAACTGTGTCCTATTCTTTTAAGTAAACCCAAAGGATGAATTTTATTTTAGGAGGCTGTAAAAGATCACTTGGAGCCCCTTATGATAAACAATAAAGGTGACAATTACAACTAGAGAATTAAGAACAAGATGCAACCATAGCATATGAGAACATTTGTATGTATTCATAACTTGGTTACAAAGGCAAATCTAAAAGAGCTCTAAAATAATTTTGAACAAAAGCATTATCAGTAGAGTAAATGGAAAGCTTATTATGGTGACTCTTATTAAGATCAACTCCCATTGTCTTATTTAAATGTGTGTTATTGAATAGCAGTGTTTTATACTTAACCCCTAAAGATGCATTCCTAAAAGAATTATTTTATTTCATCATTTTATTATTATTATTACTTTTGTTTTTCCCTAAAGAAATCACACATAGAACATTGCAAACTTTTCAAAATTATATATTTAGAAGTGAAATAATTTTATTTATTTTTATTATTGATTTTAGAGAGAGAAAGGGAAAGGGGTAGAGTAACATTGATGAGAGAGAAACATCAATTGGCTGCCTACAGCATGCCCCCTACTGGGGACTGAGCCCGCAACTCGGCCATGTGCGGTAGACCTTTTGTTTTGTGCAGAAGTGAAATAATTTTAATAATAGAGCTAAAATAATCCACAGATAGAATGTATTAACATGTAAGATGTAATGGGAACAATGTTCTCTAGAGGGACTATGAAAAAGAAAGATTTGACCTGTATTTGACCTGATCTGTTTCTTTAAATTCAATTTAGAATTTTTTCCCCCATGGCCAATTCTTTATACCATTTTTCATTAAGTTTTAGGTCTTTCTTCCAAAAAGACATATGTAGTTTGTTGTCTATTTTTTTATATATCAAATCCCAGATACTAAGGCTTTTTGATGTTTTAATGTCACTTAGAAGTTCTTCAGAATAGATGTTTCATTTATTAGGTAACATTCATAAAATTATTGTTTTAAGTTATAAATGTAGCAAAGTATTTTCTTTAAATATGAGTACATGTTTTATAAAATGTTTACATTAAATAAAAGATCGAAGAGATATTAAAAGTTTAAGAGCATAAAAGTTTTAAGTTTGATAATTAATGTTGAGAGAATTAAAATTATTTTACCAGCTATCTTTTAATCTATTATAAATCATATGAATTAACAGTGCTCTATGTGAAAATATTTTCCAAAAATAAAAATTAATCAACTACATTATTTTGTCTATGATATAAGTAATATCACATTTCTGGATAATATTATGAGGCAATATTCTCTCATTGCATTTCATCCTTAACAAACTATACAATAATTCTCATTGCCTTAAAATAGAGCTCATTACAATCTCAATTATATTTTTATTATTTAGCATGTAACAATAGAAAAGTAATTATCCCATAAACATTAATCACAAACTTTTAAGTTTTGATACATGCTATGAATAAAAATTATTTTTTAGATATAAGATTTTTCATCATAGATGAAAAATTGAAGCAATATTAGGATATTCAGATATTGTGAAATAATTATCATTTGTATGAACACAGTATGAGAATATCCTTAGAATATCATAGCATTCAATGCTTATCTAATCATTAAAATACCATAACACAAAACCAAGTATTACTTTTAAGATATTTTATGAATGATTTCCTTTTGTGTTTAAGTGTGTCTGTATTTCAAAGCGAGCAGTTATGCAGGATGAAAAAGTTTTAGAGACCTAATGTACATATGGAGGCTGTAATTACTAATGTAGTATTGTAACTGAATGTTCGCTATGAGAGTAGATCTCTGGTACTCTCATCACACACAACACAAAGCTAACTATGTGAGGAGATCAATATGTGAATTGCCTTCACTTTAGTATTCATTTCACTATGTATATGTACATCAAAGCATCATATTACACAACTTAAGTATATACAATTTGAAAAAGCACAACAATGTGAATTGCATGTTGTTAAATTGGTGCATGGCTTCACCCAATAAGGATCCATCTTCTTTACATAGTAGGGAGGGACCAAGGAGGCTCACTCACTGTTATGTGAAGGCAAGAACCAATTTCAGCAAAATTTAGAATTGGCTTCTTTTGCTCCTTCCTCTTTTCAGCCTACTCTTCAGAATCATGTCTGAACCTCTACACCAGTGATTTTCAACCTTTTTCATCTCATGGCACACATAAACTAATTACTAAAATTCTGCAGCACACCAAAAAGTACATATTTTTGGCTGATCTGACAAAAAAGTAGGTATTTTGATTCATTCACACTAGATGGCTATTGTGTTGACTGTTGTTATTTTTTTTTCATTTGACAATCTAAGGTAAAAGAGGTCAGTGGCCTTGACTAAATAGTCAGGTATTGCATGTTTTAAAAATTCTTGTGGCACACCGGTTGAAAATCGCTGCTCTTTAGAAAAACAAACAAACAAAAAAGCCTTTGTAATAATCAAAGGGCAAATATTTATTGAGAGCTTATAACCTGTGCAAGACTGCAGCTGTGATTAATAGACAATCTTTGCAAGAGAAAGCCAGAGCCCCCGAGGGATTTGGCCTGGGAATTTGGGACAGGTTAGGAAAATTTGATTGTACTGTGAACACCCAGGGACTGGTCATTCTGTTTGCTACAAACACTGACGGATTCTTCAATGATCTCACCAATAGGTACCAGGGGAAAAGTTAATCCTCCACACCCACCCTGCAATGACCTGTCTGAAATTTGCTACTCTGTGACTTACTTTGGTCCTATTAAAGAAATATTCACTAGTAAATAATTTGGCAAGCACATCTTTGTCATAAAACATGTTTAAGTGTCAATTTTGGCCCCAATAGAAAGACAACTATTTAATGATAGGAACAAATATTATGTTATTTAGCTGAATTGTATAATTTTAAAACTCCTGACTACACTGAAAAAGTTCTATCTATTTTACAAAAGCAATTAATCTGCTCACCGAGACTTTATTTTTTCTCTTTGTAACATTTATTTTTGTTTGCCCATTTCCTTTATTATCTCCTATTAGAAAACTATTTCCAGCATTAATTTGTTTATTCTAAATATGATGGCAAAAATCTATCAGATTTATTACCCAGACTCTCTGGTGCCCATGAATATGATTCTCAGGATATTAATGTGAAATCAAGGTTTTGCTAATTTTGAACTGCCTCGACATTAGCAGTTATCATTTAGAAACCGACGGAAATTAGCCAGTATATGAAGGAGTTCTCACATATATCAATTGACAATTAAGCTCTGAATCTGATGGTCATTAATGAAAGCACAGCAGCTATCAAACAATACCTGAGGCTACCATTATCCATATTTGCCATAAAAGAAAATTTTAAATTCTTTGTAAACACACAATATTAGGCATGAAGTACAGAAGTGACTGCTCCTGAGCTACAGCAGGGAAAGTATTTAGCCATATTACATAGGATATTCTATGAAGGCTCTATTTCAATTTAGTGGAGAATCCATTTCCATTCTGAACTCTGAACACAGTGTGAGGTTTCCTACAAAATGGGCTGTCAAATCTCCTCCGTTGCTACAGCTCCGAGACAAAGAACTTCAGTGAAAGAACGGAAAATGTTGTCTTGCACAATCGTGGCTAGCATTTTTCAGAGCATATTGGAGAGAATCTAGGACCTCCTTAGAAAGATAGCATTTGATATAAACTTAAAATCTCAAGTAGGTAATTAGGTGGAAATTAAGACTTAGTAAAAAGAGGACTGAAACAAAAATTTGGGTTCACCAGGAGCATGTCTTTAGGTGGTCAGAATCTACTACCCTGCACACGTAAGTGCCTTTACAGAGGGATACATGAAGTCTGTGAGCAAATAGAGAAGTCTTAAGACTGCCTGGGGTAGTGGTGAGCTGACATTTGAGTTGGGATTCTAAGAATGAATGGGATTTGATCACATGTGTAAAGGAAAAGAGGAATTCATTCCAGTCAGGGGAATGAGATTTAATAAATGGCACCCCGTGGGGTGAAAGTGCATACCCCTTCTGGAAACAACACAGGAGTTAAATAGGATGTTTGTGTTTAGGGTCTTGGGAATGGTCTGGAATGAAGCTAAAAAGGCAAGAGAGTTTGGAAATATCATTTTAATGAATTAAGTTTTATTCTACTGGAAACGAGAGGTCTGCACATTTTTGTGAAGGGCAGTGACATGAGCATTTTGAGTCTCTATGTCCTTCTGTAAGACAAAGAGCCCCATGTAGGCTTGGACTACTCCTTGAGCCTAAAATGGACACATAAAAGGAATTTAACTAATGTTTACTTGTTGATTAATTAATATTTACATCAGTTAATTTTCTTATTTTAATAGATCTCAGCTGACAATATGGAATACTGTCTGGACAAGAGAGAGACTAGAGGCACCAGAAGACCATAGGAGGCAACTACAACTGTCAAGAAAGGAGACTTATCCCATGAACCAGAATAGAGGCCAAGTGGTTTGGAAGGTGGTTATAAAAGACATTGCAGAGGCAAAATTAATGAAATTTGGTGATTGGTTGGATACGTTAAGGTAAGAGAGGAGTTTTATAACTCAAATTAGTAGGTAGATGGTGAGGAGGAAGTGGTCTGAGAGTTGAGTGCAGGTCAGGGGGAAAAATAAGAATGGTGTTTGGGATACCTCAAAGTCAAAGTGCCTGTTGGATTTTCTTTAGAAAACATCCAATGTGGGGCTGGAGCTTAGGAGAAGTCAACTAGAAATGTTAACAAGCCATGGTTTCCTGGATTTTGAATGTGTAACTTGATATCAGAAATTGCAAACTCAACCAACACTTTTGTATCCACCTTCTGCCATCAGGCTTTAAGCATCTATTCATTTCTTTGTTCTGTAATATTACTAAGCATCTACAGTATGACAGGCATAGTTTTGAGAACAGCAACATTCTCATTCTCATGCAGATTACTTTTCAACAGAAGAGTGACCAAGACCAAATAAAGTAATAAACACATAATAAAAGTTCAAGTAGCATAAATGTGTTGAAGAAAAATAAAGCAGGGAGGGAGAGGGAGAAGTACTCCTTAAACTAAATATTTACAGTCTACAGTTGAGATGTAAATCAATGACTAATTAATGACTTTTCTCCTTATTCTTTCCATTACAGATAATAACCCGTAAAAGTCAAGTGAATTATTTACCTCAAGAAAGAGGCCATCAGAGGAGCTGAAGAGACAGGGTTTTCTGATGACTGACCTTGATCTCTAGGTTGTGATCCTAATTTAGCTATAAGAAAACCATGCTTATGAGCGAAGAGTGGTCCCCCAAGGGTCCCACTGCTCTGATGCAAGGGAGAGAATCTGTGTGAGAATAACTATCATTAGACAAATTATACTCACAACCTTAGAAATTAATTATAATCTGCACCAAAATATCATTTTCCCTTTTAAAATCAATCTATTTTTTTCTTTTTTAGAAGTTATGCAGCTGGCAAAATAAAATTACTTTTTTACTGCTCAACCAAATCTTAATTATGATTCATCATGCGGTTATGCATGAAGCTAATAAAGTCTGTTTCATTCAGAGTATAGGGAAGTGCAGAGTGAAATAAAAGAAGGGAGTGGGGAGGAAGGAAGGCAAAATGTGGTTGAGCTTTCATCCAGAGAGGAGACTACAAGTGAACTTGTCAAGAAAAGCTACTGGTGTTCTATTACTTGAATACATTTTTTTTGCAACTGTCATCATGATCATAATTTAATGCAAAGGATGATAATGTAATTATATATACGCCCATGCTGAAAATGTGTCAGTGATGTGCTTTCAAAGGTGGTTCCAGAGACTATTATCTGAGGTAAATGTTACACATAAGAAATCAAATCTTCTTTGATTCTAAGATTGACAACAGTGATAAATAAATTCAAGTATCTTAAAGACTGTCTGTGAGGATTCAGAAGCGTTCTAAATGTGCTAGGCTTGCTACTGCCTGCCACTCACTCTGGAGAATGGGTCTGCCTTTTCTTAAAACATTCTCTTCCCTTGGCTTCCCAAACCTCAGACTATACTTATGTTTATCTTCCTCTCTCTGACTCGATATGTTCATTTTAAGGTTCATTATAGACCTGTTTCTCCTTTCATGTTAAACTCTTTCTCTGGGTAATCTATTTATTTGTTCCTTCATTCATTCACTCATTCACTCAACAAATGTGATTAAGTGCCTCTCATATGTCAGCAGTATTCCATGCACCTAGGATATATCTGTGTACAAAACAAGTACAGCAGCAGGTTTGCATTACCATATGTACTCCGTGACCTCCAAGTTCATATCTCCAGCTTCCATCTGTTCCCTGAGCTCCAAATTAATTGATTACCAATTGGCCACTTGAATATTTTAGAAGCACCTCAAATTCAAATGTCCAAAATGGAACTGATCAGACTTGGGGATAAAATTATGAGTTCAATGTCCCCCACCTCAAGAATGGTATCAACTTCTTTCCATCTGCGGAACCCAGAAATGTGTGAGAAATGCCTGATATATAAATATCAGTCCACTTCTCTCCATCTTCATTGCCACCATCACAGTCCAAGCTATGCCATTTCTCTGGGACCTTTAGGGTGGGTCTTCCTAAACCCACTCTTTCCGTAGCCCAATTGCCACAGCTAGATGATATTTAAAACAAATTTGAGGGGAAAAAAAGAATTCAAAGGAAGAAACTATAACAATTGAATTGAAAAAACAAAACAAAAAAGCACAAATTTGACATGTCAGCCCTTTTAAGATGAAGGCCAAAATGCTTTATAGAGCTTGCCAGACCTTGCATTATTTGACCTCCTTCAACTTCCTTCACCTCTCCATTTACTGCTTTCATCTTTACTCTCAGTGCTTAGCCAATGGGCTTTCTTTCAGGTTCTCAACACACTATGTGCTTTCCAAATGTCAAGAGCCTTATGCATCACTTCAAGTGGTTAACTTCTAACCAACCTTCGGTTTTCAGCTCAGAGATCATCTCCATAACAAAGCCCCAAGGACTAGTTGACATAAATAATAGAAATATGTTTTCTCACAATTTGGAGGCTGGATGTCCAAATCAAAGATTTGGCAGATTTGATTTCTCCTGAGGCCTCTCTCCTTGGTTTGTTGATGGCTGGTCATCTTACTGTATCCTCACACAGTCTTTTCCCTCTGTGCATGGATCCCTGGTATGTCTTCCTCTTCTTTAAAGATACCAGTCCTATTGGGTTAGAACCCCACCCTTCTGACCTCCTTTAACCTTAACTTCTTCATTAAAGGCCCTCTCTCCAAACACAGTCACATGGGTTTTAAAACTTCAACATATGAATGGGGGACACAATTCAGACCCCCCAATGAAGCCTCCCCTAATTCCTTAGGGTAGATTGGATTCCCTGTTATCTATTCTTTTAACACCTTATATTTGTTACAAAGACCTTTCCACATTTTGTAATAACCAAAGCTGTTTGTATAAGATCTGGCCCCTTCCTATGTCTCTGACCTCATTTCCTACTCTGAATCACTCCAGTCCCCTTGCTGATCCAGGTACTTACTTTCTACCTGGAATTCTCATCTCATGGCTCATTTCCTCTCTTCATACAGGTCTCTATGCAAATATCCCATCCATTACCATTGTGTCTATAGACATATTCCTCTAACCCTCAAAACTTCCTATGCCCTTCTGTAGCTTAATTTCTTTCATAGCACCACCAACCCTGACAATATCTATTTACTTATTTTTTAAAAATATTTTTATTAATTTTAAAGAGGACGGGGGAGAGATATAGAAACATCGATGAGAGAGAAGCATCAACATCGATTGGCTGCCTCCTGTATGACCCCTACTGGGGATCAAGCCCACAACCCAGGCATTTGCACTGACCAGAAATTGAATTGGTGGCCTCTTGATGCATGGGTTAACACTCAACCACTGAGCCATACCGGCCAGGCTATTTACTTATTTTTTAAAATTGTTTACTGTCTTATTTGCCTGCTAGAATGTAAGCTTCCAAGTTTTTAGCACTATATTCCCCAAGTCTAGAATAGGTCTGGAACACAGGGCCCCTCAATACATATTTTTGAAAGAATAAATAAGTGCATTTATTTGTATAGCTATTTGATTCTTATCTGTTTGCCCCATCAGACTGTAATCTCTTTCATACAGGAAGAATGTCTGTCATGCTCACCAGTAACTGGGCACTTAAGACTAGTGGCTTGTACATGGTATGTTCTTAGTAAATATTTGTTGAATGAGTGAACAAAATTTTTTAAAAAGCAAAAGTAGTGAAAGTTTATAGAAAACATCTTGAAACAATTTTCAGAACAGGAAGAAAAGTTGTGGCATTTCTAGCTATTTCACAATTCATTTTGATTTAGCAGGGGTACACCCCAGTTTAAACATGCTTTTTCTGGGCTAAATCTCTGTTAGGGGCCATAAAACTGGCCTCAGAGTGCTATGAAAATTACAGGAGAAAGAGAATAACAGTATTTTATTTCTAGAAATATTTCCTTTCCAAAGACCAAGCGTAATCCCAAATTATTATTTATTTGGATGGTCTTTTAGTTCACCAATGAATGGGATTCCAGTACCAAATTATTTGAATGTTTTTATGGATTGAAATAAATGTCTTAAAAACAAGGCAATAAAAACACACATTTAGAATGATTCCTACTCCAAACCAAGTAATTTTGAAAAAGTAAATATGTTCTCTCTGACTGTTTTATTTTTAGACAATCTTAAAAGGAAGGAAAATTGATTAATATTTAGGTAATATATTGTTTTGGAATTTATTTTTAAATAACTGTAATTTAATAAAAACTATATATATAAAAGGCTAATATGCTAAGTGTCCGACTATTCGACTGGTTGCTATGATGCGCATTGATCACCAGGGGGCAGATGCTCAATGCAGGAGCTGTCAAGCTGCAGTGACTTGGCAGAAGTGGTTCTCGGGTGACACACCCCGAAACCAGAGAGGAGGGAGCCCAATTTCTCTTGGACCTGCACAATTCCACCTTCGGCCATAGGTTATGTTGTTGCTGGGGCACTATCCGCCTCGAATCTGATTGACTGCACACTTGTGTTTGTGTTCCACACCCTGTACAACAGCAACTTTACAGAGTGCCCTCTTGCACCCTGGGCCCCTCAGGGGATGTCAGAGAGCCAGTTTCAGCCGGATCCCCACAGGCCAGGCCGGGGGACCCCACCTGCTGGAGGGACCCCACTCACTCTGCAGATGCTGGGGAGGGACTGTGGGAGGTTGGTTTCAGGGCGTGTCTGGCCCATCTTGCCCAGTCCTGCCCCGCCCGATACCTTCTAATTAATTTCAATGTGCATGAATCCATGCACTGGGTCACTAGTATATGTAATAATTGTGTTCTCTCTCTTCCAAAATCTCCTAGTAGGAACCTGATTATTTGTCAAAAAGTACCTGAGCCAAAATAACTATACTTATTGCCATTTTGATTTGTCTCTCAAAAGTTTGAAAAAAAAGTATGTTTAATAAAGCTCAAATATAACTTTTTTCTCTCTTTGCAATAGGATAAAATTTCAAATAATTTTATGTATTTGAAAATAGCTAAAATAATTTTCCCTTTTACACTCTATTTTTTCTACCCTGCCTTTTTTCAATTTTGTACCTTAATATAAAATGTGTTAATATGTGCGACAATTAAAAATGTTGTGTACTTTTTCACTTAGTTATAATTAAAATTTAAATATAAAAATACATTGACAGAAAAAAAACCTTATTGTAGGAGGTAATATGAATAAAAAAGGGTAAAACCTGCTGAATAGCACAGGTCACAGAGTAAATTTAGGAAGAAGAAAGCTGTTATCAAAGGATTAAGGTGGTCTTGACTATGTTTTAATAAATACAACATAGACTCAGTTTACCTTTGATTTTATTTGTGGCAGTCCTATGAGGGCTTAAAGAACTAAGTTTTCAAATGTACTTCTGGTTGTCTCCGAGTATATCTTTCATCTTCATAAGTAGTGGGAGAAAAGAGGGGAATTACATGTAATTGTGTCCCTTGGCTGAATCCCTAGAGGTTCTTTCTTTTGAGGAAGTATAGAAGATCCTTGGTTATTTACAGTTAACTGTAACATCCATTAATGACATTTCTTAACTTTGGTACTATTGACATTTGGGGTTGGGGATAATTCTTTCTTGTGGGGCTGTCCTGTGCCCTGTGGAATGTTTAGTAGCATCCTTGGCTTCTGTAGATACCAAAATAGGACCTTCCAACAACAACAACAAAAATGTTTTTAAGCATTGTCTAATGTCCCCTGGTGTGTGTGTGGCGGGGAGGGGTGGGGGAGGGCAAAACTGCCTCTGACTGAACACTGTTGACTTAAAGTTTTCATAATGACCTCTGTAGTCTACTCATAAAATGAGAATTTACTGAGTATCTGATAAGTCTCTTTGTTTTCTGCATGGGGATCAAGAGAAGAATGAGACTTAGCTCTTTATCTTAAAAAGCTGTTACAGAGACAATATCACACATTACATGTGATACAGAGACAATATCACATGTTACACATTAGAAAGACAATATAACAGTACAACACAAGACATATGTCACTGAGTTCTAGATGTCCTGTATTGCTAATAAATATGTATCTCAGTGACTTTAAAAAGTGTCCAGAGTAGTAGAGAGCCCTGGGGGAAATTCTTGAAAGGCATGAATTCATAGGGGCTCTGAAGACTGGATGGGATTTGGAAAGGCAAAATTAAGAGGAAAGTGCATTTCCTGTATCATAAAGAACATATTTGCAAAGGCCCAGACTCCTACTGTGTGAACTAAGTGTGAGAGAGCAACGGAATAAAGGTGAAGGGAATTCCTTCCCAGCTTAGAGAAGGAGGTTATTTGGAAATATGATAAGATGTCAGTGAAGGGAAAATAAAAGGTGTGGCTAAGCAAGAGATAGGTTTCTTTAAAACTATCACTGGAATTTTAAGAAATGATGTGATTTCTTCAAAAGTGGTCTAACGCCCCGGATAAGCAGTTTAACAGCAGATGATGGGCATGATTAAGGGAACAGGGGACTACAGTTTGAGGACTGATGCAAGAGAAATGGATGTAAAGAACTGAACCTTAAACAGGGAAGAACTATAGTTTTGGAGCTGATTTTGGGTAAAAGGCCGGGTCAGAGTCAGATTCTTGACTTCTGGCTGATGAAGTAAATGCTTGCATGCCAGCTGCAGACTGAGCACCTGTCCATTTGCTCTGGGTAGTGACTGGGGGCCGGGGGGCGGGGATCTTTTAGAGTCAGATTTTATTAAGAAGTTCTGTGGCTGCTGAATGATTAACATGTATATTTAAAAATTATAATTGGTATCTAGCTTCTCTTCTGTCCTAAATGAACTATTATCAGATTAATATGTAATTAAAATTCCAGGAGATTCAAGGATCATGGAATAAATTGAACATTCTTAAGCAATTTATCTTAGCTATAATTTATCTCAAGGGCTATTTTTGGATGTTTTTAAATATTAAACAATTCAATTGACAAACCATAAACTTTATTTTATTTCCTACTAAAGCCAGATATACAGTATAATGTCATTAAAATTATTTTTAAATTAACATATACACATATACTAGTATACACATGCATAACCAAAAGCTGAATAATGCCTGCAGGTGAAGAAAGGATGTTCACATATAGGACACTTTGAATACCAAGAAAATTGATACTGATATGTTAATTTACTTATGGCTTTCTGCCTTGATATTTAAAAGTGAATAAACACTGATTCTCTAGGCAACATTTGTGAGATTCAAAATTTCACATTCAGAAATAGAGATGGTCAAATACTTCAAAAAATTGCATAACTTTATGAATACACATACAAACCTAAAAACCATTTATGAAGTATCTAATTGCCACTTTCAATTGGAAACCCAGGTTGTTACTTATGTCTAAATGGGTAGACACATGCACACATACACTCAGTTTGTATGACCATATTAGCTAGACATCTCTGTCCTTGATATGAAAACCAAGAAACAATTAAGTTAATGAATTGTCCCTAGAAATATCTTAATACAGGTAGAATGATTACATTGGTGTGGGTGTGTTCATGATTATGAATATGAATGAGCATAGAACAGTGATGGCAAACCTATGACACGCGTGTCAGAGGTGACACGTGAACTCATTTTTTTGGTTGATTTTTCTTTGTTAAATGGCATTTATATATATAAAATAAATATCAAAAATATAAGTGTTTTACTATGGTTGCAAATATCAAAAAATTTCTATATGTGACCCGGCACCAGAGTTAAGTTAGGTTTTTTCAAAATGCTGACACGCAGAGCTCAAAAGGTTCGCCATCACTGGCATAGAACATTATTGCATGTGGTTCTAAGTATTATTCTTTGACAGGAAGGGAACAGATAAAGATGACACTTTATAATCATTAATGGTGTGGCTTACTATAGGAAAAGCTATTCTGTACTTTTCTTTTTATGAACATTTGCAGTTACATTCTCCTTTTTTGGTTAAATTGTGCCTTGGTTTTAATTTAGATATTTTAGGAAGGCACCTTGAAGCCTTCAAGGTCATTATGACACCAATTGAGTGTGCCACGTTAGAAATGGACAGAAATGATCTATTGCTTAACAGTTGATGTGCTTTCTCATTAACTTACTCTAATACCAAGACATGATTTGGCATGGGAAGAATATGAAACAAATGGATAGAAAACATGAATATATGCACATATTCACATATGTTCTCAGATTTTTTCAGTTAAAATTATATGAATATATTGTAGTATACAGAATAAATACTTTAGAACCCAACACAGGCCATGGGCAAATTAAGATCACTATTCTGTTTACACTCCCTGTATTGCAAATCTCTGAGGAATGGTAGCTATAATTCATCTCTCTATTCTGAGTGCCTATCATTGTCTGGCAAAGAGAAAGCTGTAGTAAATGTCTAATGGATGAATGAATATATCCACATATATATTTGTAAATATATTCTTAAAACAGACTTCTAAATTTCAATTATAACAAGATATTATTTAAAATATTAAATTTACCAGAATCTCTCAACTTATACAGAAAACATCCTTTCCATTTCACTTTTGTTCTCAGAGGTGCTTCTTTTATTAACTGCTCAATAATTAATTATCAAAAGAAAAAATACAACTACTCTTTGTGGCATTTTAAACAAATTTAATTTTATGTTTAGTATTTCTGATGTCTGTTATTTTACTTAACCAAAATTCCAAAGTAAATTAACTAATCCTTTTATGCAGTAAACATTGGTCAAATATTTATTGCAAAATAATTTATGCAAATGTAATATCTTATTTTAATAGTTTGCTAGTCTTTCTTTTGTTTAACTTTCATACTCAACACACTCAAATTTCTAAAAGTAAGACATTAGTGTCAAGAATAATTTTTTTTATCTTATACCATACTTCTTATTTTGATCATTTATTTCAGGGAATTTGAGCTTGTCATCATTGTAACAATGTAAAAATTTTGCTCTCAAATTGAAGTAATTAAGGCATAAAATATGACAGCTCTTTTTGTGTTAAAAATTAGGTCTGATAATTACTTTGAAAATTTCCCTCTTCCCCAGATTACTTTTTTTAAAAATATATTTTATTGATTTTTTACAGAGAGGAAGGGAGAGGGATAGAGAGTTAGAAACATCGATGAGAGAGAAACATCGATCAGCCGCCTCCTGCACATCCCCGCAACCCAGGTACATGCCCTTGACCGGAATCGAACCTGGGACCTTTCAGCCCGCAGGCCGACGCTCTATCCACTGAGCCAAACCGGTTTCAGCCCCAGATTACTTTTTAAAGGATCCACACAATCCTACAGATAGAGAAATTAAGTTTTATAATTTTTATTTTATCTTATTGGCTGTGCTTTCTCTATAAAATAATGACAGCAAAACCAAACAAAACAATAACAAATAGATACAGAGAACAAACTGATGGTTGCCAGATAGGAGCAAGGGTAGGGGGATGAGTGAAAAAGGTGAACGGATTAAAAAATACAAATTGCCAGTTATAAAAACAGTCATGGGGTTGTAAAGTACAACATAGGGAATATAGTCAACAATATTGTAGTAACTGTGTATGGCGTCAGATGGGCACTAGACTTACTGGAGCCATCAATTTGTAAGTTATATAAATGTCTAATCACTATGTTGTACACCTGAAACCATTATAATATTGTATGTCAACTGTAATTGAAAAATAAAAATAAAGATTAAAAAAGAGAATGAGAAACTGTCTAGGCATATTTTTAAGAATAGTTACACAATTAACTGAGCTGGTGTGGCTCAGTGGTTGAGCATCAACCCATGAACCAGGAGGTCACAGTTTGATTCTTGATCAGAGCACATGCCTGGGTTGTGGGCTCAATCCCCAGTAGGGGACATGCAGGAGGCAGCCGATGGATGATTCTCTCTCATCATTGATGTTTCTATTTCTCTCTCCCTCTCCCTTCTTCTCTTTGAGATCAATAAAAAAAATTTTTTTAAAAAAGAACAGTTACACAGTTAAAATCACTTCAACCAGTAACCTATGTAAACATTTTTCTTCTTAGAAAAATAATACAGTATCCACAGAGAGGCAACTGGATATTTCTATCATTCTATTGAGGCAATTCTACTATCTATTTCTTGGCAAAATGTCTGTCTTATTTATTCATACTTATCAAACACTGACCAAAGTAGTAGTACATGCATTTAATATGAAGACATATTCTAGCTTTAGCTTCTGCTGTTTAACTTTACTGATGATTGACAGACATGCAGTGAATTCTAATGATTCAGGATGCCTCTCCTCACATTTAACCATCTAAATTGAAGTGAATGAGTAGTTACTTAGGGCACCCCAGATGCAAGTATCAAGAAAGTCACCACCTATCTGGTTAAGGGAACTGATGTGGATGGGATTTGAACTCAAATACCGAGGAAAGCACATCAGGTGCAAGAAATAGATTGAACAAAGACAAAGAGGCAGAAAGGAATAGAAATCATTGGAGAAACACTGACTAATTCAGATTATTTGAAGCAAAGACTGAGAAGAGTCAAGTAGGAAAATAACATAAAGGCAGGTTATGCTATTGTGTAAAGGCCTCACTGCTTCTGAACTGAGGGGTCGTCATAAAATCTACAACTGCAACATCTCTGTAAGTTACTTTTCTATTTACTGTAATAGCATTGTAATTATCTTTTAAATGTAATAAATGTAATAGAGTAGAGGAAGAAAAAGGGAAAGAAATAGCATGTTTTATATAGTATCACCAAATCAAGAGATTTGTAATAGAATTAAGTAGGAAGTCAGATAATAGCATTCCATGTTTAAAAGACATCTACTTACAGAAATGGTAATACTAAACAAAGAGGAATCTTTACATTTTATGTGAATGGAAATAACTTCTTCATCACTTACAATAATCCCCTCCCCCCAGAAACCCTTTTTCAAAAGCAAGAACAAGATATATGGAAAATCTGAACTCATATTTATGTTCCTTTTTTATTAAGAAGGAATCCCTCACATCATAAAGTTGCTATCAGTGTATATCTCTATATATAAAATCCTAATATGCAAATAGACCAAACGGCGGAACAACCGAACAACTGAACAACCAAACAACTGGTCGCTATGACATGCGCTGACCGCCAGGGGGCGCGCACGGAACATGGCAGGCGTCCGCAGCAGGTGGCAGTGTGTGGAACATGGCGGGAATCGGCTGCGGCGGGATGGTGGAGCAGGTGAGCGGGGCACCAGACCAAGGTGCGGCGCCGGTCGCTGTTATTGGGGTGAGCCTCTGGTGGTTACTGAAAATTCTTTGCTCCCATGTGCCAGCCCCACTCGCACCCACTGCTGGCACTGGAGCCACCGCTCGCACCTGCTGCCACTGCCTGGAGCCGGCCCCAATCACTTGGTGCCATCAACGGTTGCGAGTGGCGGCTGCCAGACCCAATCGCCCCTCAGGGCTTCTCCACCTCCCCCTGCTCCTGAGGGGCAATCGGGGCATCAGCCGCCGCCGCTCGCACCCACTGATGGTGCCGGCTTCGCTCACACCGGCTGCTGGAACTGGCCTCAATCGCTCCATGCTGTCAGAGGATGTGAGCAGGGCCAGCACCAGCAGCATGTGGGAGCAGTGGTGGGAGTGGGCTTGCAGGCAGACAGGGACCTGGGGCCGTGGTGGGAGGGGCCAGGCAAGGGCGTGGACAAGGGGCCGAGACCCGTGCCTGTGCCCATCGCAGCCTCACGGCCCACAGTTTCTTTCAAGGTGCACGAATTCGTACATTGGGCCCCTAGTAATTCTATAAAAATGCTAAATATTTCATTCTAAGCAAGAAAGTCATTATTTCAGTTGCCTAAAAGAACTTACTGAGCATCTCTTACAGACATCTCATGGGTCTTACTAGGTAATCTCTGAGAAAAGAGAAACAGGGCAATTTATAAAGGCATAAAGAGAACATGTATGTTGTGGCTGCATTATTAAAAGACTTAAATAATGAACTTGTAAATATTTCAATATGATCTTTATGAGTATTAGAAAGTAGTCTTTTTTATAAATTTAATATGAATTCAATATCATTCCATAAGTACAGGAAGAAATATGTTTTCTAAAGATTTATGTTGCATACATAAAAAAGGAAGAACATAGGAAGGAAATGATCTTCCCAAATACCTAATTATGATAATGAAAACATATCTAAAACTGTGAAGCTCACCCCTAGTATAGAAATTATTGATAACATTTAAAAATGTAATTAACACCTTATGTTATGTGCAGTTATCAGTATTCAGAGAGATTTCAGGTAGGATTCACTAAAAACACTTATTGAAAAGTATGGCTTTGCCATATTCTTTAAGGCACACAAAAATGTGGTACAAAATATTGGTATTTCAAAGCAGCCACAAGTAAACCATTTATTGAATTTGCCCTATTTTAAAACCTTATTTTAAGAGAAAATCTCTCAGAATGAGCAGTTTTATAAGTTTCACAGGAACAGGAACTATATCAGATGTCCTCGTCCTGGGTAATTACTTCCCTTGCAAGGCCATGTACATCCCTGCAATTTAGCTGAACATTAAAGCACACATTGCAAACAGAATTGGATAAATGGAAAAAAAAAAAGTCAGACCAAGTAAAGGATTACTTAAAAATGCTGACATACATCTAAAGCACCTGAACTTGTTAGTTTATAGACTGAGCTTGCTTCTTTGCAAATGCTTCTTTGCAAGAATTTAAGTCTGTGTACCCTGGTTCTGGCCAAATATTTTTTAAGAAATGGTTTAACTAGATATGCTCAGCCCTTCTGGTTTTGTTGAATTGGTATGACATTATTCTTATCCCCCCAAAGTTATTATACTGGGGGAGACAGACACAACAAATAATTACAAAGCAGCATAGGGACTTGTGCCCGGGAATAGAAAATAGGGATGGCCAGGAAGCCAAGTTAAGACCAGATGGCTAGAAAGAACTTGGGCACAATGTCACCGGCCCACCACTCCCTAATCCAAAACCCTGAGGTAGCTGATTTTATCTCCCTTGTAACTTCCCATGTTGAAACTAGTGACTTGCAAGTGCAGTTGATCAAGGTTTGACTGCTGTACAACCTTCCTGGGGTGGCGGTAATGAGCAATCCCCCATCTTAATCCTCACAGCTCAGGCACGAAGATAGTTGCTAAGCAACCTCACAGAAGGAGAAAGTAGCTCCACCTGACCACCCACAAGCCCACCTTTCAGGCAAGCCCACTTTGTCCTCGCCTTATACAAGCAGCCAAGCTGAGCCAGCCTCCAAGCCAGTTCCATTCCTCTGTGCTGCCTCCCTTGTGCTCTACCATAAGCTTAATAAAATCTGTCTGGAAATTTCTCTGGGGTTTCCTCCTGATTTTTATCCTGGGGAATCCAAGAACCACAAAGCCAATAACAACGTGGAAGTGCAGTAATCTAGATATGCCTGGGACATGGGATCAAGAAGGAGGGCCACTCAATCTTCATCTGGATGAATAAGGGCAGAGTCTAAAAGGAGAAATTAGAGCAAAAGAAAGTGAAGAAAACTGAGGGCCAGCATGGGCAAAAACAGAGGGTGGGAAGGGCAGGACACTACAAGCAGTTCAGGGTTACTGGGGTGTAGTTATGAGTCATAGGGGAGAGGAGACAGAGAGAAGGCAGCTCCTGTGCATAGGTAGTGTGGTCTGCCCTGATTAAAGCTTGTCCTCTGCCTGCGGGGCTCTGGCAGTGGAGGGGGCGGGGCAGTGATGCCAACAACTCTGCACCTAAACAGATCACTGTGGTTGTGCAGAGGATGGCGGGAAGGAGAAACAAGCCAGTTAGGAGACTTTTTAAATGGGAGAGAGTTGAATAGAGTCTGAGGCAGGTCAAGAGTGACAGGGATGGAGAGGAGAAAGATGAAATATTTCTAGTACAACATTTTTAAAAGGAATCAAGACTAATTCAAAGGAGATGAAAATGCTGAACGATTGGAACAGTAACTATGAATACTTTTTTTAAACTTGGACCTGCCAAAAAAGTACACCTTTATGAAGTAAAATCTTACTGTAAATGCACCATTTCTTTTTTCAATTGCGAGGAAGTCTAGAGTAATGTATGCTCTTTGACAATGAGAATCTACCTTGTCTGTCAATGTTCTGAGTGAATGGGTCACGTGCTGAGCACCTGGGAGAACCACAGCTGAACTTATCTGATGCTGCACACAGTCCTGGGGCTGAGTTTTAAAGTCTTTCCACGGAGAGTGGAATAAAACAAAAGGCGTTTTTGTTCCTTGAATTTTGAAAACACATCTTTCTCTACTTGAACCATAGCTATTTATTGCAACATTCCAAGAACTTAATACTTTTTATCACTTGCAAAAAATGACCTGTTTCTTAAACCCTTTCATATATTCCTTAAAAAATATCTGTATTAACTTCAGATTGGCCAATAACTTAGGAATGCCCACCTTTATTTCTCTTGAGCCACACTCTGACCTTCATACTGTATCTTCATTGAAAAGGCATTATTTTGTGAATACTGGCTTTCCTCTGAAAAGATGTCCAAATTCAGAAGAGCAGCCCGTCCCAAAAAACCATCCATATTGTATTTGTTTTGAATTATTCTATAATTCTAATGTTCCAAATTATTCTGTAATTTCTGAAGTTCAACTTAGTTGAACATTCTCTTAATAGTGATGTGTAGGGATGTAATACAGTTTATTAACTACATCAAAAACCACCCACAATACTCTTTTATTTACCCCTTATCCCACAAAACACAAAATAACTCTTAACTATAGAATTTATAATACTGCCTATTTATAAAATTGCAAAATTTATTGTTGATTATTGAGATTATTTTATTTGCAAAACTTTATCACAATATTTGGCACTTGCTTTTTGGAAGTAAAACAAATGGTCTAAAACAATTTTTGTCTATTTCCAGAGAGTCTGAAGTCAGGGTAAAAAGCTTTAAACATTATATTAGTTTTGGTTAACTTTTGTTCAACTACATAGATATAAAAAGTTTGACTGATTCTCTGGATTGCTTGTTAAATATTCATGAATACAAAGCTTTAAGTAAACATCCCTTTACCTTGAGCTGGTATGAATAACCTACAAAGTGCACAAAGATGCAATTTTTCCATCTTCTCAGAGTCCTTTTAGTAAGTCAGCTAATTACAAAATTTCCCCCCATGTTTTGGTATTAAAGTCCCACCTATAACTTGTTGTTGCTCTAGGCTTTCTAAAATGAGTTGAAACATAAACTTAGTAAGCAGCAATGTAGACAGATGATAGAAGAGTGGCCAAATGTCATTTGGTCCCTATCTTACAGGGTATCTGATGATTTTAGGTATGTTAATACTTTTTCCTTCCCGGGTCAGTTAAGTTCAGAGGAAAACCTTCGTAAAGTTTAGCTGAAGGGTGGGTTTGCTGAGCCATTCCCTATCTTTCAACCCAGCAATCTGGATGGATGCCATGGAAGACCCTCTTCTGGACATGTGCAGATCATAGGTAATGCAGATCATATAAGATTCCCAGAGGACCCTTTGCGACTCTCCCTTTGCTTTTCCTCTTAAGAGCAAAGGGATAATCTTGCATCTGGTATAATTTATGTTTAAAAAATCATTTGTAAATTTTAGTTCTTTATTGTACTATTTTACTGCTACGAGTAAAATTACCTTTGACACATCTAACAACTGGCACTGTGGTTGAGAATCTCCGAATTGGATAGTGTTCTAAATGTAGAAACTCCATCTAATCTGATAAATCTTCCTTAAAAAAAAAACTGAACGGGAAAGAGATGAATGGGCCTGAGCAGAGCTAGAATAGTGATGTTAGGATTGGGGTTATTCATGGCAAGGTTCGTTTGAAGAATTTGGAATATTTTAAACTAAAAAAAGTAATTGCTATTTAGCTATTTGAATGTAGCTAAGGCACTGAGCTCTGAAACTACAGAACTGGGTTTGCATCACAGCTTTGCCAGATATATGAGCTGCTTGAATTGGAATAATAATAATAGTGTCTATCTCGCTGTCTGCTTTGATTATCAAAATATCTGATTTTGGCCTGGCCAGCATGGCTCAGTGGTTGAGCATCGACCTATGAACCAGGTGGCCACAGTTTGATTCCAGGTCGGGGCACACACCTGGGGTTTCGGGCTTGATCCCCAGTGTGGGGCATGCAGGAGGCAGTTGATCAGTGATTCTCTCTCATCATTGATGTTTCTATCTCTCTCTTTCCTCCCTTCCTCTCTGAACTCAATAAAAATATATTTAAAGAAACAAAATATCTGATTTTAATATCTTCCATTTATTGAGTGCTTACTCTGCTGTTCTAAGTGTTTTATATAAATTATCTAATTTAATTCTCAAAAAAAGCCTTTGAGATGTTTCTAGTTGTTATATCAATTTTGCAGACGAAGAAACAGAAATAAAGAATAATTAATTGCGAATGAAAAGTAAGGTGTGGTGCATGGGAAGCGTGATGCCAGAAACATATTTAATACTAGTAAATGTTAACTATTTTGCTCACAGAAGTTTAATTCAGCAATGTAAGTAACAAAGGGCACACCAATTTAAGACTACTTTTTCCCCAAATATGTTTTTTAAATTGATTTTACAAAGAGAGGAAGGGAGAGGGAGAGAGAAAGAGAGAAACATCAATTTCACCCAGTCTGGGGACCAAATACACAATCTGGGCATGCGCTGTGACCGGGAATCAAACTGGAGACCTTTCAATGTACAGACGATGCCCAACCAACTGAGCCACACACACCAGGGCCAATATAAGACTACTTACGCATAATCTATAGTATGCTAAATTTTCAAATTGACCAAAGTTCAATTAATCATTTCATCTCGCGTAAACCAAACTAAGTAGCTAAGAATGAAAATTATGTGGCTAAAGGTTCTTAGTAGTAAATAGAACTTTAACTCATCAAATTATAAATTCTTGAGATTAAAAGAGCCATTGTTTATTTTTCAAATTGCAATATTTATGTAGCTCACAATAAAGTCAGAGGTTTGGCAATCTTCTAACTCACTTGATATAAGCAGCCAAGTAATAATTAAACTCTCATTGTAAAAAGAAAATTTGACCTAAATCATTAATTTTAGATGTCAAGAGTTAAGCTAAGCAAGGTCTTACTCAGCTGGCATAAATGAAGGTATTGTTTAAATTATGACCATTGGAGCAATTTGCAAATCTCTGATGGCTGTTTGTTAGCATTTAGCCACTGATCTCATCTTCAGTTTGAATCTGACACAGTCACAGGATAAATAATATTTCATACCACAAGATAGACCTAGAGCAAAACTTTCTTGCTTCTTAATTTCTTCTAAATTTTCCAATTCTGAAATTCGTCTCAGATTCTAGTTTGTTTTGCTGCCCTCACCTGCTTTCTTTGCATATAGTTTAGAGAAAAATGTTCCAGGCATGAACATAGAATTTGTATTCCAAATTTCAGCAGAAGAAGCCACTGAAATAAACACAGCTGTGAGTTACTCGACTCTATAACCATTCTACATGGCCCTTCCTTCCTCCCCCTGCATCCCACATGCTCTCTCCTCATTTCAAATGTTGCCCAGAAATACATAATTGGTAGGATCTAGGGTACAAGTGAACCTTAGGAATGGCCAGTAAAAGCAACCATCCAAATACATCTGCAGAATCAATACTCATTGAAATACCATTTCACAGGGAAAAGGTCACTCGATGATTCTTCAGTAGAATGAAAACACAAAGCTAAACCCTTCTTTAATGACCACCTGATTTATAACATAGTAGTTTTACAGAATAAGGTAAAAGACTATTTCATCATCTTCACAGTGATGAACATGACAAGATACAGAAATGAAGAATGGTGCCATGATTGACTGCAACTGTGAGGTTCTGGAAGGGTGCACAGTAGTAACCTGGTTATCCTCACTGGCAGCAGTTTATCACTCCAGTTATGGATATGTGGTATTGAAGTGCCAATCATTGTTTAGTGCTAAAACTACTATCTTTCAAACTATGGATGTTCCTTTCCTTCTCATGCAATAGATGTATTCCTGAACATCAAAAAAATAAATTTAGTATATGAATAATATTTAAGGTACTGTGAGTGACCCTATGCAAAGGTGTTTATAATTATAAATCCTAGATCCTGTTTCACAAAACCTCAAATTTACCATATATTTTAAGTCCTTGTTTTAATACGCCAGATTTTCTTAAAGCAAAGAGCCTCTATAACACTAACTTATAGGACTTCTTGGCTTGTGAGCCACTAAGAGAGAGTATAGAGAACTGCCGCTCGGAATTGAATAAAAACATTATATTCAAATGGCAAAGCAGATTTTGCCTTATTTATTATCCTACATCTCTTTTTGGAGATGTATTATTTTTCTCCTGTAGTTATCTCATGCAAGCCCAATAGTTTACAACACAAATAGATTATATAAAAATTATGGTGAGTGGGGCATAAGAGAATATATTTTACTTTATAAAGTGTCTAATAGTTAAAAATATTTTTATACCTAGATTTTATCAAGTAATGATTGCCCATATGTTTTCAATAGTTCTTTTTTCTAAGATTAGCATAATTTGGTTTATTGAAATGCTGTTTTAATTGCTACACAGTTTTTCACTATTTGTATATTTCACTAATTAGGGACACTTCCATGTTCATTATTATAAATAACTGTTATGAAAAACTTTACATCTTTTTGCACATGTGGAGAGTTTTTTAAGATTTTTACATAGAAGTGAAATTTCTGGATCATAGGATATACATTCTCTCAAATTCACCCCATATTTCCAAATTGCTCTACTAAATATCTGTACAGATTTACTCTCTTACCAGCAGTATAGGAACCCACTTCTCTTTTCAACTTAAAATGCATAAGAACTATATGTGTAATATGGTAAATCTCCCAGAACATTATTTTTGAATGAAACAATTTATGTGCAAGTTTAAATCCTCCAAAACAACTGTGTATGTATATATGTGCATACAAATTACATACATATGCAAATACATATAAAATGTATATATATTCAGTTTATGGAAAAATTGACGTGTAGTAAAATATGCATGGAACTGATAGACATCAACTTAAAGACAATGATAACATTCAGAGAGGGAAAGAGGTGACTGGGATGGGAAGGTGAGGCTTCAGCAATATTCATAAACTTTATTTGTTTGTACGAAAATCTGAAGGAAATGAGAAAGGTACAAGAATATCTATGACTTCCTGTACTTTTTTGTGAGCTCAGAAAATTCATAATGAAGAATTAGAAATGAAAACATGATTGAGTTTAGGTAAAACTTAATGTCCTTTTAAAGTGACACTGAGTCATGAAATACACATTTTATAATTATCACTTATTTGTACAAATATCTAGATACTGTTTGTCCTATAACAGAGAAAGATGTAGTTTCAAGAGGACAACAATCCACTTCTTCAGGTTGTTGATCTAGGTGTCCTCTCCTTGGATGGTCATAGCTATTCTGCGAGGTCAGATTTATTGCCTTTATCTTATAAATGAGGAAATTAAGACTCAGCGAACTTCATTTACTTGCCCATAGGCAGTTACAGAGGGCATATGGGTCCAAGTCAGAACTAGGGCCCAAGACTCCTTCTTTCTCAGCTAGTGCATTTTCTCCTAACTCTGCCCCACCACCCCTCAATTCATGAGAAGAAAGGATAGACACAAAGAAAGGATGCATCTATTACCATATCAAACATTCAGACCAAATTAACAGAAACCCTCAGCCATCCAGATAGTTTGTCTGCAAACCAAGTCCTCTTTCCAGTGACAGGGGCACAGCCCATGCATGGCCTCTTTAAGGGCCACAGTATGGGCATCCCATCTAAGGGGTGCAGATGCTGCATATTTCCTGTGTAATATTACTCTTGAAAATGATGTCTGGTAAAGTACCGATGACAGCAATTACTAGAAAAAATAATTGTCTGAATTTTGCACAATCAAAAATGTATAATTTCTCACTACACTTTCAGTGACTTCGCTGCTTAAAACAAGGTGAGCTGGAATAAACTTCCTAGTTTTTGTTGGGCAGAAGGCAGCTGGCATTCACATATAAGAGCACAAATGAAGAAATTAAATCTAAAAGTTTAAGCTAACCAGTGTGTTATTTAAAAAACAACAACAACAACAACAGTGAAAAGAATAAAAGAAATATGGAATTCTGAGACCTTCAGAAACTAAAACATCTAAAGTTATATTTTTTTCTTTACTAAGGCACTTTTTTCAAAAGCAGGAACCAATTGCCAAATAACTATGGTTTTGAAAATGGTTGAAAGAAAAGCCTTAGAAACAGCTAATATAAATGTCTCTCTCCAAATTAAATCAGTAGGGTGCTAGTTTTAATACCTCTTCTTATTAGCTCATAATTTGGACTCAATATAAGCAATTAAAATACTCACCTCTCTGAAATAGTTTAAGTGGAGTCTTGGCCATGTTCCTTATCATAAAAACCAGTAATAGTCAGTCCTATAATTCTATGATTAGGGCTTCCTTTACTGCCATAAGATTAGTTTCATTTTCCAGTAATCCTTTTTTACTCTCTAAAGAAAAACTTTTCCTCCATTAGGTTCTCTCTCTTGCCACCAGAAAATCCTTTACCTCATTACTAACAGTTTTTTCTTCTAACAAACAAGACCTTATGAACTGAACCCAAAAGCACTAAGGTTCAAATGACCTTCTACTTGCCAAATCCACAGGTTCTTTTTCAATTTTCATCCTACTTGACAATTTAGCAGTATTTGGCACCCGTTACCAACTCTATCTTAAAATGGTCTCCTTGATGGATTACTAAAAACACTTTCCTGGTTCTCTTCTTTCTAATCACCCCCTCACAGTCTTATTTGCTTGTTCCTCCTCTTTTTGTCTCCCCAGACACTTCTAAAGATTCCTTCCTTCTTTCCTGATTGTCCTCTTATTTTATTGTCCTGCTTTCTCTGGATCCTCTCATCCATGGTTTTAATTATTAGCTATAAGTTAGCAACTCATAAATTTCTACCTCCAAGTTCAATCTCTTTCCTGAAAACCCAAATCCAACATTTTCTCCACTTTTCTACTAGAGTTATTCTCTTTTTTAAAAAAATGATCATACCCCTTCTCTTGAAAAACTTGATGGTTCCTCTGCCTGGAGGACATAGTCCATATTTCTTAGTATTACGTACAAAACCTTGTAATAAAGCCCTTATATTCCTTTCTAATCTCAATTATTTTTGTTCCTTATCATAAATCTTGCATCACACTATAGCAGAGCCTCATAAGTCCTCCTTCCTTTCTATGTGTCTTTGCTACCTTGACCATGTTTCCAGGATTAAGAGCATAAGGACATAGAGTCTGACTAGGAGGTTCTTAGTAGGGTAAACAAACTCATTTGAAGTTGGGACTTTCTTGGGAAGTAGAGGCTATTCTAAGCTGTGCTCTAAGCTGAACTCTTTCCCCTCTTTATCAGCTCATCTTAGAAAATGTCAAAACCATTCATGCTCACACAGAATATATTCAGAGTCTTAGGTAGAGAAACCCATATTCTAGAATCCCCACTCTGGGAGAAAGAATCTTCCTTAGTTATCTCCTTTAACCAACAAATTAGATTCAGAAACAGAGAGGAAGAAAAGAAACCTTCAAAGAAACAGGCAGACCAGTTGGATGAACCTTGATAATCAAGGAAGTGACGCCGCTGCAGGCAGATGTTCTCATACACATCCTCAAGCTAAATCTGACTCAATCAGTGAAAACAGTTCTTTCTCTGTGTTTCTGTAACATCTAGTTATGCCTTGATTATAGCTCAAAGTATATTAATCTGCAATTACTTGATTTTATGTCCATTTTTCCAATCAGTCTATGATAGAGCAGATGCCAATAAAGGAGTAATGAACTCATCATTCAAAAACAGCAATACTGAGGGTACAATGAAGGAGACATTTCTTCAGGACTTTGGCAATCACAGCAATGGCTATGTTAAAATAGCACAATTGGTCAAAGAAATTATGAATGCTGCTAAAACACACTGTCTGGACTATGAAGTCCCTCCAATTAAACCAACCTGCTCATGAAACAATCAAATGCTCAACTTCAGTTATAGATAACTGTCTGCAACAAATTTTCCAAATAGTAAAGCATTCATGATGGCACAAGCTATTTGTGCTTGAAGATACAAGATAAAAGAGTTGACAAATATTTCTCTGTGCAATTCATGAGAATTTCATTTGCATTTTTTCAAAATCCACTAAGAACTAATGACATACATTTGTGTTACAAAAGAAAGTCAGATGTTAATATTCTAGCTGTGATGCATGAAAATGCAGTGTTCAGATTAGAATATTGGTCCAAAATGCGAGACAATTACCAAGAAAGTGCTGATAAGTAATTCTCTTTCTGATTTTCACATCTCTAATATTCCTGTTTCTTTTCCTTTCCTGATATTTCACATCTATATTATTTCTTTCTCTGCAATTTAGCTCTTTATTTAGCTCATAAAGTAGGCATTATACTAAGGAGGTATTCATCTTTTGGCGTCAGTATGGTTGCCCTTAGCAACCACCACTTGAAGGGAAACCTTATTTTCATCTGGCAACTCAAAATAGGACTAAAGGGTCAACTGCAGAGCAATTGTAAAAGGCAGGTCTCAAACTGGCAAATTGCTCATGACAACACCCCTTTCATTTGGATCATTCCAAAGACATTGGAAGTTTTGTTCACAAATATTTTATAAATCATAGGGTTTATAAATTGGTTGCTAAATAATACTTTTAAAAATAGAATTGTACATTACCACTTGAAATATCTTTATTATTAAGACTATGAAGAGGAACCATATAATGGGCACAAGTCTAATGCAAACAGACTTGATGGGCAGAAGGCAGCTGGTAGGTGAAAGGAATAAATATCCATTTCAAATGTATTATGTCAAGTACTCTAAAACTATAACTACTTTTGAATTTACTGATCTTTAATTTGAGTTCAAGCTTTCAAGAACCTATGCTAAGAAGCAAAGTCAATTTGCTGTCCACTAGTTTAGGTTAAAAATGCAATTATTAAACAGCCAATGATTCAGTATATTTTTGAATCATTATCTGATAAGTAACAATTGTCACTCTATTATTAAAGAATATTAAGGAATAAATATAATTTTCATTCTTTTTATGCTCTTTGAGGTCCATTTATATATCACTTATGTACTCTAACTGATATTTAATATATAGTATACATTAGCATCTTTCTTATAAGTCAAAGAGTGAAAAGAACTGCAAAAATATACACTCGCACTACTGTGGCTTAAGGAATCTAAACAATAGGGCTGTTAGGGTTTTCTTGGCAGCAGATTCCAGAAATCATGTGTCACCCCATTTTAGAGTTCTGTGTGTGCTTGGGAAACGGACATTGTCATCAGCTTGGGCAGCCACGTCATTTATGTTGACACACAAAGGTTTTGCCTCTTGCATTGTAAGTCTTCTGTAGAAAGATGCCTCATCATTGCTAGCATCAATGTTTTACATTGTTGAAGTCAGTTCAATTCAACAATGTATGGCAAGATATTTAACTAGTGCTTTGTCCACAACCCTAAATAGGACACAAGCCTTGCTTTCATGAAACACAATTTATTGAGGGAGATAGGCAAGGAGAAGAGTGGGAACTGAAGCACAAAGAAGTGGAAACAGGTAAAAAATTTAGGGAGAGTAACTTGCAAATAGGAAGAAGGAGGAGGAGGAGGAGGAGAGGAGAAGAAGGAGGAGAAGAAAAAGAAGAAAAATAAATTATATAAATAAGCATAGGAGTGCTTATTTCATGCTTTTGCAAGCTACTCCAGCTAAGTTTTAAAATTCACATGTTACAAATTTAATATTGTATTCTTTAACTCTTAAATAACACTTAAGTAAATCAGTTACTAAATCAGACTGGGGTTTTGTTTTGTTCATTTTTCCTTCAAAATTGAGGTTGCATCAAAATTGTTTTTAACTGAAAAAATAAATATAATTAAACGACTTTAAAACTTGACAAAATGTCACTGAATTGTAGTGCATTTCATTATGTAAATTTTAGCTCAACAGTAAAAACAGAAAACTTAATATGACAAACACAGATAAACTACAGTTTGCTTAAGACTTTATAAGCATGAGGATCTATAGTCTTTGAATTTTTATTTGAGCCTAACTTCTCAGCTACTATAAAAGTGTGCTGCCTCTAAAATTTAGCTTTCCAAGGGGACTGAAATCTTCAGGTGTGGATCTGTCACAAAAGTGTTTTACTCTGTAAGCAAGGATGCTGCTCCAGACCCTCATCCACAGATGTTCGTTGTCTTTATGAGTTGACACCCAGTGCTCTCTCACCTACTGTCCCTGTAACAAATGGTTACATTTGTGAGCAGCCCGGATGAGCTTGAGATGATGCTTGAGACCACAGAACAATTTTTTTTTTGGCTAGAGATTTTCTGTCTTGTTTTTCCAGTGTGAAAGCCAACTCCATCCACAGGGGAATTAGCCTCATGGCTTGAGGTCCACTAGTTACTGCCTTCTTGTCACGGCCCTCACTCATTCCGTTCCAACTGCTGCTGCTGTTAGATAGCTCCACACATTTGGAGAAAGAGGAGAAGGACAGGAGTAGCGGCCCAGGGTTTGTGGTCTAACCAGAAGGCTCCAGAGGTCCGTCTCTGTGAAGTTTACTTTAAACCTCGACATTAATTATAGAAACACCATCAGTAAATTAAGTTCCCAACTATGAGAACAAAATGAGTAAAAACGTTTAATGACTTAATGTGACATTTTTAATGATAAAAACTCCAATTATTTTTATAGCTATAATGCTTCTTTCACTCTAAAGAATTGTTTTTTAATTTAAATGTGCTCTAATTTGACATGAAATATTTCTGGAGGTGATAAATATTTACTGAGCTTATATTTTTTGGCAACTTGGGTACAAGAGAAAACATGCCAAAAGACTGAGATTTAAAAAAAAAACAATTCACTTTTTGGCAATCACAGAGATTTTATATTATAAAGTAAATATTTTCTTTACATAAATAGGATGCAATTTTAATAAAGGGCATAAAGAATAATATTAACTGTTTTTCTGAAAAAAAACTTTTACATTTTATTTTATATGTATGACCATACCTCACCTATCTCCTGATAACAAATTCAGAAATTCAACTGTATTGAACCTTGGTGAAAAATTAACAATAATTTAAAAAGATCCGATGACAGTCAAAATTGATTGCACATGTTGTACTGTAAAACTCATGCATTTATTTATAAGAGGAACTTCATTCTGTCACAGGGATCCTGTAACTTCTTTTAGGTACAGTTTTCTTTTTTGTTGTTGTTTCTCCTTTTTTTTTAGAGAATGTTACCAGACAGGGACTGGGCTCGGAGTGGGTTTACCTCAGGCCATCCTGTAATGCGTGGGTTCTTGACTTTATACAGGAAAGATTTCACAACACGAGTCCAGGTGATTTGGGGAGTACATTTATTAAAGCTGGAGACCGCGAAACAAGTGGGGGGTCCAGGATAGAAGAAGCAATAGGAGAGAGACTAGGCGGGGCTGCTTTGGCTCTCTAGAAACATTATAGGAAAGAAGTGAGCCAAGGCAGGGCTGCTGTCAGCTCACAGGAGGGTCAGAGAAAAGGGGCCCTGGGCGACAGGATCGGGGGGAGAGGGGGCTAGTTTGGGATGAGCTTCCCCTGCCCATTGCTCCCCTGGTTGCAAGTCTCATGGGGACCCTTAGAGTTTAGGCGATGCATGCCTGTGGGGGAAGAAAAGGGAGAAGGGAAACACACAGGCATGCTCCCAGGAGGGCAAGCACCCTGGCCAGTTTCTTCATCTATTTTCCCAAACCATACATGATAAGAAGCAAATGAAGAAGGGCAGAGATAAAGAAGTGTGGAGGTAAACACTTGGATGCCAATCGAGACAGACAATGGAGGAGACAGAAAACTCTTAAAAGAGTGAACTCTAAGAACTTACCCGGCAGGTCCTGAATGGCCCTGAAAGTGCTGTGCTGCACAAAAGATGTTCTTGATGGTATTTCTGAAACTCTCTCTTTATTGCCCATTTTTCTCTTTATTCTACGTGTTACTTTGTGCTGATCTGTTTTTGGCCTGATATATAAACTAACAGAGTAGAGGAGAGACAATGCTGTATGCCAAGGAATGCAGCCCTAAGGGAAGTGTTTTCAATCATCACAGGGAGGAGGAATAGAGCAGGGCCCACGTGGCTGAGGCAGGTCTGCCCCAAAAGACATTGATGAAAGCTTATTGGAAGCTTTTATTGTCTGTCAGAGCAGAGCATTTTTCAGACAAAACAGTTAAATAATATCTTGGGAAGAAGCCCAAGTACTTTGTCAGTGCAGGCTCTCACCCCACTATGTGGATGTGCCTTAACATGGACAAGTGGCCAGGGTCCTGTTTGTCAGAATCCCTGGGTGTTGGGCAGTGTGGGATGCGGTCTCTGCTGGTGCAAAACAAGAGCCCCTGGACCTGATAACAATCAACCTTAACTGAATCCAGTGGGATAGCACTCATCCAGAGGGGGGGCTGGGAGAATCACAATGGACCTATTCTATCTATCATCTCTCTCTCTCTCTCTCTCTCTCTCTCTCTCTCTCTCTTTCTCTCTCTCTCATCTATCTCTTTATCTATCATCTATCTATCACCTATCATCTATCTCTCTATCATCTATCTATCTATCATCTATCTATCTATCTATCTATCTATCCATCCATCCATTTATCTATCTATCATTTATCTATCTATCTATCTGTCATCTATCTACCCATTGCTTTGTAGAGACCAGGTAATCATACCTTGTGCATAATAGATGATGAGAATGTATATAATACGTAGGTAGCCAAGAATGGGTGGAGATATTGGTTGTCCAGGCTTTGAAGGGAAAGGAAGTAAAGTGGGGTAGAAGGTAGCAAGAAAGGTCAGGCCTGGTGTCAAAGGAAAAATAATCCAAGTCCTGTTGTATAAACTGGAAATGAGAAACAGAACAGAGTAGAGCTAGAAGTTTAGAAGATTACCTCTTTCAGAGGCTCCAGAAACAAATGTTTTTAGGGATCAGGAAGAGAATATCAATCAGGAAAGTGGAACAAATGTAATATAACAGGTATCAGTGGGAACTGTGGAGAACTTAAGCAATGTATCGTTCCTAAAGACAATGCAATTGATAATAATAATTGATAATACAGTGCTGGCCGAAAGAACTTGACTTTAGGAGGAATTCATTCAGTCCCTTCAATGTTATCAATGGGATTGCTAAGCATTAAAATATATAAAGAAATATTTTATGATGTGAAAATCTCTACACAGATACAGCTCACTCAGGCTCTTTTCTCCAAGGACTTGAAAGTAGGGTCAGATTTGAAGATCTCGCAAGAAGTGAATTAACTCTGACACTCTAGGAAATCCTCAAATCCTAAAGAACTCCAGGAGTTTCCCAGTTCCTCTCTGGGGAGCTCCTTTCATCCTCCAAGGCAACTGAGGAGGGAATCCAGCGTACATCTAAAGATACCTCAAAGGAAAATTAAAATATTTTAAGGTGATTCTAGATTCTTGTAAGTCAGAAACAGGCACGGAAGGTATCGAAAGGGGATGGTACACAGTTGATTTCTTTAACACTCTATCAGACCTTGTCCTGAATAGCCTAAGATCATAGCACAGGGGCTGTGCAGCAGCAAGCCATCGGGTTAAGCTTCTAGGAGCAGCTAGGGAGGTACAAGATCCAGAACAAAAGCAGGAGAAACAGGTTTATTTAGGGCATACATGCAGTGTCTGCATCTTTTTGGGCCGAATAAACCATGTTATCAACAATATTATGAATGTGCAATATCCACAGTTTTGATGTCAAACATAAAATACCCATCCTTGTCTACTTCAAAGAGAGGGACTTTGGAGTTGGTCAAGCTTGTGCTTGAATTCCAGCTCCGATACTCATTAGCTCTGTGACACGGGAAGAATCACTTCACTCTTCAGGGTCATAGTCTTTCATCGCAAAAATGGTGATGATAAAGTCTGGATAAAAAAGATGTGGCGCATGTGTACAATGGGATACTACTCAGCCACAAGAAAAGATGAAATACTACTAATTGCGATTACATAGATGGATCTTGAGATATCACAATGAGATAAGTCAGGCAGAAAAAGTTAAGAACCATATGATTTTACTCATATGTGGGATATAAAACTGAAAGCAACAAATGAACAAACAAACAAAAACTCATAGACACAGACAACAATGCAATGGTTGCCAGAGAAAGGGGGTGGGAGTAGTAAAGTGTGAAGGGAGTAAAATATATGGTGATGGAAGAGGATTTGACTTTGCATGGTGGGCACACAATGTAATGTCTAAAATGATGTATCATAGAATTGTACACTTGAGACCTATATAATCTTATTGACTAATATCACTCCACTAAATTTAATTTAAAAAATGGTGATAATAAAACTTATCTTAGAAGTTTGTGAAGAGGTAAAATATAAGGGTAACGTGCCCAGCAGATAGTAAGTATTCAATGAATAACAGCTGCTGCTATTATTTCTTATCATCCTTGTTACTATTATCATTGTAGTAGGTGCAGACAAAGCCCATCACACAGTAAGTCCTCATGCGTGCTTCTCACCCCCTCATGCTCTGATTTACCAGACACACAGGACGTGTGTCTTCCCTCGGAGAACTATGGCGACCGCACAGGCCATGGTGCACTGTGATTACACAAGCAAGTACAGACCGTGATGAGCACAGCTTCAGCACCAGTCCACGCTTTTTCACTCCAGCTCTTGGGTACATAATTAGTAAGTGGTATTTCTAGCAGCTTGTGATTTGCAATAAGTAATTGCAGTCTAGTGCTCTTCCTTCTATTGCCACTTACTAAACACCCACTTAAAGTATCAGATCATAAAATTCACTATAAATTGAAATTTATGTTTCCTTGTGAGTTTTCTGGGACTGATCCAACAAAGACAATGAGGAAAACATACTGCTAATTTTTACTCTTGGTTTTATAACACTATACTGATTATTTTTAGACTTCATTTGGTGCAAAACAATTAAAAGAGATATTTCCTCATATTTTTGTTGATGTGTATTTTTCCCCCCAGCCAGTGAATTTACTACCAAATGTCAGGCAGAGCAAAGAAAAGCATTCGTAACTTGCTGAGGCATTTTAGTGGGGGAAAAAAACCTCATGGTTCTCTTTTGCCTAAACAAATGGAAGTCAGGGTTTTTATTTTTAAAGGTATTTTCATAGACTGTGATTTTGTTAATATGAGAAAGAAGGCAAGAGTGTTTATTATTATCTGGAAACTAGCATGGCTTGTATTCATGCTTCTGCTCTTCCAATTTTTAATATGTAAGTAATATATGACCCAAACATCCATCAAATGATTAATAGATAAATATGGTCTATCCACACAGTGGAATATTATTTGGCCACAAAAAGGAATGAAGTACTGGTAACATACTACACCATCAATGGACCTTGAAAACAGTATGTCACGTAAAAAAGCCAGGCACAAAAGGTCACATACTCTATAATTCCATTTAAATTAAAGGTCCAGAATAGGCAAATCCATGGAGACAGAAAGTTAATGGGAAGTGCCTAGGGCTATGGGGCAGTGGCAGTGGCGGAGAGCAACTGTTACTATGTATGAGTATGAAATTTCTTATTGGAATGATAAAAATGTTTTGGAATGACATAGTGACGACTGTACAAGTCTGTGAATATACTAGAAACCACTGAATTTTATACTTTAAAAGGGTGAACTGAATGGTATGTGAGTTGCATGTCAAAATTCTATGTAAAAAATTCTTGCCCGTCATCGTCATCATATTCTAAAACAAACACCCACTGTAAGTTCACCTTGCAAGGTTAAGGGGATTACTGAGTGACACTGCATTAGTGAAACAAGTTTGGAAATTCTTTTATGTGAATCTCAAGTTGGTTTCCATAGTTTTATAAACAAAATTTCCTGCCAATTTTAAATTTTGAAAAGAATCGCCTTGGGTCATTCTTTCCTTTTATTAGCTTTCTCATAGGTAAAATAAATGTTCCACTTTTTCTTTTTTTTTTTTTACTCATTTTTGTTTTTGGAATGAAGCAGAGTCAAAATGGAATTAAGTAAAAATTATATTGTGTGGCTTCTTGAAAGCAGCAGAAGATCAAATGTGGAGCACATTCCAAGTGCGAAAGAAACAATTACTTAATTGAGCACATTAATAAAAAAGACCTTGCAAATTAAATGTTGTTCCAAAGACATCTTAAATACTTACTGGAGCATCACACACTTGGGGAAATGCCAAGTTTTATATTTTGGTCTTCTAGCAACTTAATGCAATGAAAATTGCCAGAAAAACAAAAAGAATAATGCAATTTTTATTTTAAAATGTACACACACATAGCATCAATGTTACTGTTTTCTTTACATTTAATGTAATGCGTTTGGAAGTGCCATTAATGCAAGGTTTTATCTAATAACTAGAGGCCCGATGCACGAAATTCGTGCAAGAGTAGGCCTTCCTTCCTCTGGCTGCCAGCACCGGCTTCCCTCCAGCACCTGGGACCTGGGCTTTGTCCGGAAGGTCATCCGAAAGGACTTCCAGTCTAATTAGCAAATTAGGCTTTTATTGTTATAGATGTATAGCAATGTGGTAGTTAAGAGCACAAACTCTGGAGTCAGGTTGATGTGAATCCTGATTCCCCTACTTATGCCATTGAGAAAGTTCCTTAATCTCTCTAGGCCTCAATATCTCCATCTTAAAAGTGAGGATAATCACATAGGGTTGTGGGGATTCAACGTGTTAATACATTTAAAGTGCTTAATAAGATGCTGGGCACAGAGTGAGCTGGTAGTATTGTTATTACCATCATCATCATCATCATCTTTTTTTTAGCAATGCTTAATGCCCTTTTATAGAATCATTTCTTATCCTAGTAACACTGATAGAATCCACAGATTTCAGCTAGAGAAACAACGGCAGAAACCAATTTCGCCCTACAGCGAGACACTTTCCTCTGTTTCTCTCAAAAATTCAAATTAGAATTCCAAGAAACCACTCATCCTTTTTGCTAACAGGCGTCTAACCACAGTTTCATAAAATATCTTTTTTTTCCATAAACAAAGCCAAACAGAATATCTTGTTCATCTGATTATAAGCAGAATAGCTGCTATCTGAGCACTGCCATATCACAGACAATAATGGCAGTAATTACTAACTACCCAGAAAAAAAAGGCACCTAAGAAAGACATGTGGCATCCATCAATGTAATGAAAAATGGAAGGAAGCAAACAAGGCTGCTCATTCAACTCTGTGTGTTGCGTGAGTTCAGTAGTATTACATCTGTGTATAAGGAATTCTTAGTTGGTCACTAGGGTTTGAACATGGTAGGTGGCCAGAATACATTTCTCATTCAGTTGACTCTCCTGGTACTGTGCTAGGTATTAGAGATATAAACTAAGGTTAAAACACACTCTCTAATCTAAACGTTAAAACCTTAATCTGAAACATGCTGTATTCAGAACAAAAAAATAGTCAAGTTCTTCAATGACAAGAAAAGGTTTAATAAGGCAAAGCAAGCATCAGTCAAATGTCTGTGCCAGATACATTTATCCTTTGTGACAATTAGACACGGATCCCATTTCAAGATAAACTTAAGTAGTTTTAAAAAAGTTCATAGTACAGCAAACAGTGATGGTAATCTTTACCACAAGATTCCCCTCTTCCTAAAAATGTTATTTTCTGTCATCCCAATTTAAACATTCCCATCCCTGAATTCCCAAATTATCTGGGAACTCTCCAACCTGCAGCATTCTTGGAGAGATCCTTAACCTAAAGGCGGATGCTGACGTTTCTGCGGGCAGCACTGGGAAGGCCCGGCGTGCTCACCAGTTACTGATGCATCTGCTGTGACTAACCCAGGCTGGCTTGTCCCATGTCACCGCGAGGAGCAGGGCACTGGAGTTTCTGAGACTAGTGTAGCATGGTGTGTGCATTTGATCCTGTGAATCAGGTTGGGGCTGACCCATCGTTAGGAAAACAAAACAAACAAGAATCAGGAAAAAATTAGGATATCAAAGACTTCACAACGGTTTTAAAGAGGATGTCAAACTTATGGGAAGATGCAAAAATAAGATACTAATAAAAAGATAAGTAATAGCATTTTTTAAAAAGTCTTGCCAGTCAATTAGTGTCACATTTTCATTATAAAGAAATAAATAGTAAAATTTCTTTCTAATTACCAAAGTCTTGCTTTTCTATCATTTTCACACAGAAATCTTTATATTCTTTTTTAATCTAGAAAAGTTTACTCCAGAAATTAATTTTGAAAACCAAGGACACGGATATCAACCTGCTTCTTCTGAGGCTTAATATATAACAGAAATATGCTGTGCCCCCATCATTTCTGAGCATGCTCCGACTCAGCATAATTGAATTTATAATTGAGTGAAGTACTTTACAATGGAACTTTTATTCTATTACTTCATGAAAGAGTAAAACAATACACAACCCAGGAAAAAAAGAAAAGGAAAAAATTTCTCTACTCCTTTTGGATGTATTGCATTTCCACACACTTCTATTCCTAGCTCACAACCTAGGAGGTACTTTCATGTTTAAGAAAAGAATAGAGAAACTTAGGCCTTTAAACTAAGTGCTAAACAGTAGAACACGCAGATTAGTCAGCTCCCATTAAGTAACCTCAAAAGTCAGAAGGTCTTTGTAAGAGTTAATGAAATCAGATCCCATAATAGCAACTCTAAAGAAAAGATGCACTGAATTTATTTAAACAGTTACAAGAGGAACAATGCACAGTTTCAAAATCAATAAGAGGTTCAGACTGGAAATATTTTAAAAACAAAGGAAAGACTGTCGTAGTAAACTAGGTTAAAATGTCCAGCGATTTATTTCCTCAATTTTGAAATGGATCGATTCTTCTAAGCCACTGTTCCCATCACATAAAATCACCACTCTAAAAATTAATAGCATAAGGCTACAGGAATATAAAATCCGAAAGCTTACTTTAAAAGAATCTATCACCAATTCTGTGTCCTATGTTTTTATTTCAGGTAAAATAATTGGATGACAATAAAATTCTCAGTTCTGATAGAAAAAAAAGGGTCTATAACGAAGTTGTACATAGTGTTCTAGTTTCTTGATTGAGCCAGGGGGGCATCTTTATGTACTGTAGAATATCAACTAAATGTTACTGTATTTTCCCAAAGCTAGACAAGTATGCCTATGACTAAATTTTGACTAGGAGACTGATTATCTGGTGCATTTTTCCGAGAATCCTATAATTCAATCTGACTGGTGTCCTTATAAGAGGAGGAAATTTGGACACACAAAGAGACACCAGGGTTGCATGTGCACAGAGAAGGGACCATTGTGGGCATAGAGTGGGAGGGTGGCCATGTGTGGGCCCAGGAGAGAGGCCTCAGGAGAAACCTGCTGATACCTTGATCTTGGACTTCCAACTTCCAGAACTGTGAGAAAATAAATTTTTGTGGTTTAAGCCAAAAAAAAAAAATCTAAAGTGAAATAAGGGAGAGAGGTTCCATTCAGGAGGGAAAATTGTGACACGCTTTCAGGAGCAGGCCAGGAAACTTCACCGGTATTATCTCACTGGCAGTTCTCGCTATTGTCCAGTCACTCAGACTTAGCCACGATGGTTAATCTCAGGGGGCTGTTGTTTGTCTGTGCAGGAAGCAACACTGCAAGACGAAGTGGGAGCAGACACTAGGGCCCGAATCAAACATTGAAATCAGAGGCCCACAGACAGAGACTGGCTTTCCACAGCAGAATTCAAAAACACAATGTATTAAGTCAAATATTACTTCAATCCCAAGACAAATTATTAATAGAATTTAGATCCCTTTCTCTAGTTCTCCCTGGGAATTAAACTTTTATTTGCTATAGATGACAATTTTATAATTGTTTTTTGGAAAGCGCTTGGATAGAAAGTATAACTAATTTGATAATTTAACAAATAAGTTCATGACTAAGCCCTCTATGTCCTCAAGAGTATTTTGGATGTTCCATTTTAAATATCAAGCGATTCCACAGGTACCAATATATAAACTCTTCTGGGACGTAGAAACAGAGAAAAAAGGTTTGTTTGTTTTGTTTTTGTCTCAGGAAGACCTGAGCAATGCAAAAAACCACTACCGGATGTTTTAAAGCCTGAACTACAGTACCTTACATAAGAACAAGTGTAAAGTGCAACTTAGCAAAAAACTTCTACAAAGCAGTCTTTATGTAAGAATTATATTTCTTAAAGCAATAGATCTAGTAGCATCCATGCAGTTATGCTCACACACATATTTACTCCCTGAACAATAAAACACAAAGAGTTATTCTATGAAACAGAGGCTTAAACTGAATTAATAGCAAAGCCTTATTTAGATTATCAAAAGACAATTTCCCATACCTACTCCCAATATTTTTAAGGACATGGACATCTAGCACCTCTTGAATTCATCCTCCAACCCATCTAGTTAAGAAATTTAGCTCTAGTTATCAAGGATTTGAGAAAGTGAAAAATAATTTCTCCTATAAAAACAAAACACTGGAGGGAGATGATAGATGGATGGATAAATGATGATAGGTAGATGATAGATAGATAGATAGATAGATAGATAGATAGATGATAGATAGATAGATAGATAGCTTTTTCTTCCCTTGTTTTCAAAAAGTATCTGGAATACAGTTATTATTCTTTGCATAGTTTCAATCTTCAAAGTTAACTCACAATGTTTCATTAGAATAAAATAATTTCTTAATGCTTGTAGTGTATTAGTGTACTAAGAGTGGTTGAAATACCAGGAATAAAAAGCTGATTCATGCTAACCTCTTTGTACAGTTCAACGAAGAGCTTCTGGTCAGCGGACACTTGGTTTGATTTTATCCAGACTAAACTGCTGTCACTGCCACTGTAGTCTACCAGTGGTCGGCAAACTCATTAGTCAACAGAGCCAAATATCAACAGTACGATTGAAATTTCTTTTGAGAGCCAAATTTTTTAAACTTAAACTATATAGGTAGGTACATTGTTATTAACTTAATTAGGGTACTCCTAAGGCTTAGAAAGAGCCACACTCAAGAGGCCAAAGAGCCGCATGTAGCTCGCGAGCTGCAGTTTGCCAACCACGGGTAGACAATCCCCAGTGTCCACTCTGGTGGCCCTCTCAAATTAGTGCACCAAAGGAAAGGGATCAGAGAGTTGAAAATCTGGACAAAATAGTTAACCAGCTAACCAACTTTCAAAAGCAGACGATAAAGGATATAACAGTGTTGATTTCCACAGTCTAAATGGACAGTGCCCTTTACTAGATCTAGTGTATCCTTAATCCACCTCTCCTCTTCAATGGATAACCCTCATCGTCTGAATCCCTCCCTTCAGTCTCCTTTTCTTCCTTCCCTCTCTTCCTCCTCTACCACAAGTTTCTTTTAATATTTACCATACTCATTAAATAAATTTCATTCAGATATTTTAAAATAAAAATTGAACATTTTAGTTTTCAAGGAAAGAAAAGCACTTGGTGCATTGTGTATTTAGTGTGTGGCTTTCTGTTTTTTGCTTATTTTTTTCTGTAGGTAAACAATCATTACCAGGAAAAGAAGAAGTTCCCTTCCCCACTAGCACAGCACCCTAGATTTATATGGAAGCATAGAGCACAAAGCGCACAGGGAGCCCTGGGTCTATGGAGTCTGAGTCCCTCATTCCAAGGCAAGGCTGGAGGTCAATCGTCCCCAGCCAATGGGACGGCTGCCACAAAATGGGATTCCACAGCCTGCCCAGAAGCCAATTCTACTTTGCAGTGGCTTTCACTATTGCCAAGTTATTTTGTTTAATTAGCCTAAATAACTCATGCTCAACTTTCCCATTCTGCTCATCATTATTAACTCTCTGGAATAGTTTTCATGGGCTTGAAGGCAATTATTGGATTATCTATTGGCCTTCTCTTCCTCATATATCATACCTATGAATCATTTAAGCTTTTAAAAATGCAAGTGCTTCTTTTTCTATCATTTTTACTATAATAATGATATCTCTAGGCTTACTATCACCTTTAATTATGAAACATGAAAGCAATAAATATGAGAAAATACTCACTATTATAGTAATGAAATAATGAATTAAATAATGGAATAGTTATAAAGCCGATTGGGGGCATGATATATTCTGATTCTAACAAGTCTGAAAAGTAGGTCTGGCAGGGAATACGGCTCCTTTTTTCCTCAGATGAAAAAACTGAAGCCCAGGAGGTTGTCACTTCCCAGAGAATGTACAGCCATGTAGTGTGCCAAGGACTGAACTAGAACTTGGGACTTCTGACACCAAAACATTTATAGTTTTAATTTTAAAAAATACTAGGCTGCCTATTCATGCCAAAGCCTATGATACACCTTTGTGGATCTTTTTGTCCTTTTTCTTTTCTGTTACAAAAATTGTGTGTGTGTGTGTGTGTGTGTGTGTGCATATATACAAATACTAATGATTTTTATCAGTATCTATACTAATAAAAGGGTAATATGTTAATTAAACTGGATGTCTTCTGGACATCCTTCCAGACAAAGCCACGGTGGTGGGGGCCAAGGCAGAGGTGGTTAGGGGCAAGCAGGGGAGAGCAGTTAGGGGATACCTGGCTTGCAGGGGAGAACAGTTAGGGGTCACCAGGCAGGCAGGCAGGCAAGTGAGCAGTTAGGAGCCAGCAATCCCAGATTGCAAGAGGGATGTCTGCTGGTTTAGGCCCAATCCCTGCGGGGCAGTTGGACATCCCCCGAGGGGTCCCGGATTGGAGAGGGTGCAGGCCAGGCTGAGGGACACCCCCCCATGCACAAATTTCGTGCACCAGGCCTCTAGTATATCTATATTTATACAGCTATATCACCACAAACAAATAATTCCTGCTAAGAATTAGCTTGCCCATGTACTCTGTCATCATGGACTGGGTTGGAAGAAAGCTTGTTGTCATTGTTACTTTGATAATCCTAGTATACTCTGTTATGTATAAAGGTAAAATTACTACATATTATATAAAATTGATGCTATTTCTTGAGTAAATATTAGAACATTTAAACCCAAGAGGCAGCACAATTTTAAAGTGATAAATAAAAATGAACTCACTGTCATTATCTTGTCTTTCTAGAAAACAAAACTCAAGAACTTAAATGTATGTGGTTTGGAGGTAAATTTCAAGACAACCAGAGTAAACTATGAGAAACCCTTCTGGCTAACCTGACAATAAACAAATGTAAGCCTTCAACACAGCCCTGCAAGCCCTTACTTTAGACTTCCGTTGAAACTTAACAGTCTCCCTACTTTTTCCTCTCTCAGATTGTCCACTATTATAGACTTAATGTGGTGCCCCTAAAATTCACATGTTGTAGCCCCGACCCCAAATGTGACTGTATTTGGAGATAGGGTCTTTATGGAGGGAATTAAAATTGAGACAGATTTGGGGACAGAAGTGAAGTGTTTATGTGACAAATACCTAAAAATATGGAAGTGGTTTTGGAACTGGGTGATGGGTAGAGGCTAGAAGAGTTTTGAGGTGCATGCTAGAGAAAGTCAAGATTGATGTGAATGGACTGTTAGTACAACTATGGATGTTAAAGACAATTCTGGTGAGAGCTCAGGGGGGATAAAGGGGGATCTTAAAAGAAAGCTTCCATCTTCTTAGGGAATACATAAATGATCATAAACATAATGGTAGAAATATGGATGTTAAACACCATTTTGGTGAAGTCTCAGACAGAAGATGAAGAAAAGGCATTCCTTGTTATACAATGGCAAAGGTTATGGCTAAATTGTGGCCTAGTGTTTTGTGGAAGGTTGAATTCATAATCGATGAAACTTATCCAGTAAAGTAATTTCTAAGCAAAGTATTGAAGGTGTGGCTTGCTGCTTATCACACAATATGAGATGAAAGAGATGAACTGAGGCAGGAGTTGTTAAGCAAAAAGGAAACAAAAAATTGGAGATTTGGAAAATTCTCTGCCTATCCATATTGGAGAGAGGGGGAGAGAAAGAGAGAGAGAAAGAGAGAGAGAGAGAGAGAAAGCTTGTGATTAAGAGAATACTGAAGGCCCTGACACATCCCCAGTAGGGGGTGTGCAGGAGGCAGCTGATCGATGTTTCTCTCTCATCGATGTTTCTGACTCTCTATCTCTCTCCCTTCCTCTCTGTAAGAAATCAATAAAATATATATATATATAAAAAGAGAATACTGAAGGTTTGGCTGTTGTTAAAGGCAATTAAAAATAGATTAAAAATAGATATAGGGCCCTAACCGGTTTGGCTCAGTGGATAGAGCATCAGGTTTCGGACTGAAAGGTCCCAGGTTCGATTCCGATCAAGGGCATGTACCTTGGTTGCGGGCACATCCCCAGTAGGGGATATGCAGGGGGAAGCTGATTGATATATCTCTCTCATCGATGTTTCTAACTCTCTATTTCTCTCCCTTCTTCTCTGTAAAAAATCAATAAAATATATTTTAAAAAAAGATATAGGGGGAGAGAAAGAAAGGGAGACAATAAGCATTTGACATATTTCTTATTAGAAGCCATTTCTCATATCTTCTTTGAGGGGAAAAACAGTATTTCATTAATTTTTTAATGAATATTTGGTAATTTATAGTAGCATAAATCTTTTAAAAATTTTATTAATTGATTTATTGGGTGATGGATCTTGGCCAATATTTTAGGAATATTTATTGTGATATATCTGTAAATAATGGAACATATATAATTGTGAAAGATGGAAATAATAACCTGCAAATTAGTTAGTACCCCTGCAGTTAGTTTAGCATTATTTTATGGCTACACCTGATAATTTTCTTATTGGAGTTTCTGTTACCCTTTAATGTAAATTTTATAATAATGCAGTTTAAAAGTTTTTAAGTATAAATGTTCATGATAAAATAATTATGAGGAAGTTGTAGTTAATTAATAGAATATGCCTCAGTTTTGAATCTTTTCATATGCATATGTATAATTTCAATATTTTAAGTTATTAAAAATTAAATAATTTTAAAGGTATAAATAAAATTCAAACTTACAGATATAAATCAATCCAAAATAAGGGTAAATCACTTATCAACTTACTAAATTTGATGAAAAATATTAAATTATCCTTCATTTTTAAATGATTCTGTTTTATGAAATTAATACTGATAATTTGGTAATATCAAGAAGTTGGAATAAAGCTTGGCTTCCCCACAAATCAAAATGTAAATTTATTTCATTTGTTATATTCTTTTTATAGAATGCGAAAATAAACACAATTTTATAGTTGGAATTTTTTAATAATTACTTGTACATTAAATGCCCTTATCATGTCATGATATATGGCTCCATTTTTTCTTTATTGTTAAACTTTAAAAAAATAAATGATATTTATATATATGTATATATATATTTTTTTTTTACTGTGGAAATAACCTCATCAAAGCCTTAAGATTCAGGTCTTCAATGCTCATGAGTAAGGTACAATCATATGGAGAAGCCATAAAATTGTTCCTATTGTACTCCCATGGTGGAACCTACTTATGGAACACCTAGTTTGGAATTCTTTGTTTTTTGATTATGGAAACAAAGAAAAGTCATTAGAAGCCATGAGCAGTGAGGATGGTGGGTGACAGGTTTGGGATTTCAATTGTGACCAGAAGCCAAATAGGAACTGAAATTCTCATCTGGTTCATTAAGTGACTGAAGACAATTCCAAAAGCTCCCACTACACAGCTATAAAAAAGGAGGAACTCTTACCTTTTGTGACAGCATGGAGGGACCTGGAGAGTGTTGTGCTAAGCTAAATAAGCAAGTCAGAGAAAGACAAATACCATATGATTTCATTAATGTGTGGAATCTAATGAACAAAATAAACTGGCAAACAAAATAGAACCAGAGGCATGGATACATGGAACAAACTAACAAATGTTAGAGGTGAGGGGGGTGGGAGGGACTGAATAAAGGAAGGTGAAGGGATTAGCTAAAGAAAGTATATGCAGAGCCCATGGACACAGACAATAGTGTGGTGAGAGCCAAGGGAGGGGGGAGGGGGTTGGGGGGGGATGTGAGCAAAAGGGAACATCTACAATAGTGTCAACAATATAAAATTAAAAAAGAAAGAAATAGCTCCCAAAACCATCAACAAAACAACAAGAAGACCCACTGCATGGGAGAACATATTTGCCAATGATATCACCGATAAGGGTTTAATCTCCAACATTTACAGGGAACTCATGAAACTTAACAATAG